>NC_085928.1:180947651-181250681 GCF_028885655.2 Pongo abelii
AACTTCTTGAATATTATTCTAAAGTTTTACATTATTTTACTTTGGGTTACCTATGGGAGACAGGAATGGTGGGGGAAGGACCATAATCTCTTTTAGTTTAGGGCTTCTTAAGGTTTTAATATAGACTGGAAGTGGGCATAATAAGATTGTTGAGAGGATCCAGTTGGGGAGATCATATGTTAAAGTACCTGATGAAAATAAGCAGGTGCTCAAAAAATGTGCCCTGAGTGAAACATATCCTTATTCCCTGGCACTTTTCATTCATGTATGGCTGAAATCTCTGAATGAATGTTGCAATAAGCTCTTTTTTTTTTTTTATTAAAGAATATCCTTCAGCACATGATATTCTGCCTGGAGTTTTCTGTGAGCTCAGCAAACAGCAGAGTCAGAGATTAAGAATTATTTATTGCCTCCTCTTTTTTTCCCTCTGCGATTGTTGATTGAGGAGTCAAGGCCAAGTTATCAGCTTTGGAACAGTGCACATCGTACCTGACAGGGAGACTTGTGTCTCCCACGTGGACACCCTTTATCGCTGTGTATGAGGAACATATGGTATCTATCACTGACAGAACTTGCCAAAAAGAGAACTTGTACATATTTCACTTGCCTGTTGAGGTGCATTGATCACACCAATGTCATATCCAAACTGGAAGGAACCCAGCACAGTGGTGATGACAGTGAAAACCAGGGTCCCAGTGACCTGCAGGGGGCGAGACACAGGGCAGGGAAACACCAGGCAATTTTAGTTTCCCATCTTTCTGTCAGGCTGCAGCTTGAACTTCTTACAGGCTCCACAGGCTGGTTCTTTCCCCTCAATATCGATTTGCAGTATGCCCTGTGCTCCAGGCTGGCAGGTGCTGTTCATACAAGAATGTGAGCCATTCATCATTTCCCCTATGCTGCTAAAACTCAAAGAAGTTTGGGACAGCTTCTTCCAGGGAAGGAAACAAACATTCTTTTCCATATATGTGTATGAGAATAGCATACCTCTCCTGTCTATTCACCGGATATCAGAATAGGGATGCATAAAATATATGAGAAAAATGGTTGAGATTACTCGATTAAAAAAATCCACCCAAATAGTCATCATGCAGAAAATCCAAACTTTGTTTTATATATATATATTTGTTGATATATATGTATTTATATATGTATTTATATATATGTATTTATATATGTATTTATATATATGTATTTATAGATATGTATTTATAGATATGTATTTATAGATATATGTATTTATATATATATATTTATTTATTTATTCAGAATCAGGACTGAGAACTAGAATAGCTGCTGACGGAAGGGAGCCGCCAAGATAGAGCTATTATATCATTGGGAGCAGTAAAATAAGACACCAGTAATAAAGAAATGGGGAGCTCTGTTGGACGTTGCTATGGTGACAAAAATACCCATATAAGAGGCATTAGCTAGCCTTTATCATGTTCTGCATCAACATCCAGGGAAGGGTACTTTTCAGGATTTGCATCTAGTTCAGCCTAGAGTTGTAGGATAAGGGCCACTGTTTTCTCCCCAACTCCCCAACTCCATGTAGCTACAATGAAACTGTAGAAAAGGGGCAGAACATTCATCCCCTTGAACTCATATTTACATGTGTAACTATCTTAGAGAAATCACATCATGCATACAGATACTTAGTGTAGCATTTTTTTGTGCATGTGATAGCAACATTGTAGAAAGAACCCAAACATAGTTCAATGGGAAATAGTCAAATAGATTCAGATATATCATAATACATACATCAGATACATGTAATATGCTATGCAGCAGTTAAAAGGAATAATATGATCATGTGTACTGACTTATTTTTAAGTGGCGAAGGAAGTTATGTAATCTAATGTTTTTTAGAGGCTTAAACATGAGTTTGTTTGATTTAAAAAATCAAACAGTTATTTGATTTCTGCATGATGTATATAATTCATAGAATGTTTTCTTGAAGAACAAATGAGTTGATGGTCCTTGAGGAGGAATGTGAGGTTGGAGAAGGAGAGTGAAGGAAATTTTTTCTTGTATTCATATGATTAGACATTTCATAAGGAAGATATTTCATGTACATCTACATAATTTAAATTTTTAAAAAGCTTGGGATATAGTAGGAACTTTGTTGTGTAAATGAATGAGTCACATCAACATGGATTCCAGTTCTCACTCTCTTAGTGGGTATGTGACCCAAGCCACTTTCCTTATAGGAGCTTCAGTTTTTCTCTAAATTGTGGGGTGATAGTAAATCTCCTTACCCTGGTATAAAACCCCAGTATAAAGAATAGCAAATTAGCCAGGACCCCTCATTACCCTGAAAAGCTAGAGATCAGAAATTTCACAAAGTATTACCACAGAACCATTCTGGTAGCCCTTGAAATTATTTAGTCCAGTGGTTCTAAAACCAGACCCTACTTGGAGAGCCTGTTACACATGTAGCTTCTTGGAGACAGCCCCAGATCATCTACTGGATTAGAATCTCTGGGGTGGGGACAGGGAATCTGTGGGTTTACAAAGCTTCCACCCCTTTCAGATATCTGTACAGATATAGGGGGTATCTATACAGACTTTCCCTCCTAACACTTCTTTCTCTGAAAGAAAGGACTTCAAAGTTGACCCAAAATATATGCTTATATGATACATATATATTGCCCAAAAGAATAATATATATGTGATATATAATATTGTATAATATGTTTATTAGATATAAATTGGCCAGGCATAGTGGCTTACACCTGTAATCCCAGCACTTTGAGGGACTGAGGTGGGCAGATGGCTTGAGCCTAAGAGTTTGAGACCAGCCTGGGTAGCATAGCAAGACCTCGTCTCTACAAAAAAATGCAAAGATTAGCAGGGCATGGTGGTGTATGCCTGTAGTCCCAGCTACTCAGGAGGCTGAGGTGGGAGGATTGCTTGAGCCCAGGAGGTTGATGCTTCAGTGAGCTATGATTGCACCACTGTCCTCCAGCCTGGGTGATAAAGCAAGACCCTGTCTCAAAATATATATATTTATTTTATATATTTATATATCATTTACATCTGATATTTATCACTTATATATATATCATTTATATCTTACATATAAGATATATTAACATTTTATGTTTATTACACGTGAATTATATATATTATACATAAAATGCATACACATACTATATGATATATAGTCTATGTGAGTATGAAAGATTTTGAATTTAAAATCTAAAATGTAACTCGACATCTAAAACTCAGTGGCTTAGATAGCCAAAGCTAAGATGGGATTTTATTTACTTAGTTGGTGGTTTCTCCTCAAATCCTTTTTCCCTTCAAGCTATGTCCAAGGATAGGGATTTTCATCCTTTTTACAGGTGGTAGCCGTTGTCAGAAGTGATGGGATAAGGAGTACCCTAGGAGGGCTTTAACCCGCTTCCCTCATACTCCATCACTAAAACCAGGACAATCTGATGTGAGATGCAATGCAAACAGATTCAAAGCCTAATACTACTTATGCTTACTGCATGCCTGTTCACTATGTGGATTATCTCATTTACTTCTTATATTAGTTTTCTATTGCTGCCGTAACAAATTACCACCAGTGCAGCAGCTTAAACAACACAAATTTATTTATCTTAAGGTATAGCCAGGCACGGCAGCTCATGCCTATAATCCCAGCATTTAGGAGGCTGAGGCTGGAGGATTGCTTGAGGCCAAGAGTTCAAGACCAGCCTGGGCAGCATAGCGAGATTCCCCATCTCTACAACAACAACAAAAAACATCTAAAGGTGGGAAGTCTGGTATAAGTATCACTGGACTAAAATCAGGTTGTTGGTAGGCTGTGTTCCTTTCTGGAGGTTGTTGGAGAAAATTTGGGTTGATGATGGAATTCAGTTCCTCTTGGTTATATGTATAAAGTCTGTCGTTTTGCCCTGGTTATAAACTAAGGGCCATTCCCAGCTCTAGATGCCACCAAATTTCCTTGGCTACTGGTATCTTTCTTTCATCTTTATAGCCAGTAATGGGCAGGTCAGGTCCTTCTCATGTTACATCTCTCTGGCACTGACAAGTAGCTGGGAACGTTCTTCCCTTTTAAGAATTCATAGGATTAGATTTGACCCATCAGGGTAATCCAGGAAAATCTCATCTCTAGGTCTATTACCTTAATCTCATCTGTAAAGTCTTTTGCCACATAAGGCAAGATATTCCCAGGTTCTGGCAATGAAGCTGTGGACTTCTTTGGAGGACGATTATTCTATCTACCACATTCTTCATGGAAGCACCATTAATGTCCCCATTTTATAGATAACTAGATTAGTTTAACATCTCACAGCTAGTAAATTAAAGAACAATGACTTGGTTCCAGATCTTATGCTTTTAACTTCTTGGTTATTTTGCATCCCTCATTAGTCAGATACAGACATTCAAAAGCTAAGCACATCTGAAGAATCTAGGACCATAATCTTTATAAATTAAAAAAGCTAAGAGCATACATATCCACAGAATTTACCACTCGTGGGTGTTTAGCTGTTTGGCTTCAAACACCCAGAAATCTCAACCACATTTTCCCACCACCTACCACACAAATCCCTTTTCCCCCACCTACCAGTAGAAACTTTTGGTGAGGTCTCTGGACAAAAGTCCAAAAAGGCAAAGCCTACTCAATTGCTCATCTGTAGCTGAGTTGAAGAGGATCCTCAGGGTCTTCCCACCACCAAGCCCAAGACAACAATATAATTCCTCAATCTCATCCCTGCATTTTCTTTTCTTCTGTGGCACTTGGTTTCTTAGTGACTGCCACCTCCTACTTCATCCCTGGATTTCTGCTCTCTGGGGGTTCTCTCCCTGTCCCTCTACCATACAAACATATAATTTGTTTCTCCTTATTTTAAGAGTCCAATCAGTAGCCATGCTAATGGTGAGCAGGGGCAACACAGAAATTGAAGTTG
This sequence comes from Pongo abelii, assembly GCF_028885655.2. Lineage (NCBI taxonomy): Eukaryota > Metazoa > Chordata > Mammalia > Primates > Hominidae > Pongo > Pongo abelii. The sequence continues at coordinate 180,952,574 of NC_085928.1, forward strand.
GGGTGATAGTGATAGCTGCAGCAGATGTACTCCCCTGTCATCTCCATTAGTTCACCCCTGTCACTTTACATACACAACCTGTCACAAAGTTTCACATTACTTTGACAAAAATGAAAGCTTATTTTTAAAGATGCAGGATCTCCCATCTTATTTCTTTCCAATCAAATTGTTCTAAGTCCTTACTATAGAAATTCTGGAGCTGCCTCTAAGGTCAGTTTCTCATTTTATTAGAATAACAAAAATAGCAACTATGAAGGAGATAGGAGAGTTTTTAAACGTTTAGAAATCTTAGCATGTTATTAAAGTCCTTATCCTCTGGCCTTCCTGGTTTCTTTTTGAGGGTTGACTGTGGTCCTGCCACCCCAGGGCCTGCAGTTCCTTATTTTAACTCCTCAAGATAGAATTTTACCAGGTTGATCAGATAAGGAGCAATCTCATCCATTTTAAGCAGCTCATTTGAATTTCTGAGAATTTCCAACAAAAGTGATTATCCCAAATATCAAAATCTCTGAAACTGTTTAATGGCATTTCCTTTTGCTTTCTTTTTCTTTATCTTTTATTTTCAGGTTTAATTCCCCTCTCTGAACTCCATGTTAAAATGGCTCCCACTCCTTCGTCTTTTCTTTCTTCAATGTTGTGAAATGAAAAGAAGTAATGTTTATAGTCAGCTTTGTATGTGGCTTGGCTCTAGACTTGATCAAAGGAGGTTTTGTTTCTAAGGGGAAATTTCCGAAAATGACCAAGTCTTAATAAGCCCTGTCAACCTTCATTCATCCACTCTAATGTCCGAGAAGTTGACATAAGAAAAAGTACATAAGTGCTACTGAAAATAGCAAGAAATTAGAGAGGATCTTAACCTGTCCAAGTTCTGAGGTTCTAGATGGTTTGCCTGTTTTCTCAACAACCCTGTAGGTAGGAATTATTATTATCATTTCATATATGGGGGAGCTCACATGGGAAGAGTAAACAGCTTGTCCAAAGGCCACATACCTAGTAAGTGCAGAAGATCTTCAAGACTTTTAACTTCTTCATAGGCTACGAGGTGTTCAGCTTGCACTTTAAAAAATGCTGCCTTCATTAGGAGCTTAATAACTTTAAGTTAGAGAAACTAGATTCTATATCCAATTTAAAATATGCTGCTGGATAAATGTGGAAGGGTAGAATAAGCAAATGGCTGAACTTCAACATAAAACAGAATGTAGTGTTTATATTGTGGCTTATAAGTCATATAGGGTCTATTAGAAAAAACAAATAGATGTGGGAGTCAGAAAAGCTCCAAAAGAGTCCCAGCTAGGCTCCTAACGTCACTGAGCCTAAGTTTCTTTGCCTATAAAATGGGTATGAAACTAGTTAATGCATAGGATTACTGTAAAAACTAAGATAAATAATGTGGTCTTCCTATAAACAGTAAAAGGGCTACAGAACAAATGCATCTTTAATCATGTCTTTATTATCTCATTCATTTCTTTTGTCAAACAGCCGTGTGTCAACTTTTCATACTTTACCAATACTCTTTGCAATACCACAAAGTACATGAAATTATTCCTATTTTAGAGATGAGGAAGCCAGGGATCAGAGAGGATTAAGGAGCATACCTAACACCACACAGCTAGTGACAGATACTGTAGTGTGGGAACCCAGAGCTGATGGTCTTAAACCCCACTGCTAACCTAAAGAGCAGATTTTTCCAGCAACTACTGATTGACTAGGTAGGGAGGAGAAGCTTATACCCTTTTCTTTAAACTACATGTCTCCAAAACCTAAACCAAAGGTGATCTTGCATGCAACTTTGGAAAAAGCCAGGGGCTTATCAAGTCACAGAATTTTTAAGTTGAAAGAGACCTTAGAGAGCAATGGATTCTTGTCTAATTCCTCCATTCTTCAGTTGTAGAAACTGAGGTCTCACAGGCCAAGTTGTTTATGTCATTTGTCTGATTTCTATGAGAATTTTGGACATATTCGGAGTGACAACTCAGGTCTCTTGACCCCCATTCCTTGCTTATCCTACTTCTTTCAAAGTCTGGATAGATTCACAAAGCTGAAAAACATTGCACTATCTCAGTTCTCATTCTTTCTGGGTTCCATTGTTAGGCAGTTCCTTGGTTATCAAGAAAAGATCTACAACGTAATTTCAAAAGCCCCTAAGAAAATTAATGATAGTTTTGAATGAAGCTTGAACATCTGCTATGTGCCAGACACTGTGTTAAGCACATTACCTTCCTTTTTGCAGTAGCTTTCAAACTTTAGTTATTTGATTATTACCTTCATGAATTTTGCCAAATCTACATACCATCTATGTAGTTGTTAACTTAATGTTTGTCTTTATATTGACCTTAAAGTTCTAACTACTTTAGCTTTATCCTGGGCTGTAATACTCATGAAATCATGATGTACTAATTCTTCTTTAAATACATATTATATAAATGCTATATAAATAGCGTTTTATATTTAACTTTAAATATAAAACATATAAATAGTGTTTATATAATATGTATTTAAAGTGTTTATATTATATTTATAATATAATTTATATTATATTTTGTTAATTTATAATATAAATACTATTTATATAATATGTATTTAACACTATTAATAATTGTATAACTATTAACATTAAAATGTTTGTTGTCTAAGCCTCTCTAATATCATCTCATTTAATTACTCCCGAACTCTAAAGTACTAGTATAATCCCTGAATATCCCATATTATATCACTGAGCTCAAGTTTCTTTGCCTATAAAAAGGGTATATTCTATCCCAATATGTTCTTGTTTTCTTACAATAGAGAAAACCCAAAGCTCAGTTAAATAACTTAACCCAGGCCTCACAGCAGGTTAGTGACATTGCTAGAACCCAGATCCAAGTCTGGCTGACTGGAAAGCCAGTGCAGCTAACCATGCCATCTAATGACATGAAGGAATGTTCAGCAGAGTACGTTGGACCAGATCAGAACTTAAAGGTGAGACTCTACAGGGCACAGATTGATTAACTTGTATTATTGTGTGTACAGGGGTGGGTGAGTTTATTTAGGAACCACGTATAAGGGAGCAAGGTCACTATATCCTTTATATTTTTAAGTTTTTTTTTAAGTATCATATCTAGAGAGAAGTTGAAACAGTAGTGCAGTGATCATTCCATAACCTTAGCCTTTATTCACCACTGGTTAACATTCACCAATTTGTTGAACTCTCTCACTCTGTAGTGTTTGTGTGTGTGTTGTTTTGGCTGAACCATTTACAAATAAGCTGTAGATATTTGTGTCATTTCACCCCTAAATACTTTAGCATGTACAAAGAACAAAGACATCCTCCTACATAATTAGATACCATTATTATATCCAAGAGTGTGACATTGATACAGTAATATTAAGATGTAGCCCATATGTAAAATTTCCCAACTGTCTCCATAGTTCCCTTATTGCTATTTTTTTCTTCCTTCCACAATCTAAATCATTTGTTGCATTTGATTGTCAGTTTGTCTTAATCCCTTTTAATCTAGAACAACCCTTCTACCTCTTTTGTCTCTCCTGCATTGATGTTTTTGAAGATTCCCGATGAGTTTTCATGATTAAATTTAGGTCAATCTGCCCTTTTTTTTTTTTTTTGGTTAGGAGGGGACATATTTCTTTAGTAATATGGTTATGCACAATTACTTGAAAAAACTTATGCAGACTAGTCAGTTAACAGAGCAAAAATCCATAAAACCCCAATTACTGAATAAGAAACAGTTTTTCAATTGGCAAAGTAAAGAGAATTAATTTTGATCTGTGGTAGCTACACCCAACCTCCCCCAAATCCTCTATATGACTTGAATGTATTCCCCTATCTCCTGAAAACCAGACTTGAAATGAATATAATGCTGCTTTACCTTATCTTCTGTCATTGTACTAGTTGGGTGTCCTCCTGTCAATTCCAGGTCTTGTGTGAGTGTGGCACATGCACCTGACTAGCTCCTGTCTGTTTATTAGCAGCTCTGCCTAGGCCTAGTTATGCATTGCAGGAGGAGGAGCAAGGAGAGGGAGGAGTTGGGCTACCCAGACCTAAGAGTCCAAGTCTAATCTTCTCAGCAGCAGCTGAATATTGATGGGAATCTAATCAATAAGTGCTTTGCCTCAGCAACTTGTGGCTTCAATGCCTTTGTTCCGCTAGGAAAGAAAATGGGAGCAGGTCCCTTAGGCATAAGTTTCAAACCAGAGGCAATTACATTTCAAGGCATGTGTTATGTGGCTGTAATTGGGAGCCGGTGAAAAGAGAAATCTTTGGAGTCTTTTATAGAAGATGAGATATGCTGAGCTGCTGTGCTGTGTTGTGGAGCATGGGAGGCACACTGCACTCCGCTCCACAGAGAATTAGTGCTATGGTGTTTCTGTTTAGAGCTGGGCTGTGTGGCCGGAGACCATTGTTGACTTGAATGGTTACCTGGATGAGCTTTGGATCGTTAGGGACTTGGGTTTGAATCTCAACATTTTACTGGGGAGTATAACCTTAAGCAAGTGGCTCACTGTGACTTTTCTCTGATTAGTTTTTTATTTTTGCCTGATAAAATAGAAATAACACACATTTTGTTTTGTTGAGTGGATTAAATGAGATAATATGTGAAAGTGTTTGGCATAGTCTCAACATATGATAAGTACTTAGCAAATGGCAGTTGTTATTACTGTTATTATTATTGCTTCATATATGTCAAGAAGCACTTGCTGGAGGCTTTAACGCAGAGTTCTCAAATAAATCTGCTCATATGGCTTGATCTTGGGCCTAAGTATCCCTTATGATATCCAAACCCTGTGGGGGTTCAGGAGATATCAAATTTATTGAGCTTTAAGTGTGCATGGCAACTGGGGCCACAGATTGCACTGAGGCTCAAATGGAACCAGTTCCCAGCAGAACAAAAATGTAACAAGCAGCAACAGAATGAGGGGTGTTATGAAGAAACAGGGTGAGAAAATGAAGGATTAGAGGAGATTCAGATTTCCCCTTTTTATTTTGCCACCCTGTTTTCATTTCTGTCACCTCTGCAACATGACAAACCTGAAATGTTTGGTTTGAGAAGGTAATTCAATTCAAACCACAAACTTTTACTGAGCCCAGCACAGTTCCATGCTCTGAGATGATTGAGATAAATAAGTCACAGCCTCCTCTTGCTAGGTGTTTATAACATATAAGATGAGACATATGTAATGCAGACACAATACAATAATTTCTTAGTGGAAAAGCGTGAGCAAATATTAATAGTAACGATGGTTAATCTTTACTGAGGTCTTGCCGGGTGCCAGGTGCTGCTCTCAGCACTTGACATGGATTAACTCGTTTAGTCATAACATGAGGTGCTCTGTGTCATAGTGCCAAGCTTTGGGGAGCAGCTTTGAAGTCAGACTTTAAAGAGCCCAGGTAGCCACGCTGACTTTCCGCATCAGTTTTGGCTGGTGATGAGCACGCCCAATTGCCAGAGCGGTCCACAGTCAGGAGCGGTTCCATGGCATTTGCCAGTGGCATGACATTCTGCAGGAAAGCGTCTCTGTGCCGCGTCATAAATGATACGGGTGTGGCTTACCAACCTTTGTCTTTTGAACCTGCCTTTTCAGAAACGGAATTTGCCTTGAGTGCGCGGGCGGCCAGTGAGCCTTTAACTTCTTGTGCTCAGCCCCGGACGGCCGGCGCGGAGCACAGCGGTAGGAAACCATTCCCTTCTCCCATTGGGAGCGCGACCCGCCATTCACTAGCGGGCCTTCGGGGGCACACTGATCAGTTTCCTCAGGTTCAGCCAAGGCCTCTATGGTTCTGCTCTTTCTCATAAATGAATGAGTAATCTCTGCACCATCTGGGATGTGCTAAAACTTTATCTCCGTGCAGGGAAGGGGTGCGATTCATTTACATTGATGCTCTGATTGCTTTTGCCCGCGGAGAACTGATAAGCGATTCTAGACTTTCAGGAGAGCGTGTCTTGGCGCCCACCGAGGAGCTGCAGGTCGTTGCACTCCTGGCTGTGGTGAAGTCAGGCTTTTCGCACTTTGCCATTGGAGTGGGCGCTATTCAATAACGTGCACCACTGCCTGCAATCACCCGGAGATTTCCACTGGGCAGGGCGAAACCAGCTCTGTGTGGTTGTTCTTTAGGCTTCATACTTTTAAACCCTTTAGGTCACATTCGGATTACTTCGCTGAATAATGTAATCTTAGTGGATGCCAGAAGTTCTAGGTGGTGACAGGACTGAAAAGAGTCCGCCCTCCCTCTCCCCTTTTTTTCATTGTCATCCTTTCCTTCGGTAAAATAAGAATAGTTTTTTTTTTCTTCTTCTTCCATAAATGAGGAGGGGAGAGTGGAGAGATAAACCAGCTATTTCAGCATGCTGCATTCCTCTCCAGTTGGGTCAGGTGTGGTTAAGTGCAAAGGCATCTCCTGGGAACAAATTAAATGAGGTCAAACTTGGCCAAGCCAGGAGTACAAGAGAATATCGGAAGGTCCCAGTCCCTGAAGGACAGTCAGTGTATTTTAAGATTTTTGAGCCAAATTTGTCCCCATTGTAGCTTGCCAAAAAAGAGGGCAAACTCTTTACATCCTCTTCTCGCCCTCTCCACACCCTCTCCCTAGATATCTCTGTGGTCTGCATCTCTTCCACATATGTCTTCACAGCCTCCTACCTGGCTTCCCTGCTCCCATCTTACCCTGCAGTACCTTCTTGACACAGTAGTTAAGATATATTTTTAAAGTTAGATCATAATACACTCCTGCTTAAAAGTCTCCAAAGGCTTCCCAATCACCCTTAGCAAGAAACCAACGTTTCTCACCACAGCCCAAGAGGTTGACTTGACATAGGCCCTGCGTGGCTCTGAGACCTTCTCCCCTTCCCCAGCCACACTGGCCTCAGACTCGTCTAATATGTTCCATGCTCAGCACCTTTGTACTCAATGAGCTTCTGCCTATAGCCCTTCTCCCTAGATTTGTATGTAGCTGGCTCCTTCTCTTCATTCAGATGATGGCTTAGTGAGGATTCCCTAACTAGGCTTCTTAAGATAGATACCACCTACTTTCTCCACCTCATCCCTGGGCCAGTTACTCTGCTTTATTTTCTTCTTAATGCTTATGCTTGAAATTTTATTATTTGCTTGTCTATTATTGTTTGCCACTTTCCTGCCAAAGCTAAATTCCATGAATGTGGAGACCTTGTTGTTATCCCCAGTGCCTAAAACAGTGCCTGGTACATAGCAGGCACCCAACAAGTACTTATTTAATAAATTAAGTCCAAAAGGGTTGTCACGTGCTTTCTTGTGTTGCGGGGGGGAGGGTTATCTCAGGCTGGGATTTGGACATTTATTGATTTAACATTCAGTAAACGTAGTATTTGCTGAACATTTTGCTAAGCACCGGTTATAACAGTGAACAAAGCAGAGTAGAGTCTCTCCTCTTGTGGGGCTTACATTGTATGAAAGAAACTAAAAGAGTGCTGGGGAAGAGAACGGGGGCACCCATTTTAGAAAAGGTGCTCAGAAAAGTGTTCTCTGTAGGGGTGCCTTTTTGGTTGAGATCAAGGCCTTGTAGGCTATAGGAATAAGTTGGGATTCAAGTGAAGGGCAATGGGAAGTCACCAGAGAGAACTAAGAATGGGAGTGGTATGATCCAATATATGTCTTAAGATTACTCATGCCATTGAGTGAGGGGTGGATTGGATGGGAGCATTTGTGGAAGAGGAGAGGTACAATTGCAACATTTCATGCTTGCTATTGACCACCAAGGCTAATAGTGGTAGCAGAGAAAGAGAAGTCCACATTCAAGATATATTTTGGTGTGTAAAGTGATAGGACTTGCTGATAATTGCTTTTGGGAGAGGATGGAAAGAGAGAACTCAGGATGATAGGTAGTTTTTTTTCTTTTTTTTTTTTTTCTTTTCTTTTTCTTAGAGATGGAGTCTTGCTTTGTTACTCATGCTGGAGTGCAGTGGTGCAATCTGGGCTCTCACACAGAGTTTTTTATGTTCTCATGAAAAAACTCTGCCTCCCAGGTTCTAGCAATTCTCCTGCCTCAGCCTCCCGAGTAGCTGGGATTACAGGTGCATACTGCCATGCCCAGCTAATTTTTTTGTATTTTAGTAGAGACGGGGTTTCACTGTGTTGCCCAGGCTGGTCTTGAACTCCTGAGCTCAGGCAGTCCACCCTCCTTGGCCTCCCAAAGTGCTAGGATTACAGGCGTGAGCCACTACTCCCAGCTGATAGTTTTCTTACTTGTTAAACTGGGATGACTGTGATGATGCTGTTTAATAGTATGGGTGCAGAATTGTTTAATCATCTGAGTGGCAATCCAAGTTTATCTTTCAGACTTCAGAGAAGGCCACTATAAAATAATCAAAACAGATATATTCTGTTTTACTTTAAAAACTTAAACTTTTTGTCAGGCATAGTGGCTCATGCCTATAATCCCAGTGCCTATAATCCCAGCAGTTTGGGAGGCCAAGGTGAGAGGATTGCTTGAAGCCAGGAGTTCAAGACCAGCCTGAGGAAACATAGTGAGACCCTGTCTCTTTAAGAAAATTTTTTAAAAAAATTATCTGGGCATGGTGGTGCACACCTGTAGTCCCAGCTACTTGGGAGGCTGAGGTGAGAGGATCACTTAGGCCCAGGATTTTGACGTTACAGTGAGCTATGATTGTGTCACTGCACTCTAGCCTAGGCAATAGAGTGAGACCCTGTCTCAAAAAAAACAACAACAACGACAAAAACAAAAACCAGAGTTTTTGAGATAATTGTAGATTCACATGCAGTTCTAAGAAATAACACAGCCCATGTATCCTTTACCCAATTTTCTCCAGTAGTAACATCTTACAAGACTATAATACAATATCACAACGAGGATATTAACCTCAATAGTCAAGTTACAGAACATTCCTATCACCACGAGGATACCTCATGTTGCCCATTTATAGCCCCACCGAATCCCTCTTACCCTTACTCATTCTTAAATCTTGGCAATCACACATCTATTACATGTTTATAATTCTGTCATTTCAAGAATATTATAGAATCATATAGTATATGTGTTAGAGTTCTCCAGAGAAATAGAAGCAATATAATGTGTGTATATAGGGAGAGACTTATTTTAAGGAATTGCTCACATAGTTATGGAGGCTTGTGAGTTCAATATCTGATGGGAGAGGCTGGTAGGCTGGAGACTCAAGAGAGACTTGCATTTGAGTCCGAAGGCAGTCTGCTGGAAAACCAGGAAGAGCAGATGTTGCACACAAAGTCCAGAGGCAGTCTGCTAGAAAATTCCTTCTTGCTCAGGGATGTCATCCTTTTATTCTATTATTTCAATGGATTGGATGAGGCCCACTCATATTAATAATCTGATTTACTCAAAATTCACTGGCTTAAATGTAAATATTATCTAAAAACATCTTTACAGAAACATCCAGAATAATGTTTGACCAAATATCTGGACAGTATGGTTCAGTCAAGTTGACACATAAAATTAACGATCACAGTATATAACCTTCGAGATTGGCTGTTTTCACTCAGTGAAATTCCTTCAAGATGCATCCAACTTGTTGTGCATATCATTAGCTTGTTCCTTTTTATTGCCAAGTAATATTCAGTGGTGTGGATAGATCACAGTTTATCCTTTTACCTTTGAAGGACATCTGGACATCTGGGTTGTTTCTATTTTTTTCCTATTAGAAATAAAGCTACTGTAAGTATTTGTATAAAAAACTGTGTGTGTGTATGTAAATCTTTTCTTTGGGATGAATGCAATTGTTGGGTTATATGGTAGTTGCATGTTGAGTTTTTTAAGAAACTGCCATACTGTTTTCTAGAATAGCTGTCCCATTTTTCCACCAGCAATAAATGAATGATTCAGTTTTTCTGGCTGGGATTACAGGTGTATGCTGCCATGACCAGCCAACATTTGATTTTCATTATTTTTTATTTTAGCCATTCTGAAATGTATGTAGTGATATCTCATTGTGGTTTTAATTTGCATTTCTTTAATGGCCAGTGATGTTGGACATATTTTTATTTGCTGATTTGACATCTGTATTTTCTCTGTGGTGAAATGTCTTTTGATTATTTGTGAATTGAATTTTTTGTTGTTTGGGATTTGTGTGTGTGTGTGTGTTTGTTTATTTTTTAGTTTTAACAGTTCTTTATGTATTTTAGATACTAGTTTTTTGTTGGATATGTGGTTGGCAAGTATTTTCTTTCACTCCATAGCTTGTCTTTTCCTCCTTTTAGCAGGATCTTTCACCATGTAAACAATTTTAATTTTGATGAAGTCCAATTTATAAATTTTTCTTTTTATGGATTTTGCTTTTGGTATCAGATTTAAGAACCTTTTGCCTGGCCCTAGTTTATGAAGATTTTCTCCTGTATTATGTTTCTCTTTCTCTTTTTTTTTTTGACTGGGTCTTGCTCTGTCACCCATGCTGGAGTGCAGTGGCACGATCTCGGTTCACTGCAACCCAACCTCCGCCCTCCAGGTTCAAGCGATTCTCCCTGCCTCAGCCTTCCAAGTAATTGGGATTACAGGCAGCTGTCACCCCGCCTGGCTTTTTTTTTTTTTTTTTTTGTATTTTTGATAGAGATGGGGTTTCACTATGTTGACCAGGCTGGTCTCGAACTCCTGACCTCATGATCTGGCTGCTTCGGCCTCCCAAAATGCTGGGATTATAGGCATGAGCCACCGCGCCCAGCCTATTATAGTTTTATATTTTATATGTAAGTCTATGATTCATTTTGAGTTCTTTAAAATACGAGGTATGAGAACTGGGTTGAGGTACACTTTTTGCCTGTGGATGTCCAGTTGCTGCAGCACCATTTGTTGAACAGGTTCTCTTTCCTCCATTGAATTGCTTTTGTACTTTTGCTAAAATCAGCTAGGCATTATTTATGTGAGTCTATTTCTGGCTTCTCTTTTCTGTTCCATTGATCTATGTGTCTATCCCTCTGCCAATACCAAGAGAATTATCGTAGCTATATATAATAAGTCTTGAAATCTGGTAGGCTGATTTCTCTCACTTTATTCCTTTTTTTCTGAAAAACTTTTTTTTACCTTTATATATAAATTTTAGAATAAACTTGTATATATCTACAAAATGTCTTGCTGGGATTTTGATACGAATTGCATTAAACCTGTATATCAATTTGGGGAGAATTGACATCTTTACTGTGTTGAGTCTTCCAAACCATGAACATACTCTTCATTTATTTAGATCTTTGATTTCTTTTCCCTTTCCTTTCCTTTTTCCTGTTTTTGTTTCACTTTTGTGACAGGGTCTTGTTCTGTCTTAAGGCTGGAGTGCAGTAGCATGATCTGGGCTCACTGCAGCCTCTTGTCTCCCAGGCTCAAGCCATCCTCCCACCTCAGCCTTCCGAGTAGCTGGGACCACAAGTTCTCATTACCACACCTGGATAATTTTTGTATTCTTTTGTCGAAACACGTGGTTTTGCCATGTTGCCCAGGCTAGTTTTGAACTCGTGAGCTCAAGTGATCAGCCTGCCTTAACCTGCCAAAGTATTGGGATTACAGGTGAACCACTGAGCCCCACTCCTTTGATTTTTTTGATCGTTTTTTAAATTTTCAACATACCAAATCTTGTACATGTTTTGTTAGGTTTACACTTAACTCTTATTTTTCTCAATGATTTTGTGTTTTTAATTTTGGTGTCCACATAGTCACTGCTAGAACATAGAAGTAAAAATCATTTTTATGTGTTCATTGTATACCCTGAAACCTTGCTGAACTCACTTATTAGTTCTACAAGTTTTTGGTAGATTCCTTGGGATTTTTTATGTAGACAATCATGTCATCCAAAAATAGGGAGAGTTTTATTTGTCCTTTCTGTTCTATATGATTTTTATGTCCTTTTCTTGCCTTGTAATATTGACTACAACATTTAGCACTTAGGTTGAGTACAGACGATGACAGTGGACATTCTTGCCTTGTTCCCAGTCTTAGGGGAAAGCATTTAGTCTTTCACAATTATGTATAATGTTAGTTGTAGGTTTTTTATAGATATTCTTTATCAAGTTTAGGGTTTTTCTCTATTTTTTTTTTCTAAGAGTTTTTTACAAACCATGAATGAGACTTGAACTTTGTTAAATGCTTTTTCCACATCAACTGATACGATCATGATTTTTCTTCTTTAACCTGTTGATATGGTGAATTACATTGATCAATTTTAAAATATTGAATCAGACTTGTTTCTCTGAAATAAGATCTACTTGCTCATGATATATACTTTTAATATATTGCTGACTTCTATTTGCTAATATTTTGTTAAGAATTTTTACAACCATATTCATGAGGTATATTATATAGTTTTCTCTTTTAGAACTGTCTGGTTTGGCATCAGGGTAATATTAGCTTCATAAAATGAATTTGGGAGTCATCCCTTCTCTTTAATTTTTTGAGGTTGTATAAAATTGATGTTTGGTAGGATTCTCTAGTGAAACAATCTGAGTCTGGAGATTTCTTTTTGGTGGATTTTAAATTACAGGTTCACTTTCTTTAATAGTTAGAAGACTAATAGAGTATTTCCTATTGGATGAGTTGCAGTATTTTGTTTTTAAAGGAGAAGTGGTGCATTTTGTGTATGTTGTCAAACTTATATATAGGGTTGTTCCTAGTATTCTGTTATCATTCTTTTGATGTCTGCAGGGTCTGTAGCGATATATTTTGTTATATTCCTGATACTGGTAATTTGTGTCTTCTCTCTTTTTTTGTCAGTCTTTCTAGAAGTTTGTAAATTTATTAATTTTTTTCCAAAGAACTAGCTCTTTGTTTCATTGATTTTCTCTATTGTTTTTCTATTTTCAATGTCATTGATTTTTGCTTTTGTCTTTATTAGTTCCTTCTGCTTGCTTAGGTTTATTTTGTACCTCTTTTTCTAGGTTCTTGAGATAGGAGCTTAAGTAAGTGATAGAGACTTTTCCTCTTTTCTAGTGTATGCATTTGGTGCTATAATTTTCCCACTTAGCACTGCTTCACACATTTTGACATGTTATATTTCAATTTTAATTCAGTTTACTGTATTTTTAAATTTTCCTTGAGACTTCTTCTGGCCCATGGATTATTTTAGAAGTGTGTTGTTTCATTTTCAAGTGTTTGGAGATTTTCTAGTTGTTGATTTCTAGTTTGATTCCATTGTAGTCAGAGCACTCTGTATGACTTCAATTCTTTTAAATTTGTTGAGGTTTGTTTTATGTCCCAGGATATGATTTATCTTTGTGTATAGATCATATATACAATATATAGAGCAATGGCTCTTGCTGAAGCTTGCCAGGAGACCTTGCCACCCTTTGCTCTCTCAAGGCCCACCTGGAGTCAGTGTTTCATTTCTACCTCAGTGTTCTTCATGCTCTCTGAGCACCTGAAAAGAATATGTATTCTGCTTTTGTTGGGTAGACTGTTCTATCAATGATGATTAGAGCCCATTAATTGATAATATTTTGTATTTCTTTTAGTTCTTTGTTCTAATTGCTCTATCACTTGTTGAGATAAGGGTGTTGAAGTCTACAACTATGATTGCGGACTTGTCTGTTATTGCCAGGTGAAGTTAGAAGTCCAGGTTGTCCATTCAGCCTCCATTGACACCCAGGGTAGGGGAAAGTTCCTCATTAATGCTGGGCAAGGGTGGGACTTCCAGCTCCCCACGTGGCCTCCACTGATACTGTGATGGGGATAGCCTGAGTACTGATGGACAATGGTGAAATTCCTGACTCTCCACTAGGCCTTCTCTGATAGCATTCTTGAGGGAGACATAGGGGTGCTTTGTTACTTCTGGTGGGAGTAGAAGCCCAGGCTCCCCACAATGTTTCCACTGATATCATCGGAGGGGAGCCTCATCAGAGTGAGGATGAAAGTTCTGGCTCCCTTGTTGGACACCACCCTGGCAGAGATATTGGGGCTCCTTGCTACAGCCTCATGAGGGTGGAAGTTTAGGCTCCTTAATTGGTCTTTCATAGGTGGGGGAAGAACCACCATATTTTCTTTGGTGATTGGGTGGAATAAAGCAGTTATGGCTAGAAGTTTTCAGCCTTGCTAAATTTTCCCTTTCCCTGTCCTTTGGCTAGAGAGAGCAGGTTTTGGGGGGACTTTTTTGTCTATGCCCTATTAGTATTTCTGGGTTGCTGGATTCTTCAATTCAAAGCCTAGGATATATAAGGCAAAAAGGAAACCCAGGGAACTCACCACTGTTCCTCAGGTCTTGAGAGTCTAGTCAGACTTCTACTCTCCATCTTTCATAGCCTTCTTGTATTTATTTTATATTAACATCCAAGGTTTTTAGTTGTAGTTAGAAGAAAAAATAGGGAAAAATATATCTACTGCATCTTCCCAGGAGTGGAAGCCTTGATCCACCTTTAAAAGCCTTTTAGGGAAAGAAACCTAATTAATTACAAATCAAACATGAACAAACAAAAGACCAAATCAAACCAAACTAAGGTAAAACAAACAAAAAACCTTTATGGCATTGAATATAACTTTTCTTGGTGCAACTTCTTCATACAAGAATTGAGATGTTGTTTTTTATTCTCTGGTTTTTCGTACATCATACGCAGCAGTAATATGTAGGGGAAAGACAATGGGCTAAGGAAGTAGATAATTGTGAGCTCTATACCAATCTCCCTGCCAGTGCTAGATGATTAGATACCAGCTGCCTACTGAACATTTTTACTTGAATGTCTAGTAGGTACAATCACAATTTCATCATAAATAAACAGAACTCTTGCTCCCTGCATTTTCTATCCTGAAACTGCTTCCTCACAAGCTTTTTCTAGTTTGTTAAATGGCACCAACAATTATTCCAAATCAGGTACTACAGCCAATCCACTATACCTTCAGAAAAGTTCTGTTCACTGTACCTTCCAGATATACCCTGAATCTGACCACATCTTACCATCACCTGAGTTCAAAAGCCTTGAGTATCGCAATAATCTTCTAACTCCTCTCCTGTCTCAACTCTTCCCTTCAGTTTATTTTCCTCATAACTGTCAGAGGATGTTGAAAAAAGTAAATTAGGAAACACTTCCCTGCTTTACAGTTCTTTGCTTTTTATATAAATGAGAATAAATCAAAATGCCTAACTTTACAAGCCCTGAGCGATTTGATTCCTTGCTTACTTTTCTAATATCTCCTTCTACCTTCACCTTTGTTCATCTTGCTGCAGACTCCCCATTGCTTTTGCATACCAAGTTAGCTCCCCTCTGTCTGGAACACTCTTCCAGGATGAATGCCTCATTGTCGTAATTTAGGTCTTAATTCAGATATTTGCCCTTTAGAGAGGCCTCTATGACCACGCTAGCTTAAGACAGCACCCTTTCTCCAGTCACTTCTATCATAATTACCCTACTGTGACTTTTTCATTGCATTTATTAATATCTGAGATCATCTTATTTGTTTACATGTTTATTTTTGTTCTCCCCACCCCCAGTACAATATAAGTTCTTTGAAGAATAGTCTCTATCTATTATGCTCACTGTTGTGTTCTTAGCCCCTGTGATCTTACTGGTACACACAGAGGTGCTCATAAAAGACTGACTTATTTACTTCAGGGGTTTCCTGGGAGTATTACATTTGTTGGTTAATTCATAGTTATGCAATATACAAAATTTGCCAGAATCCCTTTATATTTTATAATGGAGTAGTTTGTCTGGGTTTCAATCCCAGTTCCATCATGTTTAGCTAATTAAAAATCTCTCCGATAAGAGTTTCCTTATCTGTAAAACAGGGCACCTAACAGTGCCTCCTTCATAGGATGGTAAGGGTTAAATGAGTTAGTACATGTAAAGTGTTTTGAATGCTTGAAACAGTGCCAGGCCTGTAATAAGTATTTGCTGCTGTTATTATTAGTACTAAATGTAGGCTACGTTTCGTTAAAGGGCACCTTCATTTTAAAAGTTTTCAATAAGAACACTGGAAAAGCAAATGGATCTGAAGAAAAGATGGTTCAGGAATTCCCTGACCCTGGTCAAAATATTGGAAACTACAGTATTTATTTCCTTTTTAATCAATGACAGAATTTGTCTCAGGAAGCAGTTAAAACACAATCTCTTGCCTACTGTGAGAGAAGGGAAAGAAGATTTAATTAATTAGTACAGACTTCCCACTGAGGGGTTACTGATGAGCAACTTCAAACCTTGGAAGAGCCTATAGGACCTCAGCATCCTCCCACTATAGCATTTGTCCAACGGTGAAAGATTCTGATGTTATCTTCAACACTTAGACAAACAGCCAGCAAGGCCAGTGGCAGCTTCACCAATGAGCCAGGAGTTGGAAAGTAAGCAACACCCAAATTCCTACCACCTCTTTCTAAACTGTTGAGCACCTATCATACTTCAGAACTTCACACGCATTTTCATTTTATCCCCATAACACTGTATGAGTAAGATAGTACTCTTATTTCCCAGAGAAGGCCATGGGACAACATTTAAGGATCTGTCCCAAAGTTCTATGGCTAATCAGTGGCGAAGCTGCGATTATCCATTCAGCCCTTCAACAAATATTTATAGATTATCTTTTATGTGCCAGGACTAGCCATAACAGTGAACCAATCACGTAAGATTCCTGTCTTTCAGGAATTTACATTTAATAGGAATGGGGATCCATGTTTTAGAGCCTATGCTGAGAGCCCCTCAAATTTTCCCAAATGACAACCTATGGGAGATGAAATGGGAAATTGACAGAAATATATTGGAGCAGTTAACGGCAACCATAGCAGCCACAAATATTTATTGAACACTTCCTAGGTACCAGTTCTTATAGGCTCTAGTGACAACTGGGAAGGAAATAGACACAACCCCTGTGCTCATAGAACTTTCCAAAAATGTTGGCAAACTTAATTGCTTTACAAGGCCAGGCAGGTAATGTAAAGGATTAAAATGGCTACACACTATATTCTTTCAACACAGATATACTTTGTTTATTAAACGACTACACCTACTCTTTGCTTTTTCAAAGAAATATGTTTTTGTTCTTAAAATGCAAGGCTCTTCTTGGTCTATCTTTTGTTTTCCTAATTTTGTTGGAAACATTCCATCTCATTTTCTTCTTTACTATGGGTAAAACAGCAGCACGCATATGGTGATGAAAGGCAGCTGACACTTGGCCTCCGCCTCACAGAGTAAGAGAGAGATGTTGGCTTTGTGACAAACTGGAGAGGCTGCTGCTCCCTCCTTCTGAGGTGGTGCAGTTGGTACCCAATCTAGATGGTTTTACCATCCAAGACCAGGAGATTTGTGTTGCCAGAGCAAATGAAAGCCATAAGTGAATGGTGAGTTGATTATTTTGGGTTCTCCCAGAACAGGTGAACCTAAGACAAAAAGAAGGAGAAAATCTGAGGGGGATGGGTGTTTAAAGGCAGGAATTATCTGAGCATGTTCTCTTTCCCTGGAATCCTCCAAGGATGGCTCTAGCGCTATAGATTCTAGAAACTATTCATACCTTATAATCTAGATTTTCTAGTCCATGTTATTCACTAAGTGTGTATTCCTTCTGTTATCCCTATTCCTCTAGAAAAGCTTCCAGGGGGAACTGAGAGATGACTCAACGCCCACACCACAGGGCTAAAGGGAGAAGCTGAGGGTCCAGTGTCAGGATGGTGAATTTTGGGAGACTTGAGTTAGTGCTGTAGTTCTAGCCACCTCACCTCATGTGGGGACTCTTGCTTTATTGCTAATTTGGGGGATGTGTGTTTATTTATTTATTATTGACTGATTGACAGCCAGGCTGGAGTGCAATGGCACAATCATGGCTCACTGCAGCCTTGAACTCCTATGCTCAAGTAATCCTCCCACCTCAGCCTCCCAAGTAGCTGGGACTACAGGCTCACACCACCACACCTGGGCAATGAAACACCTTTTTTTTTTTTTTTTTTTTTTTTTTTGTAGAGAATGGATCTTGCCAGGTTGCCAAGGCTGGTCATGAACTCCTGGGTTTAAGTGATCCTTCAGTCTCAGCCTCCCAAAGTGCTGGGATTATAGGCATGAGCCACCGGGCCTGGCAGATGTGGATTTATTTTTAAGGGAGCCTGTAGGCTTATTTCAAACAAAAGTAGGAAGCTTTTAAGCAGGCAATTAAGAAAAAGAGATGTGAAATACAAATATCTTGATTCTCCCATCCACATTCACTTGGGTATTCCCACATGCAGTAAAAGATTCCTGAAAGTCCAAGTCTTTCAGATTCAGTGTAGTTGCACTGAAACAAATTACTAGAACCATGGTTTTTCATGTATTGTTGTGTTAATGATGATTCTCTTAACACTAATAATTCTATAGACTTTCACACTTATAAATGCTATCTCATGGGATTCTCACAGTATACTCTGAAATAGGTATTATTATTCTCATTTTGTAGGTGAGGAAGCTGGTATTCAAAACAGTTTAGTGATTTGTTCAATGTCACATGATTAGATAGTGTCAAAGTTCCATATAAGCCCACATGTGTGACTTTAGATCTTTCTGCTATATATCACTATCTTTGTTACTGTCTGGAAGCCAATTATAAAGATTATCCTTCATGTGATCCACACCACAGTGAATGTTTGGCTCTCTCTGCATTTATATGCTGTTGTTATCGGAATTACCAAACAATTAATAACTGGATTCTTGACCATTACAGGTGGAAATAGTTGTTTAAACTACAAAATCATGAACATGTTTTCCACCAGATCTTCTTTTCCCAGTCTCACGCACAATCCAAACAGAAATTTACCTGTTGTATGTAGCTACTCATACACTAAGAATTCCTATGATATCTTTCCATGAGGAAAGATAAAATGAGGACTTTATTGAATGCATTAAAGTGGTGCACTTGAGATGATATAGTTTTAGAAGACACTGCTTTGAATAAATAAAGATAAATTAGTGGCCACAAAATGTTTCAAATGCAAGCCTTAATTAAACTTTGTAAGTCTAAGCAATGTAAGCCAGTTGGGCCAATAATAATTAGATCCTTATTTATTTTCTTTTTTCTTTCTTTCTTTCTTTTTTTTTTTTTTTTTTTTTTGAGATGGAGTCTTGCTCTGTTAGCCAGGCTGGAGTACAGTGGCACACTCTGGGCTCACTGCAATCTCCACTTCCCAGGTTCAAGTGATTCTCCTGCCTCAGCCTCCCGAGCAGCTAGGACTACAGGCATGTGCCACCATGCCTGGCTAATTTTTTATATTTTTAGTAGAGATGGGGTTTTACCGATGGTCTCAATCTCCTGACCTCATGATCTGCCCACCTCGGCCTCCCAAAGTTCTGGGATTACAGGTGTGAGCCACTGGACCCAGCCAATTAGATCCTTGTTTCTTAGAGTAGATCTTAGGGATAAATAAGCCAATAACAACTAAAGCCTGAGCTTTGATGTGTAGACTTGAGGGATAGGATTTGGTAAAGAGAAGAAAACTTGTCTGACAATAGCGTGAATGTGAGTTGGGTGGGGCACTGGGTGGAAAGGGAGAGAGAATGGAGGTTGGGTCTCTGGGAGAGCCTGCTGATGCTGGCATATTGTTTCGTTTAGGTGACACTCTGGGACTCATACTGACCTCTTGGAGTTCCCCCAGCAGCGAACCTTGGTAGGGGTCCAGGGAGGTCAAGTTGTGGTCCAAGAGCATCATGATCTGTATCTCTAGCCACATTCATGCAGTGGGGAGCCTGCTAGAACCTTAGAAAGAGTGTCCTGTGCTGGAACTAAGAGGGGAGAACATGGGGCTGGTTGTTGATACCAATTCTGTCTGTGGCAGCCAATAAATAGGCCTATTTCCTTTATTTCTTACCCCCTGCCCCACCTCATTTTAAACTTACCTAGAATTGAGTCAATTCAGTGGAATTATGTAGGTGGATTAGTAAGGAATTCATGGATTCTTCTGGCTATCTTAGTGGTCACCTGGACAGACTCAGACAATAGAAGGTGACTAAACCCGATTTACACAAGAGGCCCCTGAGATCTCTCTTTCTCCCTTTTTAAAAGCAATCTGGTGATTTTAATGTATGTAAATCTACTTTAATAAAAATTAAATAATTATTAATGTTTTGAAGGCTTAAATGGGAGGTTATATCTTATAGACAAAATAAAAAGAAACAAGTGAAAACATTTAAAAAATGAGAAATCCAGGAGCTGTAATATGTGAATAATACAATAATAGATGCAGAATGCAAAGACAGAATATAAAGAGAAGTGATGATTACAGCAAGGGAAAAATAAGGAAATAAAAAGACTTGACTCTTCTTTAAGGAACAACATGCATCTCTGGATATAAAAGTATTTTCTGAGTCTTATGCTGGCTGGCTGGCTGGCTGGCTTGCTGAATGAATGCATATATACTTATACACAGAAGACACAAACCTAAGCCTGATCTGGTAAATTATGCAAATCCAAATTAAGAAATTAAATCTTATAATGTTCTATATAAAGAGGGCATATTACATGGGAAGAGAAGCAAGAAAATTTTTTCTCCCCCATGGTCTCAATGTAGCTTTACTGAAAATTAAGTCACAAATTACAACACTCATTGGGGAAAATTTGCTTTCCTCTCAATTACAGTTAATAGAAGAAAATTAATGTAGCAATTAATGTGGCCTTTATTAAGGGCCACAGCTTAATAAAGGTTTGCTATTCCTGTGTTTAAACTCTTGGGCCATAACTTACATAAGAAACACACAAAAAATAGATTGCTTAACATTTTAAAGGTTCTAGTTATTTTCACACATGCCATATTTATTGAAAAGGACAGAATACATTGAATTTTACAGTATATTAAACTTCATCTAATTTGAACGTAAGAAAAGACTGGCAAAATAAATGACCAACTTCTGAAACAGAAATTACTATTTGATTAGTGCCATTTCAGAGCTGCTGGCATTTTATCATGTTCTTTTAAAAAAATTGTGGTAAGAACACTTAACAGGAGATCAATCCTCTTAACAAATTTTTCAGTGTACACTACATTATTGTTGACTATAGATTCTGTGGGCCCTCTTGAGCACATCCCAAAGGCAGACCTCTGGCCACCAGGTGCAGGGCAAAGGAAGCAGCCCTGGTCTCTGTGACTGTCATGGAAAGGGGTGGTGACTCCAACTTTCCACTGACCCACTGTGGGGCTACAGGTACCAGATGGAAAACTACCTAATAGCTTATATATGAGTAGGTGCTGTTCCTACCTTTTATTTACTTCTCCTTTCCAAAATATTTACTTCATTTTAATAGCAAATTAAACACAAATACATGAGGCCATTCTCACCGGGAAAATTTTACAAAGTACAGATAAAACTAAAATGAACCTCTGTTGCCCCCTTGACAAGATGCATCCTCGAGGTCATCTCTGTTTTTGGTTTGGTGAGTATGTTTCCAATTTACCATTCTCTTTGAACTTTCTAGACTTGTTTCCCTGGTTTCTGTTATGATGAGATTTTTATTTCATTACTTCACAAGAAGCTTCCTGTTAGTTTGCTCTTCTCAGTATGCCATGAAGTCTGTATACAAGTGATGTCCAATTCCTCAGTCCAAGCTCAGGTGTCTGAATACCCTTTCCCAGCACCCTTGCTTGTTTAAGAGACAGCATGAGAAAAAGACAGCTGTGTTACCCCTTCTTCCAGGTCAGATGATTCTGGTTGACCTCCCTTACCTTGTGGACTATGGCTTTGGAAAGGAAGAAGTGTACCCTTCTTGGAATGGTTTTATATCTCTTCTGAACCCAAAGTATCTTTTAAAAATGGAGTTCATATTCACAAGAGTTTGGAGCACTAGACCAGGGTCAAGAGACCTGGTTTGGTCCTCCCTCTGCAAGGGTTGGGCTATTTGATTATGGGAACCACTCTGCTCTTTATCTGTAAAACAAACTAAATAATCTCTAAGTGTCCTCACTTGCAAAATGAGGATAGCATCTGATTCATGGGATTGCTGTGAGGATTGAACATGATAGTGGGGATATATTGCTTAGGACAAAGCCCAGCACATAGTAATTACCTGTAAATATCAGCTGTTATTAAAATTTTTCTGCTCTGTTTCCATGATTCTTTGTTCTTAATTTAGCGTCCTCTCCAAAAATTAATATGGGGTCCTGTGACCCTCTGGGGTGACTAGCCAGGCGACCTCTACTATTTCTTTTTTTTTTTTTTTGTCCTGGAGCTTATGATATTTGGCAATAAAGGCAGTTTTCATTAAAGGAGCTAGGGGCCACTTACTGAGTGGTCAGTCCCCTGGATTTGTACCATTATGTCATGGAGGTTTGACAATCTGTGGCAAATTCCTTTGACACGTGTATCTATGGCAGTGTTTCAGCAAACACTGTCCTAATTAAGTAATCATAGGGCGGTTCAATCTAAAATGAATGGTGCTGCTGCATGCAGAAAATTTTTGTTTGCAATACTTGAGTCATCTCAGTTTAAATTAAATCTATTAAGATTCTCTGTCTCTAACCATTTTTTGAACTCCTGACCTCGTGATCCGCCTGCCTCGGCCTCCCAAAGTGCTAGGATTACAGGCATGAGCCACCGCACCCAGCCTCTAACAATTTTTCAATCAAATATGCCGAAATGACCACGGTGCTCTGCAGGGCATCTTTCTATTATGAGTTTGTGTGTCTTTAATGTCTGTGGGTTAATCATTTTCAGATAGTTTTTGTGCTATTTTCCACCACTGCCTTCTATACCAGTTACTGCTGATTTGCAGGGTGCTGAGGGAGGCTTATGAAGTTGATATAAAAAGTGGGATCGAAGATCATGAGGTTGTTGTTGAGGTTTAACAAACAATGTTGGTCCATGTTGTTGACCAATAGGTCACCAATAAAAGAAGCAGTGTCAGGGAGAAGCGATTCTTGTGTTAGCTGTTTGTCAGACACAGAGGAGTTCCAGGAATGCACTGTAACAAGCAGATGGTACAACTCGGTGGTGGACAAGTTGTTGACTCAGGTATTCTGGCTCTTTTCAGAGACATTGAGAGTCAGTGGCAAGACTAGTAAAAGCAAGACAAAATAGAATTTCCCTCTCCCTTACACCTTAAAGTCACCTCCTCTCTTGGAGCAGAGCAAGTGGATTTGATCAAGTACTTTGTGGTGGATGGTGGGGAGAGGAAGCAGTCTTTTCCTTTTTTTCAGTGATTCAAATTAGAATAAAAAATTGGCCAGGCGCGGTGGCTCACACCTGTAATCCCAGCACTTTGGGATGCCGAGACGGGCGGATCACGACCTCAGGAGATGGAGACTATCCTGGCTAACACGGTGAAACCCCATCTCTACTAAAAATACAAAAAAAATTAGTGGGGCGTGGTGGTGGGCGCCTGTAGTCCCAGCTACTCGGGAGGCTGAGGCAGGAGAATGGCGTGAACCCTGGAGGCAGAGTTTGCAGTGAGCCGAGATGGCGCCACTGCACTCCAGCTTGGGCAACAGAGCGAGAATCCGTTTCAAAAAAAAAAAAAAAAAAAAAATGAAGGCCACTTGGGGCTGTGATCTCTGAGCGCTCTAAGTTCCTTATAGATAGATATGCAATGTTGTGCTTTCAGGACAGTAAAAGAACACAGCAAGGATAAGGGGGTAGGTCTGTGGCTTTATGCTAAAGGGCAAAGAAAAAGAAATATTCTAGGCCGGGGGCGGTGGCTCACGCCTGTAATCCCAACACTTTGGGAGGCTGAGGCGGGGAGATCACGAGGTCAGGAGATTGAGACCATCCTGGCTAACACGGTGAAACCCCATCTCTACTAAAAATATAAAAAGTTAGTCTGGCGTGGTGGCGGGAGCCTGTAGTCCCAGCTACTCGGGAGGCTGAGGCAGGAGAATGGCGTGAACCCGGGAGGCGGAGCTTGCAGTGAGCCGAGATTGTGCCCCTGCACTCCAGCCTGGGCGACAGAGCGAGACTGTCTCAAAAAAAAAAAAAAAAAAATTCTGAGTGTTCCCATAGATAAGTATCTGTAGTGACATTCTATTCTAGTTCATTTGTGGTGATTATAGCCCCAGCCAGGACACAGCCCTAACTAACATTAAAGCATACCTGATCTTTTGTTCTCTTGACAGAGCACCCAACCTAACTTATCCAGTGTCCTTACAAATTTCTTGCTAAGTGAAAATTCACGTAGCATTATAATCCATTAATTTGCTACTGCAGAGCCAGCTCTGACAAGGAGATAACTGCTCCAGATGCCAAAGCACTGAAAGATTGTTGTTTGAAAAGTTTATTGGGTAATGAAATAGAAAAGCATCTCAAATGCCAGATGCACAAGGTAATGTTTTGTCTGATTGTCATTGTTAACTCCTGCTAGGGCTATAGCTGGAATGTTAGTGGGAATGTAGGAGGAAGAAACAGGTTAGGGAAGAAACCATGGCTTTGCCACAGAAACTTGATTGGTAAGGCTAAATTTGAGTCTAAAGATGGGTGTTCTTTCATTGAGGTACAGTTACATTGATTTATGGATTATATATATTGATTTATATATTGCTTTTTTAACCATTAAAGCTTAAGGAAGCAGTTCAATACAGGTCAAAATGTATATAATAGGAATATAAACACAAAAGTACCAGATGGAAATATGCATCAAACAACAGACAGCCAATAAAAAGTAATTTGGTTTTTTAAAAAGGGGAAGAAGGGACAATATGATTATGAGTGTTGAGAGTGGCATAGGCAACAACTGTATGGGTGTATATCTATATCTATAATCTATTTTTCCCTCTAGATAGATACTGTACATTTACTTAAACAGGAGTGTCCAATCTTTTGGCTTCCCTGGGCCACATTGGAAGAATAATTGTCTTGGGCCACACATCATATACACTAATGATAGCTGATGAGCTAAAAAAAAAAAAATCACAAAAATAAATCATAATGTTTTGTAAAGTTTATGAATTTGTGTTTGTCTGCATTCAAAGCCATTCGGGGCTGCAGGTGGGACAAGCTTGTTTTAAAACTAGCAATGGTATTCTTTTTATGTAAGTATTTTCTAAACTTTCCCTTGAATTTTATGGGCATATTATAAGAACAACTGTGTACAAAGTTTACAAAGATCTGATAGGGAAACACAGCACAATTGTGAGGCAGACAGGAATGATCTAATTATCCCCACTTTAGAAAGAAGAAAACAGACGCTTGGAGAGCGATTTGTTTAGGGTCATCAAGCTCTGACTTAAGATTTTATTCTTCCATATATTTCAGGAATAATGTCCCACTTCTTAACTTTCTCTTTTTCACTTTATTTTCACCTTTTCTTTTAGTTAAAGGCCAAGGAACAACCTTTCCCAGGGTGCTGTCACTGACATTTACACCCTTGATTTTAATGTCTTAGGGACTAAATGCTCTTTGGTGAGATGCTATTCACGTTTTCTTTATTTCAAAGAAGAGTCATTATTCTTCATCCAGTCATTATTATTGGAGTAGTTCAGTAGAAAAAACACTAGACTGGTAATCAAAAGAGCTGGCTTCTTATTTAGATTCCACAACTCCCCACCCCGAGTTCTTGAGCAAGTTATTTCTCTCCTAGTCTCCATGTCTCCATTCATAAAAGGAAGCAGTTAAATAGGATGAGCTCTAAATTAAAATTAAAATTAGGGAGAAAAAATTTAAAATATGATGAAAAAATAATTAGCATACCTGACTAAAGCATAATTAGAACATACAAGGAATAGATAAAACCAATGAAACAAACCAAAAACTTAAGAGTAAAAAAGAACGTAAGTATAGATTAAAAACTTATAGATAGGGTGGGTGCGGTGGCTCACGCCTGTAATCCTAGCACTTTGGGAGGCAGAGGTGGGTGGATCGCCTGAGGTCAGGAGTTTGAGACCAGCCTGGCCAACATGGCAAAGCCCCGTCTCTACAAAAATTAGCCGGGCATGGTGGCAAGTGCCTGTAATCCCAGCTACTCAGGAGGCCGAGGCAGGAGAATCGCTTGAACCCGGGGGACGGAGGTTGCAGTGAGCCAAGATCGTGCTACTTCACTCCAGTCTGGGTCTAAGGGCGAAACTCCGTCTCAAAAACAACAACAAAAAAACTTATAGATAAAATGTGAATAAAAAGAGGAAAAGGGTTAAAAACAAGTAACATACAAAGGTAAGTTGAGAAATTTTAGCATAAAATACTCAAAGAATAAGGAAAGTGAAGTATGAAGAATTCAAAGTCACAAAGAAGTAGGAATTGACAGCTATCAAATAAGAGAGAAAGGCAAAAGCAAGTGCAAAACAGTAAATAGCTAAGCCAAAAGAAATCAGAAGAAGACATGTATAAAAAATAAGTGTTAGTAAATAAGTAGTAATAAATTTTTTTATCTCAACCTAAGACTAAGAGACAATAAAAAGGATGTATAAAAATAAATGTTTGAAAATGACAAATCAAAAGGGGGTAAACATGAAAAAAGAAAAACAGTTAAAAGCAATATAAGTAAGCAAAGTATATGAAAATAAGACAGAAATAATAGCAATAAAATGTGCCTTTCAGGGAGTTTTTTTTTTTTTTTAAAGATATTTCAAGAAAAAAGAAGAAGATGATCTTCCTACAAGAGCAAGTAGGTGTCATGTGTCCTTAGCAGTCTTCTGAGCAGAGGTAACATGTTGCAGTATAGAATCCCTGAGGAAACTCAGGCCTGTGATGGACAGCAGAGCTCCCAGCTGCCAGGAGGGGTGTGCCCCGCAGTGATGAAGCCCATCCAGGAGGTTTAAGTGTAGATGAGGAGCAAGGTCAGTGGGCCAGATGGCCCCAGTGGCTGGTCCAGCAGACTCTAGCCTTTCTTCTAAAAGCCCTACTTGGGACAAACGATGGCCACTAAGGTGCCTGTACAACATGAGAAAGAGGTGGTTGTTTGGACACACTTTTGATGTCTATATAGGCTGGAAAAATGCAGAATTGTTCAGAGCAGAAGAAGGAAAAACTCCAGACGTGTAGTCTTCCTTCAAGTTTGTGATTGGGGGTTGTCTAGGACTGTGGGCATCAAAATGACAGATTCCTGCTCACAGCAGGATGGGGATGGTCAAGAAGTTTGCCTTAGTAACAAGCACTCAGGTGATTCGTATGATCAGAAAAGTTTGGGTTAGTAAGACCACACAATAGCTTCATGCATCAAAGCCAAGGTTCAGTAAGGAAATTTGAAGGATTAGTTCTACAGGAAGCAACTAAAAAGATGCCCAGAATTATATGCACGAAATGATTCACTCACGGGGAAAGAAGTTGAGGAGTGGGGGTGGGGTGGGGAGCTACTACTACCAACACATGGTAATCTTGGCCATTCCTAACAAATGGTGTTACAAACGTTGCCCACCAGAGGTCAGGCCCTGGCTGAATCAGGAAAGCCCTGTGGCATATGTCAGGAGGTTGGGCATAGGAGTCAACAGAGAATGCTATACTTTGTTCAATTAAGTTTAAGCCTCTGTGCTTGATGCTTTACATGGCAAACTGAAACCTGGCTTTGTACCTAGATTAACTGAAGGCCTATCTTAGGAATATACTCTTGTAACATGTGGCTGAGTCTTAGGCAATCACAGCAGTGTAATTTTAACTGATTGGCTGCCAGCTGATTCAAGTGAGGAAAAACATTGGGTAAGCTGTCACTGTTGTTTTCTGTCCATAATGTCATCTGACCACTTTGCAGGCCCAGAGTTCTTTGAACCTGTTCTGGTCTTGAGTGAGGGCTTCCCAATTCTAAAACTGAGAATGAAAGCCAATTAAGATCTTTAAACTAAATTTGTTGTAATGTTGTCTTTTGACAACATTCATGTACTCAAATTTCCTGTTCCACTAGCACTTTCTCTAGTCATATTGAATGATTTCCCATTTCTGTACCCACATGCTCTTCCACTCCTCTGTGCCTTTGTTCAAGTTGCTCCCTCTGGCTGGAAAGCCTCTCTCTTTTTTTCCTTTCCCAATGTCTTATGAAGGCCATATCCCTTCATTTTTGTCCCATGCAGTCCTTGAAATCCTCTATCAAATGACTGACTCTGCTTTTTGTCATTGTCTCTGTTCATGTCTCCTGCCTTCCTCATGTCCCCTGCAACCTAGGGAGATCATTTCTCCATCAGCTTTTTCTGCCTCAGCATCCAGTGTGAGGCCTGTTATAGAATAGACAGTGATAGATAAATGGCTACTTTGCTTTCCTTCACATAGATAGCACATACTGCTTTAGTGGCTCCTCAGAAGCCAGATTATAGCTGCCTCAAATGTTTTAAAAAATAAGATGGCATATAAACAGGTAAAAAAAAATACGATGATGATATTGAATTCTCTGGCATCTAAAGGTGATAAGGGCAGCCATATTAAAATGAGCTGAAACAATGACCATTAACATGTTATCCACATTAAAACATTGCCATAAAACACAACTAAAACAAAAAGGGGATTCTCAGGGAAAATATTTACAGTTAAACATTTTCCAAACCATGGGCTAGGGACCTCAGCAAGACCAGGAGTTGGGTGATATGTCAAGAGGTCCAACACACCATCTGTATACCAGGCATTGTTTGTAGCCTAAATAAATGATTCATATGTATAAATAATTATTTTAAAAATGAATGTAGCTTATTATTTGTTGCTTTTCTGTTTCTGAGGTAGATAGGAGGTGAACTCATCATACTTTTAAAAATAGGGAATGAATTCTTTTGGCAAATGAGGTGACTAGGATGCAGTTAGCTTATGACTTCTGAGTTTTGCTGTGTCTTCTGTTTCACAGCATTATCCACTGTGATGGCACTAAAGCCTGTAGAGCTTTCTTAAATTCTACTCACTTGATGAAGCCAGCAAAATAAATCTAAATCATGGACACCAGGCAGGGTGTCTGCTTTGTTTCCAGTGCTGGGTGATGCTCTTGAGTTTTTTCCTATCAATTTTTGAGATGGGCAGTATATTTCTATACTGAAATAAGGTCTGGACTTTTATAAAAGTTCTCCACAGCAGTTGTTACCACATATTTTTAGATGTTACCAGCTAGGAAAAATTTCAACAAGAAAACTGAAGTCTCCTCCACTGATATGGTTTGGCTGTGTCCCCACCCAAATCTCATCTTGAATTCCCATGTGTTGTGGGAGGGACCTGATGGGAGGTGATTAAATCATGGGGGCAGGTCTTTCTTGTGCTGTTCTTTTGATAGTGAATAAGTCTCACAAAATCTGATGGTTTTAAAATGGGAGTTTCCCTGCACAAGCTCTCTTCTCTTGTCTGCTGCCATGTGAGATGTGTCTTTTGCCTTCTGCCGTGATTGTGAGGCCTCCCTAGCCATCTGGAACTGTAAGTCCAATAAACTTCTTTGTAAATTGCCCAGTCTTGCATATGTCCTTATCAGCAGCATAAAAATGGACTAATACAGTACATTGGTACCAGTAGAGTGGGGTACTGCTTAAAGATACCCCAAAATGTGGAAGTGACTTTGGAGTTGGGTAACAAGCAGAGGTTGGCACAGTTTGGAGGGGCTCAGAAGACAAGAACGTGTGGGAAAGTTTGGAACTTCTTAGATACTTGTTGAATGGCTTTGACCAAAATGCTGATAATGATATGGACAATGCAATCCAGGCTGAGGTGGTCTCAGATGGAGATGAGGAACTTGGGAACTGGAGCAAAGGTGACTTACTGTTTTAGCAAAGAGACTGGCAGCATTTTGCCCCTGTCCTAGAGATTTGTGGAACTTTGAATTTGAGAGAGATGATTTAGGGTATTTGGCTAAGCAGCAAAGCATTCAAGACATGACATGGGTGCTGTTAAAGGCATTCAGTTTTAAAAGGGAAACAGAGCATAGATGTTCAGAAAATTTGCAGCCTGACAATGCAATAGAAAAGAAAATCTCATTTTCTGAGGAGAAATTCAAGCCTGCTGCAGAAATTTGCCTAAGTAATGAGAAGCCAAATGTCAATCCCCAAGACAATGGGGAAAATGTCTTCAGGGCATGTCAGAGACCATTGCGGCAGCCCTTCTTATCACAGGCCCAGAGATTTAGGAGGAAAATATAGTTTTGTGGGCCAGGCCCAGCGTCCCTCTGCTGTGTGCAGTCTAGGGACTTGGTGCCCTTCGTCTTAGTTGCTCCAGCTGTGACTAAAAGAGGCCAAAGTACAGCTTGGGCTGTTACTTCAGAGGTTGGAAGCCCCAAGCCTTGGCAGCTTCCATGTGGTGT
The DNA here is from genome assembly GCF_028885655.2 of Pongo abelii. Lineage (NCBI taxonomy): Eukaryota > Metazoa > Chordata > Mammalia > Primates > Hominidae > Pongo > Pongo abelii. The sequence continues at coordinate 180,982,611 of NC_085928.1, forward strand.
TGAGCCTGTGGGTACACAGAAGTCAACAGTTGAGGTTTGAAATCCACCTAGATTTCAGAGGATATAAGGAAACACCTGGATGCCCAGGCAGAAGTTTGCTGCAGGGGTGGGGCTGTCATGGAGAACCTCTGCTAGGGAAGTGTAGGAGGGAAATGTGGGGTCAGAGCCCCCACAGAGTCCTTACTGGGGCACCACCTAGTGGAGCTGTGAGAAGAGGGCCACCATCCTCCAGACCCCAGAATGGTAGATCAACCAATAGCTTGCACTGTGTGCCTGGAAAAGCCACAGACACTCAATGCCAGCCCATGAAAGCAGCTGGGAGGGAGATTGGACCCTGCAAAGCTAAAGGAGTGGAGCTGCCCAAGACCATGGGAACCCACCTCCTGCATCAGCATGACCTGGTTGTGAGACATGGAGTCAAATGAGATCATTTTGGAGCTTTAAGATTTGACTGCCCTGCTGGATTTTGGACTTGCATGGGGCCTGTAGCCTCTTTGTTTTGGGTAAATTTCTCCCATTTGGAATGACTGTATTTACCCAATGCCTGTACCCCCATTGCATCTAGGAAGTAACTAACTTGCTTTTGATTTTACAGGCTCATAGGTGGAAGGGACTTGCCTTGTCTCACATGAGACTTTGGACTGTGGACTTTTGGGTCTTGAATTCCTGTGTGTCGTGGGAGGGACCTGGTGGGAAGGGAATGAATCGTGAGGGCAGGTCTTTCCTGTGCTGTTCTCGTGATAGTCTCTCAAAATCTGATGGTTTTAAAAAATGGGAGTTTCCCTGCACAAGCTCTCTTCTCTTGTCTGTTGCCATGTCAGACGTGCCTTTCACCTTGCACCATGATTGTGAGGCCTCCCCAGCCACGTGGAACTGTAAGTCCAATAAACCTCTTTCTTTTGTAAATTGTCCAGTCTCAGGTATGTCTTTATCAGTACTGATTAATGGACTAATAATACACCCACTCAACCCCAAATCTTGTGAAGAACAACAAAACTGTAAACTTTTAATTTTGCCAAACTAGAGCATTTAATAAAATAGCCATTTATTATCAGCATCAGCTCTCAAATACATTGTAACACTAGAATGAGGGCACACCATCTCCAAATAAGACGATCTTTAAATGAGCTTTTATACAAAACTCACTATGCTGTCCTTTTTGGTCATTTTTCCTTGGACTAATGATAAGTTTGGCCTGAGCTGGCTAGGCTTCCAATTATGAATTGCTATTCTAGTGAGAAGGAATGAGATGGGGGAAGAGTATCAAGTTGACCTGAAGGCTATGCTGTTTCTTTCTGCTCCAGTGATGCCTTCTAGCTCTGAATCCTTCAATTTTTCAACTGCCATCTCTCTTATTAAATGGGTTTAATAATAAAAGATAACCTGAGATCCATGGAGCACTGGGTACAGTGCTAAAAATGTTCGTCGGACCGTGATGCTGCTGATCCCTGCCCTCATGACTTTATGGGTAAATTAACATTGAACTTTGGAAATGAGGATGACTAATTTTTGGAGGGAGATAACCCTATATCAAATTGTTATTGTCATAGAACATGGATTTAGTTGTTTATGAAAATATAAAAACATGTATTTAAGCTGTTGAGTTACAATTTTAAAGAAAACCAACACTCTAAAATATTTTTTTTCACATATAGAGAACTCACTTTGAAAATGTTTTTGTATCTTAACTGGAGTTTGTGATAATCTAGATTGTTCACAATGACCGTGACACCTTGTCCCATTTCTTAGCATCTTTTTCATATTTTCTATCTATCCCTGAAACTAATGTCCTGCATTTTTCAAGAGGACCTCAGGAATCTGTAACTAAGCACCATGGAACTCCAAAATGCTTTTGGTCCTAGAAAGGTGAAGACCTTGATCCTGGCTATTTAGCATGAATTACACACTATCCTTAATCTCAACAGATTTCTGAAAAGACACAAAAAGTAATGAGGACCAAAAAAAATTCTTTCACTGTTATATTGCTTCATATGACATCATTTCATTATCTTCCTTCTTTATTTTTTAAAAAGATTTATTAAGTGAGCAGGAAAATACATGATTGAACAAATGGAAACTACAGGGTGTGCCCTTTACAAGACTGAGTGAAACAATAGATTAATCAGAAGGCATGTGGCAATTTTCTACAATGAAACTTCATGCAACATTCAGTGGAGCTGAATATATACAGATGTTAGAGGCTTCCCAGGGAGGCAGAATTGTTGTCCTTGGAAGATTGTTAAGACCCAAATGTCATTAGGCTGTCTTCAAGCTGCATTTGGCAGGAGGATACTTTCACTCTTGTTTATTTCTTGTTTCAGAAAAAAAAAATTGTTATGGTTTTTTAAACATTTAGACCAGAAAACAAAATTCAGAATCCCCACCCACATCCAATAACTCTGCATTTATTGCAATGCCAATAGCTTAAAATGGATCATTATCTGTAAAAATGTAAGAGTTTTGAAATACTGCTTTTCTCATGGTTCTATATGACAGCCCCTTTTACAATCCTGCAGCTTGGCCTGTTAAGATGATTCATGGAGCAAGAAAGTATAGCCAGGGTCATAGCCCGGTGTCTTCCATCCACAATAGCCTTCCAGGAAAGAAAATCTATAGGGTTTTCTATTTTCTATATGACATCAAACCTATGCTTTTATGATATAACTTTGAAGACAGTGCTTTTTTTTTTGAAACTGAAATTAATCATATAGTTTCTTACCCTTTAAAAAATTCCAAAACTCTGTTATTATCTTCATTCATTCTTTCATCCAACAGATATTTACTGAGTGACTACTATTTGCCAAGCATTCTTCAAAGCACTGGACATGGACCAGTAAGCAAAGTATATGGTGATAAGTACTATGAAAGGCAGTGAAGCAGAAAATGAGTGGGGGAATGAGAAGTTATTTGACACAGGTCTCTGACAGTAAAGGAATATTTGTACAGAGACCTGAAGGGAGGGAGTCAGCTATGTAGGCATATGGGGGAAGTTTTGAGACTGAGAGACGGCAAGGGCAAAGACTCTGAGACAGAACATGCTTTGAGAGTGTTCTGGGTGAATCAAGGAGGCCGGTGTGACTTTAGCAAAGTGACAAAAGAAATAGATGAGGTCAGAGAAGTGGCAGTGGCAGCTGAGGTGGGGCCAAAAGTAGGACAGATTATCACAATGCCCTTATAGGCCACTGTAAGGATGTTGACATTCCAGGTGAGATGGGAAGGCATTGAGGGACTTTAGCAGAAAAGTAGCATAACCTGGAATATGTTTTAACACCATCATATCAGGCAAGAAGTGGCTTGGACCCAGAGTGGATTGTGGATATATTCTGAAACTAGGGAACACAGGATTAAAAAAGAAATGGATTCGATGTGGTATGTGAAAGCAAAAAATAAAGGATAATGAGATTTTCTGGTGTGAAGGAATAGAACTGCCATTTACTGGCACAGGGAGGATTGCAATGGGAGTTCAGTAGTACCCCCTTATCCGAGGGGGAGTTTGAAGACCCACTGTGGATGCCAGAAACTGTGGATCATACTGAACCCTATACATACTATTTTTTTCCTATCTATACATACTTCTGATAAAGTTTAGTGTGTAAATTAGGCACAGTACTCTTGCACTTTGGGGCCATTAAGTAAAATAAGGGTTACTTGAACACACGCACTGTGATACCATGACAGTCTATCTGATAACCAAGATGGCTACAAAGTGACTAAGGGGAAGGTGATGTTTACAGCATGGATACGCTGGACAAAGGGATGATTCGTGTCCTGAGTGGGATGTAGCAGGCTGGAGCAAGATTGCATTACACTATTCATAACGGTGCACAATTTAAAACTTAGGAATTATTTATGGAATTTTCAATTTAATATTTTTAGACTGCAGATAATCGCAGGTAACTGAAACCAAGGAAAATGAAACCATGAATAAGAGAGGACTACTGTGTATTAATGGGTGAACATGTCAAGCTTGAGATGCCAATGACACATCCAAATGAAGGTGCTTCATAGGAAATTAGTTAAATAATAAATTGTATGCCAAATTTATTTGGCATTCAGGGAAGAGTTTGGGTCTGGAGATTAAAATGTGGGTGTTGTAAGTGTATAGTTTTTAAAGCCCCAGGACTGGGAGAGATCACTTAGAGGGGGATGCCCAGGACTGGGGCACTCCAAGAAGTCAGCCAAGGAGATTGAGAAGCAGTGGCCAGGAAGGTGAGAACATGAGGAAGTTGCCCCAGAACTGAGAAAGCATTTCAAGAAGGAAGTAATTATTAACTGTGTCAAAGACTGCATATAACTCAAGCAGCATGAAGCCAGAGACCTAACCATTGCATTTGAAAGCATGGAGGTCACTGGTGTCCTTAGCAAGAGCTGCTGTGGTAGAGATGAAAGCCTGATTTGAGTTGGTTCAAAAGACCAAGGGAAGAGAGAAATTTAGGACAGTAAATATACACAGTTCCCCCTAGAGGATTTTTCTGTGAAGAGAAGCAGATAAATGGTAGTTACGTTACCGAAACATTAGGTTTGGTCTAGGTCCTGCTGCTTGCCACCCAGAAAGCCAATCACTGAGATGACAAGTATTGCCAAGAAAGTAGGCTTTGTTTTGGTTGGGTGCTGCAGCCAAGGAGATGGGAGCTCAGTCTCAAATCCATCTCCCTGACTGACCAAAACTAGGCATTTATATAGCAGGGAAGAAATGTAACAATGTGTAAGAAAACAGGAACTAGGGAGGGGCAAGAGGGCATCCGGTGCTATGATCTGGTGAGTTCCAGTTCTTTGATACTTTTTTGAGAGGCCTGAAGGAAAACAAATACAAGTTTCAAGCTTTAACAGCAAAAGGGTCAATTTCTATGTTTATCCAAAAACAACTGTCTATGGGACTATTGGGCTGTTTCAGTTAGAGAGGGTAATGGGGCCAAGGAGGGTGTTTAAGACTGGAGATACTGCAGCATACAGAACACAGCAAGATACACTGCAGAATACAATGAAACTCAAAATACAGTGAAATAGAATAGAATAGGGGATGCAGAAGAGAGGATTTGGTTTCTGGGGCAATGATGTTTATTTGGTAAGGTTGAATGGGATTTACCTAGAGCAAATAAGAATTGTCTGCTATCACTTAAGGAGCTGATGTAGTAATTAGTAATGATAAGTTTCACTGGTCAAGATCAGGGAACCAAGAAGCCAGGGTATTCGTAGGACTGTGTAAATGGATTTTGAAATAATCAAGAATGATGACAGGGTGGTGGTAAAGAGAGCAACAGTGAGCCAAAACCTAAAATTCTTGAGCAATGAGAAGGAGTAAAAGAGGGTAATGTAGGGACTTGAGAGGCTGATGTCAACAGCTTCAAAACAGTGAGTGTTCAGGAGGAGGAAGGGAGAATAGTTTGGAAGTGGCAATGAGGAACAAGGAGGCATCCTACTATTAATGTTTTATTATTCATGTTTTGACAAAGATAGCATATTATATTCCAGGGCATGGTAGTGACCATGTGGGGAAACCTATCAAAGCATTTTTAATGACTGTTTGGAATAACTGTAGAAAGTACTTTCTCAATGATTTTTGTATGCAAGAAAAAAAAGCACCCGAAAGTAACCAAAAGTTTCAGACTGGAAAATATGCCAGGAAGATTTTCTTCTCTCATTCTCAGGTGAGGCTGTAATCCAGTTTTAGCAAATTTTTGACAATTTAAAATACTTTTGAAAACTGGAGATTTAAAAAATGTAAACAATTGTAGGTACAGCAAAATCGTAGTTTTCCCTTCTGATATTATACATTTGGCATCTCTCTACAGTTATATTAACATAAATAAGGCAGTTAAAATGTTCAAAAATAGTTTTACAACATTCAGTTTTAAAAATTCATTCAAGCTGTAATCTTTTGTTTCCTGCTGCCACCTAACATTTGAAGTTTTGATTCAGGGTAATGTCCAAGGTTTCTTAAACATACCATAATAAGTATTACTATTCCTTAACGCTTACCCCAGGGGAAGAGATAAGGGAAAGGGGTAGCTGGGCATGATATTTACGATGTACAAATAATGATCCATTGCCGGAAATGAAAACTCACCTTTCCACCAGCATTTGCTCAGCCTCAATAGTGGAATGCAACTTGGTGCTGATAAAAATAAACCATTAAAACCAAACCCTATCATGCAAGGAATGAGTTTGAAGATATGTACACAAACTCAAAAATCTGTAAACTTTAGGACATTTTTATTTTTAACTGTATTTTCTACTTTCCATCCAAACAGTTGTCATCATGGACTCAGAAGAGTCCAAGATTTTGATCTAGATTTAAAAGAACTCAAACATTACCCAGGGATTTTTGTTTAAAAATGCTTTTATGGGGATTTTTATTTTGGTATATTCTAGCACTTCCTGGAATGGCAGGTCTAGAAGAATAAAGTCCAAAGCACAGGGTTATGATCTCACACTGTTTAATGCTAAGCAAACTGTTGAATATTCTAGTTATCAATGGAAGAATTCCCAGAATAATGGTGTAGAAATAAAAACAACCTAGAAAATGTTTGGTAGGAATATACAGATTGTCAGTTTTGAACTTGCAAATTCTCAAGAGGTTTTCTCCTTTGCTGGGACTCCTGAAAAGTGATCAATTTTACACCCAGTTTATTTAAGATCCTTGAAAGGACAGCTTACTTTAGGGTTCCTGATATATAGTGACCAAGGAGATTTAGTGGCATTTATGAGAAATATTAGCAGGTAAATTAAATCAAATTTAGACTTTTGGATTTTAGATTTATGTTACAACTATATAGTCTCAGGGGAGGTCAGTTTTTGGTTGGTTGGTTACGTTTTGCTTGATTTGGTTAGATTTAAATTTTTGAAGAATGAACTAAAAGGTAACTAACAAGTTAGAGACTGTTGAAATGATCAGAACATGGTACCAGTGGTGATTTTGGAATATAAAGAGCATAGTAGTGTCATTCAGAATTGTTGTCAGCATGCTGTGGATTTTCTCATGTTTTCCTGCAGTAGGTTAAAATTAAAGTTTTATCAATAACTATCTTCTTTCTTAAAAATAATGTAGCACATCTTACATCTTAAAGCAATCAGCACAAATGCAAGTGATGCCTGTTCAAGCAGACTTTCAAAGACAGCACACACTGTTAACACAAAGAGCTCTTCCACGTTTCAAGAATACAGTGACGGGAACTGGTACACATAATAGTAGGGAAAGCATTTTTTTTAAAACTTTGTGGAATGTGAGACTTTAGCCACTTCCTTTTCTGGCAGTGGATAAAACCAAAATGGTTCTGGCTTGAATTTCACATCTTTCTAATAATCTACTGGACAGGAGGGACCAGAGACACCAATTACCAATGAGTCACAAGAACAGACAAAAATTGTTAGTAGATTTTGACAACCAGGAACTAAGGTGTTTTTAAAAAACATGTACTTGATGCAAAGTATATTAGGAGTGCACCCTAGAAAACAATGTCAAAGTGTTAGAAAAATGGAGCCCCTGTCCAGGTGACCTTGTGAGATTTCACCCATAACTTAATATACCCTGTTTAATAAAAATAATAATAGTTCTAGGTCTTCTTGAAGGATTGTTTAGAAGTCTCCAAGAAAAATAATGAGATCTATCTAAAATAGAGCTGTTCAATTTTATGTGGAACTTAGTGAAAGCTGTCTTCATTTGCATTGTGTGTTATGATGACAGTGGTCTGGCTGGAACTGGCAGGGGGAAGAGCCTCATTATTTGAAGGAACTTCACAGGTCATCCATTCCTACCACCACTGGATGCAGGAATCCATGCTACAGTATCTTTGACTGGCAACCAGGAATGATGGTCACCTGCCAGACCCCAGACCCAGACTATGGTGTAGGCAGGCTCAGTAGATTTTACTGGATGATTATTAATTTAGAGCAGTAAGAACTGGCAGATCTAGTGAAACTTACTCTGAGGGGAGGGCTCAGTTTCTCCAGTTTCTCTTTGTAGGAAAATAAAAATACAATGAGCCAATTTCTAGAGACAAAAATCACCTATAAAAAGATCAAAACTAAAGATTTTTTTTTTGTTGAGATGCCATAAAAATGGATGAAAAGCAACCATTCCTCCCTTACCCCCAAAAAGAATTAAGGCAATTCAGAAAGTTTGGATGAGCCACAAGGACACCATTCTGACATATTCTGCATGTTCTAGGCCTCATTATGTCAGGGCTGGAGTCTGTCTTGCTGGAGGAAAATTCATTTTTGAAGATAAAAGCTTCAGTGAATTCTTTAAATATCTATCTTTTAAAGAGCACAGATTTCTGGGGGGCCCATTTAAATTTGGATTTGCCTTGTACTCAGTGTAAAATATTAGTACAAAAATATAAAAGGCATGGCTTGATGTTTAACGTCTGTGTTTTATTGTTGTTGGCACCAGAAAAGCTCATGTTCTATGTTATGTCACTGTACATACTGTAAACAAGACTGCATTAATATTGTTTTCTTATGATTTGTTTCAATGAATCTAGATTTTAAAAAATACATTCACAAACTACCTTATGTTTAAACACAATGATTCCCTTTTATTTCTTAACTGTACCCAAAATCCCACAATAAAAAAATCATTTAAAGCTGTGTGTTTCAAACTTATCACTTAGAAATAAAAACAAAACAAAACACAACATAAAAACAGAGATCAGTTTGCAACATAATTTAAAGAAGCTTCTGGTTTAAAATACCACAGCAGCAATATAAAGAGCTGGTGGCAATCACATTCGGGAGTGAAATCGAAATCAATATATTTTGTCCACATCAGCATCCAATTACAGTAGTTGTTAAATTCAATCCAAAAAGTTATTGCTGAATTTGTGGCATGGAATTTGAGAAGACAGTATTGTTGAGCAGCACAACCACAGCAGTAAAAATGAGAACAGGAGGATTTCATTGCTTTTGAGAGCTAAAGGGACCGTGAGGAGGATATCTTGCTGATTGCCTGAAGATAATCCTCAGTTACATTCCTGCATATTACCTGCTTTAAATAAATGCAAATGACAACCACCTTTTCAGGAGGGGCATAATAATGTAATCCAGAAACTAGAATGTTTCCCCTTCTCTTCCCCATCTTGCCCAAACCACTAGATTGAAATGGCTCCATTTTCCTAATGTGTATTTCGTTCTCATTAATAGTACATCAGCTGCTCGTGTATTTAGGCAAAATCAGTAGGATCATAGTTTTTTTTTTTTTGATCCGTTTACAGTAATTATTTTCTCCAGAAACAGGCGACATTAGTTTTTGTCTTTGGATTCCCCCCACCTCCAATTTTTTAAGAAGAAAAATTTGGTCAACTACTGTTTCGTTTTAAAAATGTTAAATGCACCTGAGATTGCCAGTTGAGCTCTCTATATGTCTCCTGGAGATAACACTGCTGTGATGAACAGTGAAACAAAAACAAACAAAACGAGGTAGGTTAAAACAGGAAGCGCAACACAGATATTGTTTGCAACACCTCGATACCACAGGTGGCCATGCTTGTAGCTTTGGAAAAAAAAGTCCCAGTCGCATAAAAGTTCAAATCATTTGAGTAAGAGTTTATAAGGACACAAGTCAACCTGAACTAAATACATACATATTTCTGCACAAATGTTGTTTACCGTATGTTGGGTAATTTGGAGGAAGGTAAAGTGATTAGGGTCTCAAAATTTTGTCCAAAGCCTTGCTTTCAAGTTCTCTAAAATTGGAGCCAATGATGCCTCCTGTATCTGAGGCAGGCTTAGGAGTCTAGTCCCTTCTCTCACCCACCCAGGGAGAACACAGGCAGCTCAGAAACATTTATTATTAATTTTTTCAGTCACAGTTTTCTTCTTGAGAAAGTGGCACCCTCAGGAGAGAGCTGGGAATGTTCAGAGCCTGAATATCATCCACTCCCCAAGTCCCAGAAAGAACTCAACAAAGTCTCAGTCCTAATGAAGCCCAAACCAAGTGACCTCTTAGCCGGGAGGCTTTGTGCATTTTAAAAAAGACTATGTAAGCTTGTTTCCCAGAAGCTCTTTCTGTCTGACCCCATCTGTCATCCCATCTTTTGCCCTGATCTGTTGCATAATAGCTGAGGGAAAGTTGTGTTAGAGAGTCCCTCCATTGCTAGGCCAGCTCAACTCAATGGCGTTAGTATCCTATTCAACACACTCCATTCTGTAAAGGGCCATATAAAAATATGGCCTGTCATTCACAAAAGTGGTAGTTGATTTTATTAGACTAGTAGTTTTAAGGCTAGTAGTTTAGCCATTTAAAATCTATTTCCCAAAAGAGGGGAAAACTAGTATTTTTCTTCTCTTTTTAAAAATTCATTAGCCAGTTGCTATCAAAAAGCAACCTTTTGGGTTGGTGAAGGCAAGAGAGTTCTTAAATTACTCCACTATGTGGTTATGGCCTTCAGCCTAAGGAGATAAGGTACATTTATTGTGCTGTCTCTCGTCATTGGAAATTTTACAACATACCATATACTTAAAACTAGTAGGCAGACAGAATTTAAAAGACTCATTTTCTCAATATGCATTCTTTCCCCATTCTTGCAGAGTAAAGGGGTAAAGAAAAAAGGTAAAAACCTGAAAACCCACCATAACACAGCTTAATCGTTAAGAGCACACAATATTTGTTTCTATCCCTAACTCCGAAGGGCACGTGGTCCATCTTTGTCCACAGACAAGGCAGCATTCTTGGGGATCTCCTGGAAATTTCTGCCACCTTTTTCTCTCCTTCTCAACCAGGCTGCAACATTGAAAGATGGACTGTATTGGGAGGGGTGGAGGGAGAGGAAAAGGGGAAAGCGATATGTTCAACCAAGCCTTCTGATTCTGCCTCTAGACTGGCATAAGTCCACATGAGTTATGTTCTTTTAAATTAGAAATAACGCCATGAAGATAAGTGCCAAGTGCTCTTCTGTTACCAGTTCATCATGGAATTTCTGTTGAGGGTCATGAAAAACACTTGGCTACTTCCTCCAGATCGCACGGATGCAAAAAATACCTGTTTGAAATTAAAAAGAAGTTAGTTCAACTGCATGGTCTTTTCCCCTCTTTTCTTCAACCGTCCATCCATTTTCTCTCACATGTCCTATCCTTGCCATGTGTCAGGTCTTAAGACTTAATGGCTTGTGTTTATAAAGTCCCTTTGGATATCGTGCATCCTATGTAAAAACTCCTGCCTTTATTCCTATGGTTGTTATTATTCCTTATTGTGGTATTGGTCTCCAGAGATGCTGAAGGGGCTATATCTTCATTTGTAACATCTCTTTGGGTGTTCACTTTTTAAAAGGGAGTTTCATGCTAGGATAACGTGCTGGATTTCTGGCCTAGGACCCAACAGGTTCTTTGTTAATTTCTAGAAAGACACAGAAGCTTCCCTTCTCTCACCCATAAATGACAAGAAAGTAGACTTCAGGATGGAAGGGAATCCCTTCAAATTCTCAAAGTCAAGGGGGAGTTTTAGGCCTACTATCATACAATTTCAGATTTCAGTTTTTTAAATTTAAGATAAAAACATTAAATAGTGTGGTCAGATAGGGCAAGGTATTTAATGCCTACTCATTTTGGCATTTCAAGAGTTAACTCATGGTTTCTCTGCTGATGGTGGCATATCCCAGGGCAAATGAGATCATAGTATTAACGAGTAGAACCACAGTCCATTAGGTTTGAGTCTGTTAAGTCATTTTATCAAACAACTGACAAATGTGAGAAAAATCTGGGTTACTGCTTACTTGAGCTGAATGTTAAATGTTAAAGAACCACTGCCTTAAATGTTAAAGAACCACTGCCCCAGGAAAGTAATATTTTGGGCTATGGCCTAGCCCTTCAGTCAGTCAATACCTAACTTTGGTCCGAGGCATTTGCTTTTGTCACTAGTCTAAAGTCTCTGCTACTTCATTTCTACAGCTTCTTCAGAAGAATGCTAACAACAACTTCTTAGGGAGGTCTCTGGAAATGCTTGACATTCACCTAATGCTACATATGAAAGTAATGCTACTCTTAGGGTCAATGAATCAAAACGGAGGACAGAGAGGGCCCATGGAAAACCACAATGAAGAAAAGAAAGGGCTGCTATTCCCTCCAAGTTGTGTGCCCCTGGCCCTAAACCTTGGGTTCCAGACACTGGTGTGGCCCCAGCCTACTCCTAAGGGTGTGACATGGCTTGGAACAGCCCTGCTGGGGTAGGTTTTCAATCGGAATGTGGGTATCCATACCCAGATCACTCCTAGTTTTTTGATTCTTAGAGACTGGATGGGAGCTGGAGTTTTACTAGGTTATGTTTGTTTTCTGGGAAATCTAAATGGCTGGAACCATCTTTGCCACCTGCAGCTACTGTCCACCCAGACCACATCAGGTCAGAGTAGTGGGCCAGGGTTGAATATAGTTTAGGCCCACATCACCAGGTTTGGACTAAGACCAACCTGACCTTTGGGGAACTGGGTTGGACAAAGGGATATACAAAAATTCAACCCATCATAGTGTTTTTCTATAGGTGTTTATGTCTGTGGCTTTAGGGACAGTATTTCTATGTTGGCCACAGCCACAAAGGATGAATTCGCAAATGCAGTATGGCTTAGCTACTAAAACCTCGGGGTTACTCTACAGGGAGGGTAAGGGAGAAGCAGTACTGCTGCAGAATGCCCCTCTGAGGTGACTGATCATGCCAGACGGACACAGCCAATTTCACTGGAAAACAGTTTACCTATGACATTTTAGAAGAAACATGGCTGGAATGACACAAGACATGGCACTAGTTGAGTTTGTGATTGTGCATTCCTTAAGGAATGGGTGACACTTTTAAAAAGCTTATATTTCTACACGTCAAATGTTTTGGATTTAAAGGTGAATATAAGGTGATTGGTTAGGTCTTGAAAGTGACTTTGTGAAAAGTCTAAAAGTGGAAGTATAAAGTTGACCCACGGTGAGATGATTAATGATGGGCCAACTGCTCTAAGTGCTTAGGAGAATTTGGGGTGTCTGCTGAGTCATCATAAGGCCTTCAGGCCACAAAAGTTTCTAAGAGGTTTACAAGAAATTTCTAGATGTTTTTATGTAGTTTTTGACATGTGAATAATATATTGAGTGCTCACATGGATCAAACCAAATAATGCCATTTCAAGATAATATTGATTGTTTAACACAGATGTGATTCAAATCAGTATAAAGGAAAATGAAGGTTTCACAGGTACCTGGTGGTCTCTTAAAATGCAAACACTAATGCAAATGTTGAAACGGATTTACCTTATCATTTCTTTCACATAGAAACTTTAACCTTTGAGCTCGCTTATGCATAAATACTCCATCCAAATGTCCTGTTTCCACTGACCGGATCTCAATAGCTTTCTCGCCCCAGCCCATTATCTGATTGGAATGAATGTAGGCTGTCAAAAGGAATTTCCAAAACTGCATTAAAAACATTAGATGGGCAATAACTCACAGCATCTGTTCACATCTTAACCACAAAAATGACAAACGACTTGAGATAAATGGACAAAGCAAGTCTTACAAGAGTTATTCACAGATTTTTTTTTTTTTTTTGGTGGAATCAAATGGTTGTTTCACATTTCTTGATTTTCGTTTCATTTGGGGGGTGTAACTGCTGAAGGAGATAAGGAAGGGTTAACCTACCCACAGACGTGGGCATTTCTCCCCATTGGAGCACCACATCCTTAGTTATCCGGCCATAGGTGTTTACATACACCCCCTCATCCTCATAGCAAACAAGCATTTCCATTCCATCTGTTTTAGGCAAGATGACAATAGCATGAGGAGTGATATTGCCCTGAATCTAGAAGACAAAGAAAAGCCAAGCATTATTCTTTTAAAAAATAAAACGCCTTGACTATTCATCTCTAACAACTGCAAAAAAGAGATTTTTGTTTATTTTCATTGTCACCCTAAAGACTGAAATTTGCTTTAATTTAACCACTGACTTGTAAAATACCCTGGTAAATCAAACTTAGTCACTAGATTAAAAATTCAATTTACCTGTTCCTAAAAACAGCATGTAAATCTATGGCACACCTACTATGTGCCAATCATGGGGCCCTTTACATATATAATTTCTAGTACCTAGAATAGCTCCCCAAAGTAGATAGCTTTGTTTACAGATGAGGAAACTGCATCTCAGAAGGGCTTTGTGTCTTAATCAAAGTTGTGCTAGTATTTGTTAGTAGAGTTGGGATTTGTGTACATCTTGTTGATGTTGAAATTAATGTGTTTTCTATTAGCACAACTACTTCCAAAAAAGATGAGGAGAATGTAAGCCAGCTGAATCTAATGGAGATAGCTTAAGTGGGGTCAAAATGAACTCCTACCAAAATAATCTGTGAAAAAAGTATATATAGAGAGGATTGTTTATCTGGGTGTCTAAATGCCAGAATACTTCATGGCTTGGTTAGAAAAAATATTTAGAATTACCACTCATTTAAAAAAATCACTATTGCCGCACACAGTGGCTCATGCCTGTAATCCCAGCACTTTGGGAGGCCGAGGCGGGCGGATCACGACGTCAGGAGATCGAGACCATCCTGGCCAACACAATGAAACCCCGTCTCTACTAAAAATACAAAAAATTAGCCGGGCGTGGTGGTGGGCACCTGTAGTCCCAGCTACTTGGGAGGCTGAGGCAGGAGAATGGCATGAACCCAGGAGAGGTGGAGCTTGCAGTGAGCCGAGGTCACGCCACTGTACTCCAGCTTGGGTGACAGAGCAAGACTCCGTATCAAAAAAAAAAAAAAAAAAAAAAAAAAATCACTATTGAAATAAGTGTATATTAATTTGTTCTAGGAAAGGAAATGTGATGTTGTTGTGATCCCCTAGTTGAGAATGCCATGGCAGCCCAACATGTGCTTGATGGATTGGACTAAGACAGTTGAGGATTATCATAGTTATGCCTTAGCTGCCTCACCAGGAATGTGAGCTGTGAGTCCTTGTGTTCACCCACATCCACATGAGTTAAAAGTGGTAATAATGCAGCAATGAATGGCAATTGTGTGTGTGTACGTAATATACTGAAACAACTTCTTTTAGTTATTGCATTTCATTAGAATAAAGTCTTAAAACTCTCAAAATACCAGTCAGCAGTAGCTTCAAACATTCCTGATAGTTTCTCCTGTATGTTAGCCTTGGGATTACACACAGGACACACACTTTACACTACACTTAATCCTAATAAGTGAATCCATGTGCATCATTTCCCTTTAACAGTTATGTTTCAAGCAATATGTCAGGATAGTAATATGAATATTTTAGGGCTAATAAGATCTACAATTTGCAGGGCCCTGTACCAACTGCTTTAGATCCATTACCTCATTTAATACTAATGATAATCCTATGGGATAAGTCTTTTTATCCATATTTTACAGATGCAAAAGCCGAGGATTGGAGAGGCTGCCTACTGTGTCCATTACTGCAAAGCTAATACATGCGAGAGACACTGTGTCTGACTCCACTGTACCGCACTGCCCTCAAGCTGAAGAAAGGAACTAAAAATAGCAAAAAACAATTTTCTCCAATAAAATAGTACCTGACCATTGGCTTTCTCTAACATAAAATGAACGAATTTCCCTTCAAAAACTGAATGTGGAAAGTCGTCTACCGAATATAATTCATGCCCTTGAAAGAAAAATATCATATTCATTTTAATCTAAAGTCCAAAGAGACAACATGTAAATGCCAAATGATTTCTATTATGTATTCCCCAGTTTTAGGAAGTCATAAAAATTAGTTAAATTTATATATTTTAGTTATTAAAAGCAGTATACTTAATGAAGAACGAAAGTCCATTTGCTGGTTAGTAAAGTTTGCATGACTTCTACTAAAACTATGCAAAACAAATCTCTTTCTATATGCAGGCTGTTGTACAGAGAGCCCTTGAAAGTCTACTTGTGAGTACTTACATGAGATGGTATGTAGATATCATAAGAGTTTCCTGAATCAACATCAATTACATGGAAACCAGTGTGTGAACCAAAAATAACCTTTAATCTTTGACCTTCTTCTACTGTGAGATCAACTAGCAGAGGCTTGTGCTGGAGATCTGCAAAAGACTTTAAAAATCACCCCATTAGTATCCCCATCACTCAAAGCGGTATCTTAATAATTTTTTTCCTTTAGCCACTGTCTAGAGGAAGTTAACTTCTAACTTTATTAAAGTGAAAAACTAGAAAATTTCTCTTTCAGTTTTAGGTCTGTTGATATTCTGGCCCTAGGAGGAAGGGTCTAGCATCCATTTGTGCCCCTTTCTCTACCCTTTGTCCTTCGGGGCAGTGAAGTTTAAGTTGGTGCACAGGTGTAAATTTTGACAGTGGTAATGTATATTAAAAACCTGGTGCCTGGGTACTGCTGTTTTCTCCTGTTTA
Organism: Pongo abelii; assembly: GCF_028885655.2. Classification (NCBI taxonomy): domain Eukaryota; kingdom Metazoa; phylum Chordata; class Mammalia; order Primates; family Hominidae; genus Pongo; species Pongo abelii. The sequence continues at coordinate 180,998,951 of NC_085928.1, forward strand.
TTTCTGGCCTTTGTCCTCTGAAGAAGGCCCAGTCACCTTTCTGGCCCCTCTCTTTCCCATGTGGCAACCAGGCCCATCCACAGCAACTACCCTTTCAGAGACAGCCTGGGAGGGACAGCCAAGGCCGGCTGTTTTCTCAGCCTGTTCAGTATTAATGGGCATGCTCTGGTTTGGATTTTTCTTCAGTGAATGAGTGGGCATAAGATTGGCACTTTCTCTTAACTTAATGTTGGAATCTGAGACTTGGGTTTGGGTGGTAGAGAAAGAGGTGGGAGTGGAACATCACAAGATTGATGGCTTGCATTGACTATTTGGGTTTAACTAGAAAGCAAAAAGAGAGGTCTTGCCAAGTTTGTCAAAGTTCTCTGTGTTTGAATCCAGAGCCCAAGCCCCAACTAACTGTCAAGTGTTCCTCTGCCATTTCCCTTTGCTATTTTTTAACCACACTCTACCTTTGGGCCTTGAGATCTGGGAGAGCATTTGTGAAACTACAATTGCCTTAACTATAATGCCACTGCTACCTCTCAGACCCTTCTCTTCTCATCTTTTGCTAACACCATTCTGACAGCATGGGAAGCTCTAGCCTCCTGTCCTTCTCCTGTGGGAAGGCTTGGCATCTTGCCAGTTCCACTCTTTCCTGTTCAAGTCTTTGCCTTTGCTCTTTCCTCCTTCTGGGCTGGGTCTGGTGTGTCCGAAAGAACATTTTGCACTCTCTCATGTGTCTCTGGGTCATAAAATGGTGGCAGTAACTTCAGAGCAAGAATGGGAATGGGCTGTTGATTGAAAAGCTTTTGTGGAGACAGATTTTGGCAGAACAGGAGTACCACTTTGGCTTTTAGGAGTTATCCCTTAATTGTTATTAGTAACCTAATGCATTCCAATTTTTTTTTCCATAAAAGTGAGGTTATGGAGGGGAGCCCATTTCCATTAATGAATCTATTTTCCTGAGCACATCACAAGCCATCTGCACTAAGGGAACAAGATAGAAGTGATTCAGCTCTGAAATGGGCCTACATGGTGTTCCAAGGGCAGTTTTGCCCTTCATGGCGAATGTGGCAGAAAAGAATTAATAAGGAGCCAAATGGAGATAACAGTCATAAAGGTGGGGAGAAAAAGTGAGAGCCAATGAGACATAAAGAAGTAGACAGACATAAGCTGAGAGAGAGAGAGAGAGAGACAGAGAGAGAGTGTCAGAGAAGACAGAAGATAAGTTCACTTGGGCTATGCATAGGTTATGCAGCTCTGAACACATCTGGGTGCCTGTAAGTACTGGTCCTCCTGGTATTTGGGTGTCAGCTTCATGAGCTGGGGTCAACAGCACTAGCATATCTCCATCCCACTCCTGGCAAATCTCATGAGTGACCAGTCCAACCATGGTGGGTACAGACTTAGACAAGGTAAAAAATGAAAAGGCAATCAAAATAGAAGAATGCAGAAAAACTAGGTCATTTCTGTAAGTTAGCACTGGGGACATACAAGCATCACCTCAGTTTTAGGGACTTCATCCAGAAAGATTTATGAGGATTAAAATACTTAGAGACTCAGTTTAACTCTGAGATTCAGTGCTGCCATTTGTCTGCCTTTTTCAAACAAAATATCAGGGAATACCCTGGTTTAGGTGGCTTTATAACAAATGTCATTGCATAAGATCATAATCAATGATATGCCTACTAACCATTCTAAATGCCTCTTGAGGATGATGATTCATAGATCTCAAGGAGGAGGGCATACCCAAATTTTAATCTAATTTTATAGCATTTACAAATACTTAGTCTTTACTTTTGAAACAATAAACCCCAGAGTACCTACACTTTTAAAACAGGTTTATTATCTATATGAAAATTGTTATTGGTCTATATAGACTATTTTATAAATGGGTAGAAACTGAAAATTTTTAAAAAGCACATTTTAGATAATCACATGCCTGCTTACCTTAAATGCCATGAATTTATGATATGGTTTAGGAGCCCAAGCATATATTTCCACAGCATTCTTTAAGGCAATCACCAAAAATTTGATCCTTTCATATTTAACTGTAATAGAAAAATTATAAGTGAAAAAGTACATCAATTTATTCAAGTTCTTTGTATTATATTAATGAATGTATAAGCAACAATATGTAAATTTAAATATTAATGTTGGGTGTCAGCTTCATGAAGGTGATGTTCCTGGTGTGGGATTTTTTTCATAGATACTGATTTAGCTTCCCTTAGCCAACTTTGGTTGGCAGAACACTTATGGCTTTTGCTTTATATTGAAGACTCTTTTCATCATCCAGAGATATAACTGCTTAGGACTGTCTTTAACACTAGGTCTAGATGTTGATATTCATTGTAATAAGAATGTGCGTAATTTCCTTCATGCTAGCTTGCCTGGCTTTTACGTTCACCCACATGTAAGTAGCTGAGAGCAGATATGGCAAGATGGTAGAAAAATTAGCAAATGGGCAGATATAAAGGCTGCTGTTTGCTTATTATTTATATTTGAATTCCAATTACCAAGTGAAATAATTGCTTGTTTATGCTTCTAACGAAAGGGGGTGTTAGGAGTCTTGGGTTCTGTTAGTGACTTAAAGGGCTCCGAATACTGACAAATCCTTTTACTCTTTAGAAAGCTGGAATATTAAGCATTGTAAATTCTATGGACAGAAGCTTAGTTAAGTGATTGAGTCCCCACAATGCTTTTGCTTACACAAAGTAGTACTCAATAAATGCTTATTGAATGGATGAATGGAAGAACAGACTGTTGTCTGGCATTCTCTTCATTACTCTTACCTGTGTGTGTGTCTCTGATAGAATAATAAGCAATGTTTACAATGATACCTTGAGAGATTGAACAATCCTTTAAGTGCCTTCTGAATCTTTTGCTATTAAGTGTGGATTCTAATTCTTAAGAGAATTAGTAATCCACAGTTGGTACACATGGCAGTCAGTTTCTTGGTAAAATACCTCAACAAACAGAATATTCTGAGTCCTAAAGAAACTAGGTAGGAAAAATTTTAATACACTTAAATGACATTAAGTTTCCAGTTATTTGCTTTATAACTTTTCATGACATAAAGCGTTTATTAGACTATTTTTGCTGATCTCTTCACCTGAAACCTAGGAAAAGATCCAAGCTCTTGGCATTGAAGGAATATACCTCAAAATAATAAGAGCCATATATGACAAACCCAGAGCCAACATCATACTGAATGGGAAAAAGCTAAGAGCATTCCCCCTAAGAACTGGAACAAGACAAGAATTTCCACTCTTACCACTCCTATAGTATTGGAAGTCCTAGCCAGAACAGTCAGGCAAGAGAAAAAAATAAAAAGCATCCAAATTGGAAAAGAGGAAGTGAAATTATCTCTGCTGATGACAGGATCTTATGCCTAGAAAACCCTAACGATTCCTCCAAAAGACTCTTAGTGCGGAGAACTTCAGTAAAGTTTCAGCACACAAAATTAATGCACAAAAATCAGTTACATCAATAATGCTCAAGTTGAGAATCAAATCAAGAGCTCAGTCCCATTTATAATAACACACACACACCCCACACACACCCCTAGGATAATACATTTAACCAAGAAGGTGAAAGACCCCTACAAGGAGAACTACAAAGCACTGATGAAGAAACCATAGGTGACACAAATGAATGGAAAAACATCCCATGCTCATGGATAGGAAAAATCAATATTGTTAAAGTGACTATACTGCCAAAAGCAGTCTACAAATTGCCAATGTTGTTTTTTACAGAATTAGAAAAGACAATTCTGAAATTCATATGGAACCAAAAAAGAGCCCCAATAGCCAAAGCAATCCTAAGCTAAAAGAACAAAGTTGGAGGTATCACATTACCTGACATCAAACTATACTGTAAGACTGTAATAACCAAAGAAGCATGGTACTGATACAAAAATAGACATACAGATCAATGGAACAGAATAGAGAACCCAGAAATAAAGCCACATACCTACAACCAACTGATCTTTGACAAAGTCAACAAACATAGACAATGAGGAAAGGACACCCTGGGAAAATTGGCTAGCCATATACAGAAGAATGAAACTAGACCCTTATCTCTTACCATATACAAAAATTAACTCACGATGGATTAAAGATTTAAATGTACCCAAAACTATAATAAGAAAACCTAGGAAAAACTCTTCTGGATATTGGCCTAGGCAACATGTTTATGACTAACACCTCAAAAGCAAATGCAACAAAAACAAAGACAAATGGGACTTAATTAAGCTAATGAGCTTCTGCGTGGCAAAATAAACAATCAACAGAGTAAGCAGACAACCTACATGATGGGAGAAAATATTTGCAAACTATGCATCCAACAAATTTCTACAAGGAATGCAAACAATTCAACAAGAAAAAATCCTATTAAGTGGGCAAAGGACATGAACACACATTTCTCAAAAGAGGACATATAAGCAGCCAACCAACAGATGAACAAATGCTCAATATCACTAAACATCAGAGAAATGCAAATCAAACCCACAATGAGATACCATCTCACACCAGTCAGAATGGCTATTACTAAAAGGTCAAAAAAAACAACAGATGGTGGTGAGGCTGCAGAGAAAAGGGAGTGCTTATACACTGTTGGTGGGAATGTAAGTTAGTTCAATCTCTTTGGGAAACAGTACAGAGATTTCTCAAAGAACTAAAAATAGAACTACCATTCTACCTAGCAGTACCACTTCTGGGTAAATCCCAAAGGAAAATAACTTTTTTTTTTTTTTTTTTTTTTAAATGAAAAGGGCACCTGCATTTGTATGTTTATTGCAGCACTGTTCACAACAGCAAGGTCATGGTATCAAGTTAAGTTGTCCATCAACGGTTGATTAGATAAAGAAACTGTGGTATATATACAGCATGGAATACTATGCAGCCATAAAAAGAATGAAATCGTGCCATTGGCAGCAACGTGGATGGAGCTGTAGGCCAATCTCCTAGGGTAAAATAACCCAGAAACAGAAAATCAACACATGTTCTCACTTATAAGTGGAAGCTAACAATGGGGTGCACGTGAACACAAAGCTGGAAATAATAGACACTGAGGACTCTAAAAGGGGAGTAGCAGGTTAAGGGCTGAAAATTTACCTGTTGCGTATAATGTTCGCAATTTGGGTGATGAGTTCACTGGAAGCCCAAGCCTCACCATTATGCAACATACCCATGAAACAAACCTGCATATGTACCCCCTGGATCTAAAATAAATTTTAAAAAGAAAAGAAAAAAATCCCTTCAGATTTTGCTGATTTTCAGGTTGAAAGAAGAAATAAATAGGTTCATATTTTTAAAGAAATTTAAAATCATCTTGAAAATAAAAACTTATCTAAGCACATATAGGCTCAGATAAATCAAGAAATATTTTAAATGACTCTTGGATATACAATTTGCTTTTCTTTTTTATTCTCATTTTATATTTTTAAAATTTCACAAGAATTTGAACATACTAGAATACTCGTGCTACAAGAAGATGTCAGTGCTGTTGTGGCTGGAATCTCATAGGGGAAGCTAAGTGGAAACTGCAAGTGGTTCTTTGGATAACTAAGGCAAACAGTGTTTCTGAAAATTAAGCTGGTCTCAAGTTTTCTGATAGAGAATTACCAGATATTGCTCCCTGGTTAAATTTTACTTTAGATGTGTGGATATAGATCAGCCTACTGATGTTAGGACAATGAAGGGACGGCAATGATTAGAAGGAAGACGTCAGAAATGTTAGAAGGGCCAACAGTAGATGTGCAGGTCAAATAGGATTCCTGTAGCCTGATGTTTTTGAAAAACACTTGTCAGGTATATGCAAGAGATAATATTCAGAAATGTTACATTATTTCCTGCAATGAATTTTATGCTCTGTAATCATACAGTATTAGTTTATGGACACAAAGTTTGATCACTAGAAATCTTTGGACTAACAAATGCCAAGTAACTAAGGCAAAATACTCAAAAGGAAACAGCTTCGAAATTGTTTCTATTGCTTTCCCCTGAAAACATGACCTGTTCTCAAAGAAAGCAGCTCACTATTTTCAAAAGAAAACCAAATACGCATATGAATCTGAATTCTGCTTGGTGTGAGAATGATGGGATGTATGTTTTATACTTTGCCAAATTATCAAATTGAGGACAAGAAAAAATTAGAATTCCAGGGTATCCTATTAGAAAGTACCAAATAATTCTGATTGCTGAACAAAAATGTACAGTGGAGCAAATAGCTTGCACTGCCGCCCAGCCTGCTATAGAAAAACATTCCCGCATGTGGTCTGGTTTGTGAATAAAGCTATGTCCTTTGAACATCCATTCCTTTTTTTAAAAACAAATACTTCTTAACTGATTTCCCTGGGCCTGGCTCTGTGCTAAGTGCTGGCGAGATGTAGATGTGGCTCTGGCCACATACGTTTACAGACATTAAATGTTTATTTTTTTCCAAAAGCTGCTTTTTTTTTTCTTTGAGATGGAGTCTCGCACTGTTGCCCAGGCTGGAGTGCAGTGGCGCCATCTCGGCTCACTGCAACCTCCACCTCCCAGGTTCAAGTGATTCTCCTGCCTCAGCTTCCCGAGTAGCTGGGATTACAGGTGCCCGTCACCATGCCTGGGTAATTTTTTGTATTTTTAGTAGAGACAGGGTTTCACTGTGTTGGCCAGGCCGGTCTTAAATACCTGATCTCACGATCCACCTGCTTTGGCCTCCCAAAGTGCTGGGATTACAGGCATGAGCCACAGCACCTGGCCCAAAGGCTGCTTTTTATACTTATCAATACATACATTATCTATGTTGTAAGGTCAGGGGCTTTTTTTTTTTTTTCCTTTGTAAAACTGTGAATGACATGTTATTAAGTGAGGAACATGTCCTTCTCAGGCACCAAATCTTCAGGTTCACTAGCCAGCCCCAACACTTCCTAGTATTGTGTCAAGGTTATCTGGGAAGGTCACCTGGAATGAAATTAGAGAAAAGGCAGGTGGAGACTCTGCTTCAAAATAGAGTCCCCTTTCTAGTTGGCAGAATATGATACACTGAAGTTCTTGCTTTCTGAGCTCTTCTTTATAGCATGCCCCTTCTGTTTCCACATTCTGTATTTAATACACTTGATTAGATTTCCACTGACATTATGTCATCACACATGATTGGACCCACTTGACTGGTTAAAATTTCAATGTGTCTCATACTTTTCTGAGACCACATCATGGACTCCTTTGAACTGAAGGTGTCTAATGTTCCTCCGCCACTCCTTTATTGTCATTCTTTATGTTAAATAATTAATGTATTTTATCTAGTACACATTTTAAAAGCCTCCACACATTTTCTTATTTTTATCAGCTATGGATTGAACAAGTCTTACAGGTACCTATTTTAAAAAGCCAAATAACTCTACAGGGCTTATGAAAACCAAGTCCCTGCCTCCCTGCTGCTTCCTGCTCCCTAAAAACAACCACTTGCAACTCTTTCAACTACTTCTTTCAGCAATTTGTTTCCAGATTTCTAAATAACATGATTATAATGTTATTTCTTGATTTGTTTTCTTCAGTCACAGACATTATTTACTGACTTTGTAGTATGGAAAGGATTTACTTTCTTACATCATTTCCTTCTCTCTCTAGCTTCTTCTCTTTCTTATACGTATGCACACATGATTTACTTCTGTAAACTCTAAATATAGCTATATTTTAAATTTTTGGTTAAATCAATATTGAGTGTTAAAATTATTATTGTTCATGATTGAGGTATGTAGTATACCATGGTTACATTTCCTTTCTTGTTTCCCCTTTTTTTTTATACTTGTTTTCTATGTATCTATCTCTAAGCACATGTCAACTTTCTGCTAATAAATGCCCTTCAACATGGTCAAACGCAGCAGGTCATCTATTTATACCATTTTATTTTTCTTGGAGGCATCTTTCCTGGAACCCTGCATTGTCCCACTCTGCCAGGACTTATTTCTTTCTAGGCCTGTGGCAGACTTGTCACCCCAGGTTCCCTTCACCATCATTCTGGGTATTTTCTTCATCTTCCTGGACTACCAGGTTTAGTTATTTATTTTGGTGGAACACATCCTTCAGTTGCTTCCTGAGAAATGGTGCATGAAAGGTAAATTTTTGAGACAGGAGTAAATCGTGTGTGATAAAGTAGACTGCCCTCCCTAATGTGGGTGGGCCTTATGCAATCATCTGGAGACCAGACTAGAACAAAAAGGCTGAGTCTTCTTGCTTGGTTGAGCTAGGACATCAGTCTTTTCTGGCCTTCAGACTTGGACTGAAGCATCAACATTTCTTGGGTCTTGAGCCTACCAGTGCTCATAGTGGAACAACACCATCAGCTCTCCTGGTTCTCAGGCCTTCAGATTTGAACTGGACTTAAAACTTTGGCTCTCTTGGGTCTGAATCAGCTTGTTGACTGAAAATCTTGAGACTTTTCAGCCTCTATAGTATAGTCATGTGAAATAATTCCTCATAATCTCTCTCTCTATATATGTATATACACACATATATATACATATGTATGTGTATATATGTATGTATATGTGTATACACACACACACTCACACACACACACATATATATATATATCTCCTTAACCCTTAACACAGGAGGGCTATAAAATACTAGTTGGAAATAATTCTGTTGGGAATTTGGAAGGCCTTGCTGTATTGTCTTTTAAGCTTCTATATTGCTGCTGAGACGTCCCAGGCCACACTTATTCTGGGTCTATTGTATGTAAACTGTTATTTATTTACTTATATTGTGACAGCTTTGCCAGTTTTGAGGACCTTCTCATTTCCCAGGTATTGATATATCATGTTGATATGTCTTTTTGTGAGTCTTTCTTTCATTCAGTATCCTGGACACTCAGTGAATCCTTTTAATATGGGATTTCAAGGCTTTTAGTTCTAGATACCTTTCTTACATTCTTTCTTCAATACTTTCATTTCATATTTTCTAAAACTCTTATTACTTAGATTTTGAACCACTTGGACTGATCTTTTTATTTTCTTATATTTTCTCTGCTTTGCTTTTTGTTCTACTCTTTAGGAGAATTCCTTATCTTCTAACACTTTTATTACATTTTTTATTTCGCCAATACATTTTAGTTTGCAAAATTTTTTCTTGGTCTTTAAATGACTTTCCCCTACTTTGTTCTACCCTTTTTTTTTTTTTAAACAGCCCTTTTCTTGTTTTATAGAAAGAAGTTTTCTAATCTCTGTAAAGCTATTATAGTTTCTTGCTTCCTTCCTTTCTTTCTTTTTACATTTTCTTCCACTCCTCATTATCCCTGTTTCTTCTAATGTCCTTTCTTTCTGTTGTTTAGGTTTCCTTTATATTTGTGAATTTCTCCACTCCTTGGTATAGACAGGCTTATCTTTAGGGTAGTTAAGCAGAAAGCTTTTTTCATGGCACTTCAAATGTTAGTACCTATACATCTTTTATTTCTGGCCATTTAGTTTCTCCAAAGACATTTCTTACATTCTCTTCCCAGGGAGTATAAGCATGGCTATTTGGGAACTAAATAGGGGTTAGAGGGATGTGTATGTGTGTGTGTTTTCACAAGTATTCCCAGCATCAGATTGACTGTGCAAACCTTTCATCTTCTGTTGCAGCAGAGGAAGGTAGTGGCCTAACTACTCAGAGGTGGAGACTGGGTTCTAGAAGACTTGCTGCTCATGAGTTTTCTAACAATTCTATTTTCAGTCCCACCTTACACCTCCACTTCCACCTCAGATTCCCCTGGGGCCTTAGTTCCTGGGCCTTTCCAGGTTCTGTTGGATTGATTTTGATCATTTTCCTCATTGCAGATTCAGAATTCAGAATTTCCTGGTATTCTAGGTCTTTTTCCAGTCACTCAGCTACTCTTTCAATTTTACTGACATTTCTTCTCTTCTCTTGTCCTCATAGGCTTATGGCATTTTTATTCTTTTCTTGTCATTTTAATGAGTCTTTGGAAGAAGGTAGATAAAAATGTTCAAACTGGAGCCTAGGACTTTATTCTGAATGCACTCTTTCAATTTCATCAATCTGGCTTTTAAAAAATATAAATAATGCTGAAGGTTCCAGCAACATCTGAAGCTGGTCACACATGCATCATCAATCTGATAGAAAAAACTAGGTGAAACCTAACTAAATAAGTCTGATTGAGTAAACAGACCAAACTTATAATTCCATGTCTTCAGACTTACCAACTTTATAATGTATACAGCCTTCCAAGTCCCCAACAGTGATCCAGCCTTGTTTCTTTTCTACTTCTGGGTCATTATGTAGTATTCTGTTTCTTAACCATGAAAGATAGTAAACTCGTAGCTTATTCTTCTTTCCTGTTGAAATAATAGAGGTTTAATTTCAAATCGCTGTGACAGCTCTCACTCTTTCCTTCCCCACCTCCATTTATTTCTAATTTATTTTATTTATGTGTGTGTGTGTATGAAGGCATAATAACCAGTGTCCCCAGCACTTTGTCATTAAAATGGTGTTTCTGCCAGAACTTATGGTTAAAATAGCTCTAAGTGTTTTAGACACATCACAAAATTACAATGTCTTTTATCTTCAGGTGGTTTCTTATTTGAGCATGCTGCTCTTACTCTCTCTTCCCAATGCAAAGCAGTGTCTGCTGAACTTAGTAAGAGCTAACTCTTCAACAGAGTGGTTGATCAGGGTTCCAGAACATTCTAGATCAATCACATGAAGAAGTGTTGGCAACTGGGCATTTTGGCACCTGCCTTTCCTTCACCATATAACCTAATAACAAACAAGAGGATAATATGGGTTCAGAAAATTATACTGGGCAGGTTTATGGTGCTGAAGTCACTGAAAGGAATACTGAACAAAAATAGAAAAGGAAAAAAGGATGCAAACTTGAAAACTTAAAGTTCCCTTTGGTAAAGTGATCTTGGAATAAAGAATTCATAGGATGATAAAATATCTAGACAATATTGAAGAGTACACAAATAGCAAAACTTGATATAGTCCATTAGATTATTTGCACCAGATAAAATGTCCATTGGGATGACTCTTCCTAACTAATGATAAATTTAGCTCTATGGGTTGTATTTTTTGGATACTTATTTTTCTTTATCTTAGGCTTTAAAAATGTTTTATTTATTTATTTTTTTGAGACAAGAGTTTCACTTTTGTCGCCAAGGCTGGAGTCTAGTGGCATGATCTCGGCTCACTGCAACCTCTGCCTCCTGGGTTCAAGCGATTCTCCTGCCTCAGCCTCCCAAGTAGCTAGGATTACAGGTGCCACCCCCAGCACGCTCAGCTAATTTTTGTATTTTGAGTAGAGATGGGGTTTCACCATGTTGGCCAGGCTGGTCTGGAATTCCTGACCTCAAATGATCCGCCCACCTCGGCCTCTCCCAAAAAAATGTTTTATATTTTATAGATGAATATATACCAGCAGAAGAGAACTTAGTAAAGCATTACACATGCATTTGACAGGAGAGTGCATTCATCACCTAAACTAAGGGAATCATGGTGTGGTCAGTATTCAATTTTGTAACCAAAGGCCTAGAATCCCCATTGATCACAGTAGCTAGGATGGACACGAGAGCCAGTGTTTCCTCCTTTCTATGCCAATATGAATGCAAGGTTAGTTCAAGAATCTTTTGCTCCTATTTTCATTTTCTCCTTTCCCTATCTGTGCCTCATGAGAAAAGGAAATGCTTACACTGTTAAGAATGAAGATATGCCACTAACAACATAATGAAGTCTGAATGAATTTTCTGGTTGCATTTCCCCTTTTGGTAGCTGACTGGCAGATACGCAGTTTTCATTTTGATTTGGTAGTATAGCAATTAGGAAAGCAGTTCACCAGAACAAGACTACATGGGATTAAACTCAAATGGTAATACAAAAGGAATTTACCTGGTTAACCTTATTTGGGGAGAATAAAAAGAGATGAAACTGAGCATTCAGTGGAAAGGTAAAAGAAAGAGGAAGTTTAGTGACAAGCAAAAGCATTTTGTCAAAATGGAAGTATAGCTGAACTTTGAGGAAAGTTCAAACCAGCATCCCTGTGTTGTCTCTTCGTGAAACAATGGCTGAGCATAAATCCATGTTCTCAAACTTGGCTGTACAATGGAAACACATCAGAAACTATGAACGCTCCTGATGCCTAAACCCCACCCCCAGAGATTCTGACTGTGGTCTGGGGGTGCAGCCTAGATTTTCACATCTCCCCAGGTGATTATAAAGTGCAGTAGCAAGTTGGTTCCATACTAGATGGAAAGAGAGGGGAAGTGATGGGTGTTACTCGTTAAATAAACTCCTTCAAATACCAAAAAGAAAAAAAACTTTCAACAAAACTACCCTCTTTTAGGTTGCATTTTTAACTTGTTACAAGGCCTTCACTTTAGTCTCCATCTTTTTTTTTTTTTTTTTTTTTTTTCCTATTTAAGGCTCTTTTTGGGAATCAGGAAGCTACAGAGCATAGCAGTAATGATTCCCACACTCAAATCTTTTTGTAGACTTGATCACCCAGTGTGCCAGCTGCACCTGCCAAAACATCAGTGGGCTATAAGCAAGAGAATTTTTGAGGGAAGAGACCAATAAATTTCTGCTTACTAAATGTCCCTCTTGGAAGCCTGCATTTTGATATTCTGTCCGTATGTGGTAATAACTGGAGTGCAGAAACCTTAAAAACATCTGAAGATCCTTGCTGAGTCCTGACAAAGGTAAAGAGCTATAAATATATAGCCTTTGTGGTGTGTCTCTGCCTAATTCAGATTTAATGCAGAGGTGAGAGACTTCTTTTTGGAGGTCAGAATTCCCAGTGTTACAAAATGTGGGCAACCTCACTCTGGCTATACTGCTATACTTTATTGTGTCGTTTGTTAGCTGGGAAGGGCAGAACTAACTGTTTCTGCAGAAATGAGGTGGATCACTTTCCCGCTGTATGGACCTGGGGGACTCATCATCTTAGTAACATACCTGAAATTGTCACAAGGACATTTAGTCCCTCTAGCACATCCATCTGCTGAAATCGCCTCCGGTTGATCAGATTATAGACTTTGCCTTGCCCACTTCGGTCCAAAAGCATCAGGCCATTTTCAGTCCCCACCAGAAGGTTTACACCTGTAAATTTAAGAAGCACCTTAAGACTGACTTTTCATGAACTTTGATCTTCTGCATTGAGAGTCCCTATAAAATTTAAGAAACTGTGACTTGTAAATATACACTAATGGGCAAGTAGGTAAATATAAACTAATGAGTGTAGAAGCTCTGACATAATAATTAAATCATTGTACTTCTGGTAATGAAATTACAGTTTTCTTTTATAAAGTTAGCAGCATTCATACATCTAGTTATTTACTACCTAATGCAGAGAGTCTTTGTCAATAGGAGCCTTAGGCACAGATGTGAAGCTAGCATAATTTTCCTTTATTCCCTTCCTGGAAAAACCACTTCTTTCTTGGCTCTCCCTATAAATCATTTATCTTCTTCCCCAAGGTTCACCCCCACCCCTATGCAGTGGTCTCTAGCCTACCCACCTTCAATATACAGTGGAATTTCTATTTCCGTACTCCAATGGAAGAAAGGCCCTTCCTCCTTCTTGAATCAAAATGTAACTATCTTATGCCCCATACCCTCAAGTTTTTGCTCTTTTTTAGGGAAATGATAAACCCATTCAAGAGAAGTGTTAATAGCTGGAGAGTCACAGACATACTCACTTTAAGGGACTTCTCAGGTCTCTAAATCTAGTTCAGCCCAACACCCATGCAGTAATCCCTATTACAGAAGCACAGGCACATAAGTGGCTTTGTCTGGGTAGTTGTAATCCTAAAAATTTATTGCTAGGGAAATTTATCATCCACCCCTCAACACACACACACATTGAGAGGCTCATTGTGCAGTGTACTTTATTCATGAACATGTAACTCTCTAACTTCTCTCACGTCTTGTACTTCTATCTTCTGATCAACACAAATGTCTGCTTTTTTGTCCATATATTAATCCTTTCAGTATTAAATATGGCTATCTTGTTCTCTTCTGTCTCTTCTCTAGAGGACAGAGCCTCTATCATGAAATGTTTCCTAGGCTTCACATTCTTCCCTGCTAACATCTCAAATGCTTTCAGCCTTTTAAAATTATGGTTCCCCAATCCAAGCCTAGTATTTTCAGTGAGTACATAGGGGACATGTCCTTCCTTAATCTGTACGAGATGTTTATAGTAACACAGACCAAGACTTTGATAGAATCTCATCATGCGTCTCCTGAGTTTGAGGTCAGCTAAAACCTGCAGATGTTTTTCACGAGAAATGCAGATTGATATTTTAAACTAAAAGGGAAAGTTCATTAAATTATTTGTTGTTCTTTTCAAGTTTTATCTTGTTATTGCTAGGGTTATGACCTTTAGTAATTCACAAAATACTCTGGGCTGATTTTCAGCTTGAAATAAAGATTTATGCCATTATTTATGCTCATATTCCCCTTGCAGGATGTGGTATGGATCATGGAGAATGAACGTGGGGTATATCACAAAGTGCCAGACACAAATTGCCTCTGATTGATCAGATTATAGGCTTTGCCTTGCCCACTCAATGTATTAAGTTCTAGCTAGTTCTCTTGTTGGCTTTAGCCTATCACTATTGTGTGACAAGGTTGCTCTGAATCAAATCTCGTCATCCTGGCTAGTAGGGTATCAGCTATTTCTACATATAAAACTCAAACTCCTTTTGGTCTCTCCTGAGGTCAAGATAGTCCCAAGTTAGGTCACTAATACCCAGGATTCATTCAACCAGTGTTCTTTTGATGACAAGATCCACAGGCTTTAATGTTTGAGGGTCAGTTCATTAATGAGTGATTATTAAAAAAAAAAAAAAAAAAAGCACCAACGTACCCCACAGAGCTGCACAAAGTATTTCTGAGTTGAATCGTTTCTTGTATTTTCTGATTTCTGGTGTGTCGCTATGAGGCCGAATGTTGGTTGGGTTTACATTTACCACCGAAATCTTTCTTGCTTCATTGAGTTTGGCCTGTTCTTGCCTAAGAAGTTCGCTAGTAAACAGAGCTTTGAGAAAAAGAATCAGAGAAGTCAGTGACATCTTAAAAGATAACCCATGGAGATGGGGCTTCAAAACACTATGATTTCTCCTTGTTTGGTTTGAATTATAGTAAAGGCAAGGAAACTCTGAAACTCTCCTTATTTTACACTTTTTTTTTGTTTTAGTAGAATAAAATCTAAGTCATTCATCAAAGCAATCTTTTATTCATTAGCAAAACAGGCTTATAGACACTACTTGCAGAGTCTAGAAAGTCCCAAACTAAATACACCATCCCCACTCTTGTAATATAGGCAAAAAAGATCTGCTTTTTAAAATTCCAGTTTATCAGTTGAAAAACTGTCGTAAGCTGACTTTGATGATTAATTACTTGAAGATTAGAAAGCAAGACTCTCCTTTAAATCAGCCCGATCTTTGTGGTGGGAAGCACACACCTAGAACTGAACACAATGTACCATGCACTTATTAAGTGCCTAATGTGTGTAAGACATTGTACCCAGAAATTGTTTTCGGGAAACATTTAGTTATGTTCAGAGATCACTGAGGAACAGCTTTTCCTAGGGTCCCTATGTACCCCTGGGTCTACCAGAAACGAAATAGAAGAGATGGAAAAAAAAATGGAAAGTAATACATTTGTTTTAGGAGTTCTACAGAAATAATAATTTTAAAAAGTCTTCCTTTTAAGATAGGACCTAAGCAGTAATCAGCTTAACTACTGAACTGAGGATTAATTTCCTTATCAGGTCATACCAGAAAGGAAGATGAAGCTGTTTTTTAAACACTGGGCCCTTGTTGCTTACCTGCAGCTGATGATTCCTCATCCTCTTCATCTTCATCAGTGGGAGACGTCTGGTATACTCTGGGGTCCACAAAGGGGGTGAAGGAGGCTTTGGTGCTGCTCCCCATGCCATACTAATCAATAAGCAAGAAGATTAAGAAGAGCAGATAAATACTGCAGGAATAACAATGCTAACAATACAGTGCTTGGGCTGTAAAATGATCACAGATTCTTCAAGGTATTCAGGTGTTCACATTCTAGCGCTCTAGTCAGTGCGTGCCTGTCTCCAGCTTCTTCTGGTATTGATTACTCACTAGCCATTGTGCATTTGTAGGACTTCATTAATTATCAGACTGCAAGAATTATAGTGAGAAAATTACATTTTGGACCACATGTGGCACCTTAAAATCTGTAAGATCACTGTGGTGACAGAGCTTACCTCTCCCTTTCAGTAAAAGCAATCTCCTATATTGACTACTTGATCAATATGAAAAGCTGACACAATTGGCAATAAACTAAGTAAGGAAGCCTACACAGCAGTACTTTATCCTGAACAGAGTCAAACCAAGGGGCTTTCTCTTGGGGAGGAGAGCTTTGAGCCCTTCTACTCTGGCCTGGCGATGCAAGTGAATTGGTGTTGGCTCCAAAAGCTTTAAAATCCTTAATTCAGGGATGATTTTATGCTGGAATTGAAGATATTTCCTTCCCATGATAGTTTCCTTAAAAGAATAATTACATCCTTATTTAGGGACTTCATGAGGATATTAGGTTTGTGGGCAATGTACCTTGAAGGCTTACTTTAAAAAATGAATCTTGGGCTTGAATGGCACCATGAAAACATGATGTCAGAAGGAGATGAGGGAACAGTAAACTCAATATCAGGGTTTCATGTCACAATATTCTAAATTTGAGTTTTGCTGAATAAGCTGCAATGTCTGTCATGTCCATTTCTTCTATTCTTGTCCTTTAACATCACAAACACATCTGTATTCAACATAATAAGCACATCTTTTTTGGATAAATATCTTTAACTAAAGGTTGTTTCACTTTAGTTTTACTGTTAGGTTTTTATTTAAAAATAAAACCACCATCCAAGACCTCTAAACATATAAGGAGAAAACCACAAAGATCTAATCTGATTTAATTCAAGATTTTCTCTCCATCCTATGAAATCAAAACCATTTCATCCTCCTCAAGGTTGAATTTCCCCTACCAAATAGAACACTTTCACGTACATGTTCTTTTTTGATCTGTGGAAGATGTCTGTGAAAGAGGTAGGGCAGGCACTAACATTTCCACATAGAGCTGGGGCAGCAGCAGAATTTGAACCAGGGTTCAATCTTATGGTGTCCTCCTTGGTACCAAGAGAGGTGTTCAGGCAGAAAATGCCCACACAGCATGAAATTACAATAGGATGCTGTGCTTTGCAATATACCACTGTGTTCTTTTCCTTGGGGTATGCAAAGCTCATCTACTCTATAACTTTAGAATTCAAAGGGTGCATCATAAAAACTTAGTGTGTGGACAATGTCAAAAATAATAGTACATGTACTTTATAAACACATTTAGGGCCTTACGTGTGATTGACAAGACTGTTAATGAAACAAGACCACACACTGTGAACTCATCCAACTGGTGTCAGTCATCAGCGTCTATGGGCACTACCTACAGACTGTGTTTATTCAGACTTTTCACTGGGACTGTTTCTATACAGGAAAGGTAATGCTTAGTTTCTTCCTTCTCATACAATTTTGAATTTATGAAAGATGAACACTTTAATAACTTATCTATTTATTAAATTTTATTTTTCATAAACAAATCATTTAAACTTTGTTTTACTTAAGTCATACTTAGTTTGACTAAATTAATGCAAATATAAACCTCAACTGTTGGCCTTGAAATCTGTGTAGCCTGAAGTTTCCATCAGAACTGGAGGTCCCAGTTCTGGTCTTAGATCTGTCACAAACCAGCTGTGTGTCTTGGATAAGTCATTCAACCTCTGTGAACCTCAGTACACTCATCTGTAGAAACAGGTATTGGTTCAGATGATATCTGATAACTTTTCACTGCTCTGCTTCCATGATTTCTCTATTTGAGTATCTGCATAAGTAGCTCTATAGTAGAAACCAACCAAACAAGTTTCAAGGAGCTTGGCGAAGCTTCATTCTTGAAGAGATCATGGTTTTAGAACCCCAGGAAGGACAGCAGAACTGTCATGTCAGCTGTTGCCCAGCACCTACTTCAGTCCCAGAGTCCATCTCCTGGGAATGGGTTGAGACACGCCCCAGTCCCTCAGTCGGGGTTCCAGCTGGAGAATGGCTCTGCTGCACCAGGTCAGGGAGGTTGATGTGGCCAGCAAAGCCATTGCTGTCACTGTGGCCAGATCGCTTCTTCTCTCCAGACGTCTGAGGGAGCATAGCACGTGGGAGGAGTTAGAGAGGGGGAAAAAGGCCACAGAGTGACATCAGCCCTCACACAGCATAGGCATACGGGGCTCCAAATCAACCCACTAGGGCGTGAGAAGGTGATATTCAAATTTCTATTTTACTTAAGAAAACAAAAAGGAAATTAAGCTTTGCCAATATTTAGTTTATGGATTGAGCCTGAAGCCTTACGTTCCTGCATGAGGTACATATAGACAGTGGTCACATATGGCATGGGGGTCCCATGTACAGAGGGAGACGCTACAAAAAGGGAGGGACTGAGCAGGGCCCACACTTGTAAACTCTTTTGTAGTACTTGTGCTGTATGCACCTGCCACTTATATATATTTACAGATCATATTACCAGGTTACAATGAAACAAACCCACACAACAGATAAATGACCTAAAATGTTGCTGAAAAGAAGCAGTGTGTGTGGAGTACTCCAAGAAAGGGCACAGACCATACTTAACTCACAGGGCTCTTTGTCATTCACAAGGCCAAAACAATGATTAATCGGATCTGACAGGAGTTCCAAATATATTGACATGATCTAGAATACTATTTGAAAATATGGATTTACAACTATCATAAATGTTTATGTCTCAATAAATAACTATGGTGCTTTGTGATGTAGGCAGTAACAAAATAAAGTCATCATAACTAGCAAAGCATTTGAAACATCACCTCTAGTATCCCTTTTTAACGTCATTTAAAGGTTTTTCTTTTTTTTTTTTTTTTGAGATGGACTCTCTCTCTGTCACCCAGGCTGGAGTGCAGTGGCGCGATCTTGGCTCACTGCAACCTCTGCATCCCAGGTTCAAGCAATTCTCCTGCCTCAGCCTCCTGAGTAGCTGGGATTACAGGCACGTGCTACCACACCAGGCTAATTTTTGTATTTTTAGTAGAGATGGGGTTTTACCATGTTGGTCAGGCTGGTGTCGAACTCCTGACCTTGTGATCCACCTGCCTTGGCCTCCCAAAGTGCTGGGATTACAGGTGTGAACCACCATGCCCGGCCAAAGGTATTTCATAATGTATATAATGTCAGTGCAGTAGAAAAAAAATGTATGACTTGTGAATAAATACACTGTATTAGGTGGCATGCTCTACAGTTTTTACTGATAGGATTACATGATGTAACAAGTTTGGAAGCCATTGCTCTGGAGAACAGTCTCTGCCAAAAAACCCCAGGGAGGAAAGGCAGGATTAAAAGACAACTCTGGTTTCCAAAAGCCAGTGCCCACATTGTAGGCCTGACTAGTGTTGCACTTTTTAACTTTTATGCAACTGGCTCATTGAGGATTCTTAGAGCAGATCTGATTAAGTGATGATTTCCCTCTCTGCCTTTTCTTTCATTCATTCATTGACACAGTATTTTTTAGTTCCTACTAAGTGTAAAGCATTCTACTGGCATGTGCAAGGTTTCATGCTGTTTCTTTGACCATCTCACCAGTCTGGCTTTTTACTTCTGGAGCTTGTCATGGATTTGCAATTACAGCTCTCTGCACCTGCCTCTGGCTGGAAGTGAAAGGAGGCACTTCTTTTTTTCTTTTTTCTTGTTTAGATGAAACAGACTCTCAAGCTCCTGTAATGGTGCATGTAATTGATGTTTCCAGGAAGCTTGAGAGATAACTGGAAAGCCTAGTGTCCTTTGTGTTTCTTGGCAACCTGCTCCTGGACTATGAGCTGTCCTGGAGAGGAACATTTTCTGGATTCATTTTGTCACAGTGGCCATCAGTAGTGTGTATTAGTGCCTATTCTCAGAGTTGAGCATTTCCTTTTCTAAATGACATTTAGGAAATTCAGTTCTAATACATCTTATTGTGCGCTACTTTATGTGTACTGGGCAGTTTCTCCTTTAACTTCTGTTCAAATATTGAAAAACTTTTAAACATTTTCCCCAAACTTCTCTTTGGCATAAATCACATGTCATCTCTTTAGAATTTTTTGGCCTCTCTTGTATCAGCAGCACTCTTTCTCAAGCCAAAAACTGATGCAGACACACTGGTTATCAAAGAAAGACTCAGAGAGGCTAACAAGGGGAAGTGGCTCAGATGATGAGAAGCTCAAAGGAATCCAGTAGTATGCTCTGAATCTGCCCACTTCTGAGTCATCACCCTTTTGTTCACTCCACCAGCACCTTCTTATTAAACACTTTCTGTGTGCCAAGTACTGTACTGGAAACACAAAGACAGATGTGCAACAGCCTTAAGAACCTCATTAACAGAACCTCAATAATATCTCGTCTTTATCTCTCACCATTCCCGTGGGGATTGGCACAAAGATGTTCTGTGTACCAACACATGCCAAGTACTGTGCTAAACACTTTATATATGACATTCCATCAATTATCTTGCCCTGAGTGACACGGGTTCTAAGTGGTTTGAACCCAGCTGTCTTGTGGCAGAGCCCAGGTGCTCTGGGCTGCACTGTTGTATTAGGGGGCTTACTCCTGGTCACAGCTGATTGAATCAGGGGTGGATGCCTGAGCCAAGAGGGACCAGATTCCCACTGGAATTTAATATTAAGCCCGAGAGACATGGGTCAGTTTCTGCTGGCAGTTGAACTGGGATGTGGCGAGTATCTTGCAATGGAGGAAGTGGAGAGGTGAGAGCAGGGGCATGCAGAGGGAGAGAAAGCTCCTCTATGAAGAGAGAGAAGAATAAAGGAGAAATGTGGAAAAAAGCAGAGATTAGGGTAAGGAGAGATGGGCAGCAAGAGAGCCAGTGACCTGCACGTGAGAAGCTGCCTGAGCTCCTGTCTGTTCCAGTCTTTCAAAGAGGCTCAGCTCACTTTTATATTTGGGTTCCTTTGATGAAATACCCTAAATCTTCCTTTACTCTATTTCTGATACCTACCCTCTCCCCACTTAAAAAATCTTCTTTTTTTCTTTTTTTTTTTTTTTTTTTTTTTGCTTACTCTGTATTAAGTGGGTTCTTTTACTCATTAATTGTAACCCAAAGAGTCTTCATGATGACAAGCTAGTGTTCTGGTTCAGTGAGGAGGATCAACGCTGAAAAGATACCAGCTGATACCAGGAAGGTGCTGTGGACAAAGGTCCATGGAGTCCCAGTAGAGGCTTGTAGGAGATAAGGAAGATTGAGAACAGGGACCTGCTTTTGGTGAAGTGTGGGTAGCAGTGGAGAATACAAAATACCTCTTCCAGCAGATGAGCCTGGACAAATGGCAGCTCACAGCTGGTGTGGTGTATTCTAGAATCAAGTAAAAAGTGGTCCTGTGGGGCTATAGGATAGGGATAGGTAGAACCACAGGGATAAGGGTATGCACTACAAGGGGAAATTTGTGCATCTGACAGGATCATGAGTGTTAGAGTGGTATGTTCTTATAGAACCATTTAGTCCACTCCACAAGATGACAAGTTGAGTGAGTTCTCCTAAAGTTCATCTTGGAGAACTGTACTAATAGCACCCTATAAGCTAAATCTTATTATAATGAGTTTTTATTTTATGTTCTTATTTTGTCAGGGATAAACTTTAACCTGTATTTATCTTGTTTAAACATGTACTTTTAGTAATTTTCAGCTCAAGGTTTGATGATGGTTAATTTTATGTGTCAACTTGACTAGACCATGGGGTGCCTAGGTTAAACATTTTTTCTGGTGTGTCTGTAAGTGTTTCTGGATGCAATTAGCATTTAATTGGTAGACTCAGTAAAGTAGATTGCCCTTTCCAAGTTGGATGGGAATCATCTAATCTGCTGGGGGCCTGAACAAAACAAAAGGCAGAGGAAGAAGGAATTTTCTCCCTCTTTTTCTTCTCCACTGGTTGAAGTGGGACATTTCATCTCATCTTCACCCAGCTTCCAACTAGGATTTACACCAACAGCTTCCCTGGGTCTCCAGCTTGCATGTGGCAGATCATGGGACTTCTCAGCCTCCATATCATATGAGCTACATCCTCATAATGAAGCAGTCTCTCGGCCGAGCATGGTAGCTCACGCTTGTAATCCTAGCGTTTGGGGAGGTCAAGATGGGCGGACTGCCTGAGCTCAGAAGTTTGAGACCAGCCTGGGTAACACGGTGAAACCCCATCTCTACTAAAATACAAAAATTTAGCTGGGCGTGCACCTGTAGTCTCAGCTACTTGGGAGGCTGAGGCAGGGGAATCGCTTGAACCCGGGAGGCGGAGGTTGCAGTGAGCCGAGATTGCACCACTGCACTCTAGCCTGGGTGACAGAGCGAGACTCTGTCTCCAAAAAAAAAAAAAAAAAAAAAAAATAATAATAATAATAATAAAAAAATAAAGCAGTCTCTATCTCTCTACATATGTAAATATTCTCTTTCTCTGGAGAACCCCAACTAATACAGTTTGTTATTTAAAAAACCCACACTTGAGAGGACAAAAAGATTTTGGTTTCCTTAATAGATCAAATTCCTATCAGACACTGGCAAATGCTATTTTCTTTCTTTCTTTTTTTTTTTTTTCTTTAGACAGAGTCTCGTTCTGTCGCCCAGGCTGGAGTGCATGGCGCGATCTCCACTCACTGCAACCTCTGCCTCCCGGGTTCACGCCATTCTCCTGCCTCAGCCTCCTGAGTAGCTGGGACTACAGGTGCCCGCCACCACGCCCGGCTAATTTTTTGTATTTTTAGTAGAGACGGGGTTTCACCGTGTTAGCCAGGATGGTCTCGATCTCCTGACCTCGTGATCCGCCTGCCTCGGCCTCCCAAAGTGCTGGGATTACAGGCATGAGCCACCGCGCCGGGCCGCAAATTCTATTTTCAAAGTGACAGGTTGTGGTCATAGAATACTGGAGTGCTATAAATAACATGGAGCCATTTGGATGTGGCTGGCAACGAAACTGAAAATGTGGCTCCAAATGTCTAGTTGGAGGTATTGACTCTGTCATAAAGACTCAAGCAAATTTTAAGCCACATTAGAAATCGGAGTCCTTTTATCTAGAGTCAAACAGCAACTCACTCCAGAACATTCTCCCTCATGTTTTCCTAAGTGGTAAGTTATAGGGATAGAAACCTTCTACACTTCCATTGAAATTATCCATTAACCACATTAAGAGATTTATATGCCAGCACTACACAATGTCAATTTCAGCAGCCAAGTCCATTTTTCATTTGAGGCATATGTGAAAGGACTCTTTAAAGGCTACTTGAAAGATTCAACAAGGCCATAAAATGAAACTCTAGCAAGTTGCTTTGTGAACTAGTCTTCCAGTTATAGCCCCACTGCCAATTATTATTTCAAAGGCCTTATTCATCTCAAAACTACAGTTCCTTTCTTTCTTACAAAAGTGAGATGCCCTTTGCCTTTTTGGAGAGCAAAGTCTGCTATTAGAGTTTCCCAACTCTGTCCTGGCTGAAGAGGAAAAACAGATGACATATGTTTATGTTTCAGAGGGAGGACTGGATGGTGATAAATAGTAAAAGGAGAATTCATTTCTGAGGAGAGAGTGAAATAAAATAAAAGTTAACATTTATTGAATGCTTAATTTACTAAATATTCTCAACCATCTTATAAGTTGTGTGCTATTATTTATAAAATTATATAGATGGATGCAGGGAGAGGTCAGGTAACATTTGCCCAATGTTCTCAGCCATTTCTTTCCTTCCAAGTAAATATCTGCACTCAAACTTGCATGGTGATGATGAAGTGAAAAAGAAGAAAAGACTGATTTTAATTTGTCAGGGTCTTTCTGGTTAGCATGGACACAGTGGGGCATTACTGCATGTCAGAAGGACAGATGAAAGGGAACATGTGCCACCCCCCAAATGAAATGATGTTCCTAGAGTTTTAAAAAAAATTCAACCAAAGTGCCAAGGTACATTTTTAAAGTAGATCTGCATATTTCTTTGTTCTTTCAATAAAATAACTTAATGGTTGTTTTAATGTTAATTTAACAAGATAAGATGATATCATCATTTCTTGGAACTACTGAGCATTTTTTATACGAAATCCACAAAGATAAAACCAGGGGGAGAAGAGACATAACAAGTCCAGTGATGCTATTCAGAGAGACCATTCATTTCTGTTTTCCTGTTGTAGGAAACATCTGAGTTTGCAATTTTATATCCTCAGGCCCAAATTCTATATTCCGATTTGCATAGCTCCTGCTGAAGAATTTGGACTAATGTAATTAAGTCACACTGCCAAAGCTTAGAAGAATACAGGAAAGAAGGCAGCAGACAATTAAAATCACTCAACTATTTAGAAGCACAGGTCCTCCCTCCCCCAAGAATTCTCCATACTTAAAATACATGCCATAGGCATTCTCTGTGAAAGCTTTAATGTAAAAACCACTTAAGAAATGGCATTTCCTCTACACAGTTTTTATACCAACTTACCTCTCTAATCATCAAGGTTCCTTCTCTTGAAATACTGCCGCTGAAAGTGTCCGCGTGAGAGGTCTCCAGCCCATGCGTCCCCACCATTCCCACATTGTACTGCTCGTTGCTCCCTGGAGCTCCTGTTGGTCTGAGATGAGAAGGAACAACATTCATGGCAATGTATCTTTAGGAAATATCTGTTTCCTGTCCATATTCGTTATTTTTGTTATAGTAAAATATACATATTAATAACATAACATTTACCATTGTACCAATTTTAAGTGTACATGTCAGTGGTCTTAAGTACATCTCATATTAATTTTTTTTTTTTTTTTTTTTTTTTTGGGAGAAGAAATCTCACTCTGTCGCCCAGGCTGGAGTGCAGTGGTGCGATCTCGACTCACTGCAAGCTCCGCCTCCCGGGTTCACGCCATTCTTCTGCCTCAGCCTCCTGAGTAGCTGGGACTGCAGGTGCCCACCACCACGCCCAGCTAATTTTTTTTGTATTTTTAGTAGAGACAGGGTTTCACCGTGTTAGCCAGGATGGTCTCGATCCCCTGACCTCGTGATCTGCCCATCTTGGCCTCCCAAAGTGCTGGGATTACAGGCGTGAGCCACCGCGCCTTGCCAATCTCATATTAATTTTAATGTGTGTTGATGTCTGGACTGGCCCCACTTTTGCAGCATTCCCTCTTGACCTATTCTCTGCCCAGTAGCCAGACTGAGCAAGCGTTTGGCTTCACCTGGAAAAAACACTGAAGTTGGCACCAGGAGTCACCAGGCTCTGCATGATCTCCCCTGACCCCTGCCTCCTTCTTTGGGCAGCAGACAACCTGACCTGCTTTTACACATGCTGTTCCCTCTGCCTGGACACTCTGGCCTTGGTTGGTTCCCTCTCATTCATCCTACATGATGCTTTCTGTGAGAAGTCTGCTCTTATCACCTATGTCTTATCCCAACAGCCCCTCTTCTTTTCTCTTCACCCTTTTTCCTTAATAGTTCTCATCACAATTTGCAATTATCTTATCTTTTGAATTCTCCCTTTCTCCTTCCCTCTCATTGCTTGTGACGGCAGAGTACTTGTCTCTTTGTTCATTATTATCACCCAGCCTAGAGTTGTCACATACTAGGAATGCAAAAAAAAATCATTAGATCCATGGGCTTTATGCTTCTATAAAGAAGAAATATCTACTAAGAACATTCTGGCTTATTGGGGCATCCATAAACTAGGAGGTTTAACTTAAACAACATTCAGCCTCTGTAATCATCCTGCATGGTGGTATATTGATTTTCAGTTCTTTTCTTGCTATCATGTTTACAGTATAATGAGAGAAGGTAACAGGATCTCAGCATACTCCCTGAGAACACAGACTGATGTTTCCTGTGTCCTGTAGCACAGAGCACAGTGCCAGGGCTCAAAAAGTGATGACTGGCTGCTCATAGTGAGCTTCACTCTATCAGGAGTGCCTCATTTGCATGACACAGAATTTCTCTGGTTTAGGAGCTCAGGGGAATTGAGAACCACACACCACAGGTTGAGGTTGGTACAACATGGCTTCTGGAAGAAGGATTTTGGTTGTTAATGCGATACTTGTTGTTCTCCTATTTTAGCATCTGCCTCTCTTTTAAAGTGGGTTTTCTAAAAATAGGAAAGTTTTCAAGGCTTATTTCTCTCTAGGCATATTAATTGCAACTTTTATCATTTTGTTCTTTTATTTTCATTGTTTCTTATATATTTAAAAATATCTCTGGCCTCTTGGATCTTATGAAAGTCCAAAGAATTACTGGAATCTTCCATCTAAGAAACAATACACCAGATTTATGATGTCTCTGGGGCAGAGAAAGACATATTTCAAGGATTTTTGTCCAAAACAGACAGGTGAAAAGATGACAGGGGGAGTCCAGACAAGAAAATGTATAGTAAGAAGCTTACATTGCAATTACTAAACTGGAGCAGTGGATTGAATGAATCTAAATATGGGCTAGAACTGATGTGTTTGGGAAGAAATTCCAAAGAGGCATTTTCATTTTCAACATTTCATTCCTAGAAAGGAGCTTTTAATAGTGTTCCAGAGACATGGAAAAAAAAAATGGAATTCCTGGCATTTTGATAGATTGGTAAATCATAGTTTTCAAAATATCATTTCTTCACTCATTTGTTTATCTTGTGTGTATCTTTCATTTTTTTTTCTTGCTCTTCTTTCTTCCTTTGTGCCTTAAGTACTTGTTTGGGACAAAATGATATAAAGCCAATAAATCAATGAAGTACTTATCAAGAGTCTTCCATGAGGGCAGCCACTTTTCTTCTTTATCAGACAGGGATTCTTTGCTATTGTCAGGGGCTCAGTTGGCCTGATGGCATCTCCCAGGATGATGCTTGTACAATCAAGTTCTCCTGTCCTAGTCAGACCTGCTTCCTCTGTTACCTGAATAACAGTTTTCTTGGTGGCCACCCCATCTTCAGTCCTTTCCCCCTCATATCCACTCCTCACAGCTGTGAAAGTGAGCCCTCCAAAACACAAATCTGACCAAGTCCGAGTCACTCTTCTACTTTCAATCTTCAGTAGCTCCCCGTCAACCACAGGATAAACTTGAAGCTCCTTACTGTGGCTTACAAGCTCTCCATTATCTGGTTCTTGCCTGTCTTGCTAACCTATTTTTTTTTAACAAAATCCTGCCCCAACTTCTAACTCTACCAGCATTTAACTTATAATAGTTTCCTATGCACACTATGCTAGAAAATCCCTGGTGACTTTAGCCTGCCCTCTTTACCTGGAAGATTCTTTTCTATTCTCTGCCTCCCTCTGGCTAACTCATTCTTTAAGCTATAGTTCAGGTACCTCCAAACCCATCCCAGCCTCACTGGAATGGTTTAGGTGGCTCTTCACTCTGCCTCCATGTTGCCCTTTGTGCATCTTTACCACTGCATTCAATACACAGTCCTGCAATGATCAGATCTCATTAATGTTGGTATTTTCAGTGCCAAGCATGGTGCTTGGAATGCAGGTAGCACATAATAAATGTTTATTAAATCGCTGAAGATCTTGGGTCAAGGGCTTTGTTTAATGTCTAACAGAGATTTCATTCAGGTTTATTGTAAAAATATAGCTCTTCTGTGAATTGATGAGTAATTGGCTCAAGAATTAAAATATCTTGAGCAATCAATGTTAAGTTTTACAATTTTATGAAGTTGGGTTCACTAGGATGTGCCAAAATAATTTTCTTATAATTGGGTGGTTATCATAGAATAACAAAAAATCTATTAAGATATATCATAGAACTTTACAGGAAAAAGAGTTAAACTTAATGTATACAAATTTTAAAAAATCATTGAGGAGATCAGAAGCTCCCAGGAAAGAATGTTAAAAACTGTGATAAGAGAATCTCACCATATTACAAATGTATGAACAACTTCAGTGAGGAGAAATGTGGCAAAAAGGCATTGATCTAAGTAACCTTGGAAATGAGTGGAGTCTGTAATACTAAAGGCAAGAGGAACTGTGCATAAACAGTGTACATTCTAGTTGACAAAGCTGTTTCCCATGAGGTTACAGGTTAACAGATTTGATACTACTATACAAAAATACTTGATGTGCACAGTTAAGTAAATGGGTGGTTGATATTGTGTGGCTGTGTCCCTACCCAAATCTCATATTGAATTGTAACTTCCATAATCCCATGACATGGGAGTGACCCGGTGGGAGGTAATTGAATCATGGAGGTGGGTTTTTCCTATGCTGTTCTTGTGATAGTCAATAAATCTCAGGACATCTGATGGTTTTATAAAGGGCAGTTCCCCTGCATATGCTCTCTTGCCTGCCACCATGTAAGACGTGCCTTTGCTCCTCATTCACCTTCCACCATGATTGTGAGGCCTCCCTAGCCATGTGGAACTGTGAGTCCATTAAGCCTCTTTTTCTTTATAACTTTATACACTCTCAGGTATTTCTTCATAGCAGTATGAAAATGGACTAATACAGTAGTTGATGGCAGAAGCCAGGTTTCTGACTGTTGGAATGGGGATTTACAAACAAGCAAGGGGAGGAGGAGGCATGTCAGTCAAAGAGGCACAGGAGCTAACTGAAAGAGCTCCCAATGGTCAAAACTGGAAAATTTGAGCAACAAAATAAAGAACTATTATATCCATGAATCTATACTGATATAAATGATGGAATAAATTAATAAATAAATAGAGGAGACAAATCTGTGCAGAAGAATTCTACATAAATTATGTATCTATTCTACCCTATGGGAGGGACGCATGATTCCCCACTCCTCAAGTGTGGGCTGTGCATAGTGGCTTCCTTCTAAAGGGTACAGCATAGAAAAAAGGAGAAATAAAAGAGTCATTTTACAGTGGAGAAATCTTCCCTTCTGGAGCATGTGCTGGTATTTGAGGGAAGACACTAATACCTAAGGTTGCCTCTTTGGCTTGCTTGATGTGATGCAAATCAAATTAAATGCCTTTCCTTCCATTCTTTTTATTCTATAAAGCTTTTTTTTTTCCTGATTATAAAGTAGTACATGCCCATCATATAATTGGGGATATACATAAAATAAAAATCTCCCATAATTATATTACCCAGAGGGAATCACTTTTATAATTTTGGTGTATTTCCCTCCACTCGTTATTTTTCTATGCATGAGGAATTGGGAAATACTGCAATTGGTTAGTTGGGGAATACAAACTTAGTTAAGTGCACTCTCATAAGTTATATCTTATAAAATAAATGCAAAACCAGCACAGTGCGTAGAAAAAAGCTATTGTTTTAAATATCAGAAACCACAGCTGTTTGTCAAAATGGCTGGTGCTCCATTTCTGAGAAGCTCTTCTGTGTTTACTTCATGGTGGGAACTGTGCTACAATATATTTTTGTTTTCTGCTTTAAAAATATATAGCACAAAATATAGAGGTTTACCTTAACAAAAGAAAATAAAGGTAATAAGAATGTATATAAGAGGCACTCTGGCCCCCAAATACTCAATTCCTAAATAAACTATTGTTTTATAATGAACTTTTAGTAGTATGAAATTTCTCAGGCATGCAACCATCACGTTGTAGAACAGACTATATATATTTTATATGCAATATAAAAATACATATATTTACAAATTGAAGTAAACATACACATACATTTGTACCCTTCGTACCCTTATTTTCTCACATATATAATCACATATTTTAAATGTTCTTTAATGATCATTTCTATCTATCTAAAATTTACCAATCCCTTAAGAACCATGTCAAGTCTTGCCTCCACCATCAGCATTCAATGATAGCCTCAGTTCATTATTTCTTATGCAGATTATAGTAATAGAGCCTCTGAATTGCTTTACCAGTCTCTAGTCTGTTCCCTTTTCAAATCGTCTTGCTGAAATTATCTCCCTCAAATATAACACTGAACTCAAGATACGTTCAATGGTTTCCAATGGCTACATATAAAGAGCACACTTCTTGGTCTGATTTCACTAGTCCAGACTCCTCTCCACCCCATACACCATACATTCCAACCAAAGTCAACTTTCTGTGTCTTTACTTCAACTCTTCCCCCTGCTTGGGACTCTAATATTACCCCATAGTTTTGTTGTTGTTGTTGTTTTTTTTTTTAAATCTTGCTGACAGTTCTTTGCATAGAATTGGCTATAAACTCTTCTTCAAAGTCAGAACTTGCAATTTCAAATGAGTGCAATTAAATGTAAATTACAGTCACCGAAGACCCACTGGATTCCAGACACCATGGAACGTGTTAAGAGCAAGAGAGATGAGTAAGGCATAACCCTTACCCTGAAAGATATCATAGTCCAGAAAAGGAGACAAAGACCTAATAAACAATCCTGATTCAAGGCAGTACATGAAGATGCAGGAATACACACAACATATGGCAGTAGCACAGAAGAGGGGACAGGCTCTACCTGTGCAGGCGGGGGCTGTGAGTAGGTGATTTCTAAAGGAACAGGAAATGCCAGACAGAAGTGAAGCATGGTCTATTCGGGAAATTTTAGAAAGGTGGGTGTTTCTGCAGTGGGGAGTAAGTCCTAGATTTGCCTTTAAAGGTAGGAGGGTGAACACCATTAATAGCCTTGCAAAATATGATAGGGAACCTATAACCCAAATGCTAATTAATATCTTTGGTTGTTCCTCCAAATATTTGTATTAGCCTGCAGTTTTCCACGTGTAATTTTGTCATTCTCCAACTAGCATATAAACTTTTGGAAGACAAAATCCAAGTACAAACTTATCAGATCTCTCAAAGCCTTCAGCAAGGCTAACACATAGTGAGAGTTTTAGCAACCTTTTAATTTCATAATCTTCTCTCATCCTGATACTTGCATGCTCAGTGCTTAAAAGGAGTTCAAAACATTTGTCAGAAGAATTAAGCAATTCTGAGTCAAGACAAAAAATAAAGGGCCAGCATGTTTTGCAGAAATGTTCTGGATTAGTGATTTTGCCTCTAGAACAATTTTATTTACGTTTAAAAAGGCAATTTAATGCAATTTGTTTCAAAATGTCATATTTTAGCATATTTACAGCTGTCAACAACTGGGTCATCAACAGCAAAATAACCAGTATGGATTTTTCAGCTACGATAATTAGATTTGCCTCTTAGAATTGCTTGTATGTAATGATGTTAATCAGTGGATGACATTCCCTTTAGACTGGCCAGCCCTGCCTCTCCAATCCCTGCTGAATTGGACAATAATTTGTGGCCTGAAATGGCTTCTTTTTTATATAGAGTGAGTGTGATCTGATAATCAATGCTAGTAGCTGAGCCAAAGAAATAGAGGTGATTGAAGTGTGAAGATGGAAAAATTAGCATCTCATTCTATCAAAGTTGTAGCAGACCAGGGCACAAACATCTTGTGCTTACTAGGTGGAGGAATTGGGGAAGCAACAGGGGATAAGGGCATGTTCTTTCACGGGATCCACTCCAATAAGAAAAAAAAATGAGCTTCCTCCTCACCTTGAAAAAAAAAAGAGAAAGAAAAAGTAAAGGCTACAATTACCAAAGAAAATATAGGTAGGTATAAATATACATGTAAATACATAAAAAGAGAACTGCAAAGAGACTGACAGAAAGTATGTGGCAAAGACACAGACCACAGAAAAATAAGCCATGAAGGGAATAAAGTAGAAAATCATAACGGGGTATATTTTGGAACTTTCTCTGCATGATTATCTGAGTCCTGATTCTCTGGCTGGGATGGTAATGCATGCTGGCTTGTGCATTTCTCCTTGCTTGTTGGTGGCAGTGGTGGTAATGAAATACATGTTTTATGTTGTTAATTTTAATCCCTAAATGTCATTGCCCATGATTTCAGTCTTTCAGTTTTAGAGGGGAAGGCACGTATCAATGGTCTGGTTGTCGATATTGTTTGCCCTTGATATGAAAAGAACCAAGAAAGAGTCATCAAAAGGACAGTCAATCCATTGGCAATGGATAGGTAAAGTGTATGCAGTCCAAAAATGCTACATATTCTAAGTGATTGTGTCCATAGATAGAGATAATTATAGAACTATGCTCCACGAAAAACCCAAGTCCCGAAAGTCAATTTATCTTGCCACAGACCCATATACAATCTTACATTTAACTCATATTTTTTTGTCCTTTTATTTTGGAAACCTAGTCCCCTCCTGGTCTACATTTTAAAAGTAGTTCTCTTACATCAGTCTGGGTATGTCGCTGACAGCCACTGTCCCATCATGGGTCTCGCTCTCTCCATCTTCCTCCTCTTCCTCGCTACTTTCTGACTCCTCACTGGAGGAGGAGTAATCAGTCACCTTCTTCATTGGGCGGTTTGTTTCTTCAATCCGGAGTTCTCTTAGTTCTTTGGCTAATGCTGTCAGATCCTATGAAAGAAAAATTTGTTCAGCGTATGAATGGTAGATACAACCAAAGCTACATCTCTCAGCAAGTCAGTGCTCCAGCTTAAGCAACAAGAAAAAAAAAAGCTCTATATAGAACTGTGACAAACATAGTTACTGCATGGAACTAAGAAAATGATGTTTGTAGCGTGTAGAAGCTAGGAAAGAAAGATGAAATCAATTTAAACTTTGTTCAAAACCAATAGCTAGACTGAGACTGTTCAGTTCTGAATATATATGTGTATGTACGTTGTGTGTATACACATATATACAAACATTAGGTTCTCATTTTATTTTGGAAAGGTGAAGCTGGTCACCCCCAGAGTTAATGGGAAAATACATGGGATTAGAAATTGTACCCCAGTATTGTGGGACTCCTGCCCAAGCCACAGTGATGGCTTTTCCCCTCTTATGATTGCTACTGTACCAAAATTTAGCATCAGTCATAGAACAGAGCAATTCCCAAGGTTCCAGCTACTACAATGACTCATTTGGTGTGTCATCATTCCCTGGAGAATAGCGGTACCACATCAAATCATGGCCCATCCTAAAGTCTAGCGCCACTGAAATTTACAGCCACAGAACTGAATTAATCAAGAGGAACAGCAACAACAAAAAGAGTTCTCTTCCAAAATGATAGGTGTTTCATTTTCTTTTGTTTTAAATTCCAGTCATCTGGCAGAAATCCTGGTGAAGAACACTAAAATGAATGTGCAAATACCAAAAGGAAGAGATAATTTTGAGTTTTCCATGAGTATGATGAAACCTTTAGCCTTATGGATGTGATGATGTGGTATTTAATCACCAGGCATACTGCAGGCAGTGTGCTGAATATCCGACTACCTTTTATTTTACATGCTTTCAGAGCAATGCAGAGGGAAGCAGTTCTGCAAAAGCATGGCCGCTCTAATTTGCATGGGTTAAACTGCCCATGGCACACAGCATGCAAATGAGGAAAAAGCAATTTGACATCAGTCTTACCATTTCTCCCTATATTAGTGACCCATGTGGGAATCAGAGCATTCAGTGAGAGACAGGGGTTAGGGAGAAAGAAACTTATTGAAAAATACTAAATCCCACAGTTTTCTATGGCCATATTCTCTCTTTATTTCAATCCAAAAATGTACACGTCCAATTCACCTGATGTAGGATTAGAGCAACCTGGATGATGACATTGGATAATCTATCCTAATCGGTTAAAAGAAAAGCTGTGATAAATGTGTATAGTTAAATTATAATTTTATTTTAAGAATACAACAAAACATTGTTTCTCTACTGCCACCTGTATGTCAGGCATTACTATTTTGGTTCACACTAGGAAAGGAAACACTTCAGGTGTTTTACGTGGTCTAGAAATGTAGGCAATTCATAGTGTTAACTGAAGGGTCATTTCTTTCTAATTTCATAGAAATCAAAGGGAAAGCAAAATGACTTTTAAATTTGTCTTGATGACACCTGATTTGAAACCCTTAAAAAAATGGAAGCTGCTAAAAATTCAACCTTTGCATTACATACAAAAGCACACTTGGCTAGGGCTTTTGCACACATGCACATTTGCACATGCCTCAATCTCGGTGAATGTATTTGCTCCATCTGTGAAAGTGAAAATAGAATTGTATTTAGAAGGCCAACTCTGTTTAAATGTAATGTATATTATAAAAAGAAGAGGAAAACCATAACATAGGTATAATGTTATGCAAATTTCCGATTTCTTTGGCAATTAGCCAAAATAGGAAAAGCTAATATCTGAATTTCAACTTTTACTTCTTATTTCCTCCTGGCAATTGTCAATGCTTATCTCTATCAAATGAAGAAGAAAGTGAAGGGTATGCTATTCTTGAGTTCTGTGGGAAAATAAAGTCTAGATATTTGTTAAGGCTATGAAAGAAAAGGATATTATCATCCTCCAAACCAGTGAAATAATGAAAAATCAGATAAATTTATTTTGTATTCTGACATCTATATATTAGGACTGTGTTAAGTCTCATCAAAGAATATAGCTAGCATTTAAAATGTTACTTGTTATTAAGAATTACATTTTATATAATTTAAAGAGAGAATATGGTTTAAAAGAGTTTATTTCTATTGTTAATAATTCTGAGTAAAATATAATACTATTGGCTATGGTTTATTTTAATTAATGATACATTTTCTCCAGAGGTTTATTTTCCTTATCTCTGACATTTCAAAATGAGACAAAAATTCTAAACAATCAAAATTATTTTAGAAATATTTAGTCCACAGGCTACTGATTTAAAAAAACTTTCACTTGTTAAAATGACCTACATTTTTCTAAACATTGTATTTAGAAACACTTTAAAGTTCTGAACTGCTTAATAATTTTGCTTTTAATTAGAATTTTTTGCTTCTGTGTTATTAAAAAGCTCTCTGCCCTGAAACATTAGAAATAATTGAAAATTTCCTTTAAGTTTAATTGTTAACAGTTTGGAGGCGAGACATATACGAGAATCCCTGTGAAAAGGTAAAAATAATGAGTAATTCAAAAGTAATACCTGTAGCCAAAGAAAATTAATCTTCCATTGCTAAGAACCTACGTGTTTAGCTGAAGTTTTGTTTCATATCCATCCAGTATTGAAAAATTTATAATAGCAAAGTTATAGGAAATAAACACAATCTAATATTAACACCGTTGGATTCAATTCTATTTTCATATATTCTCTGACAATACAAATTTTCTCCATATAATGAGCCTTCATGGTAATTTATTACTTGGCTGTCTCAAAAGTATTTAAAAAACAAAATAAAAGTGCTATTTAGCATGAAAAATATTTGAGAATATATAGCTAAAAAAGAAATATGGCAAAATGGTAAGATTTTTTTGACTACAGAGTAAATGTGAAGATAGCCACGAGGCTTCTTTAACAGTTTTTAGAATTAACTAGATATAATTTTTCATTCAACAAAGATTGTTTAATTTAACTATTATGCACATCTTGACTAAAAAGGCGCTCTTTTAGGTCCCTTTTTAGAAACAATATAGTTTATTCAAATATTAGTTCAATTTTTGAACTATTATTTTGTTTAAAAATTTTTAGCTTTTTTTCTCTTTGTATTAAACTATTTTCTTTTTAGGAACTCCAAAGATACGACATTGGGCAAGCCACTTAGTTTCAATATCCTCATCTGAGGGAAAAGGGGGTTGAACCCCTAGTTATTGTTCAACTTCCATCCAATCTAAATTGATGTGCTCTGAAATTTTTGATTCCCACATACTAATGTAAAAACAGTGTTTTCTTATGTATATAATCTTTGTGTCACATATTTAATTGTGCCAACAAAAAAAAACCATTTATTTTCAAAGACTACATTAAATAGACTATGCTGCAAAATCTCATATTCCATTAGAAAGCAATGTCAAATTAATGTACACTCCCCCAAATTAATTTTTATAAAAAGTTAAATCATTAGCAATAACAAGCAACAATATTTCAAAAGTGATTTTCAGGTTTTTCATTTCAATCCCAATTATCTAAATTGCAAAAACAGTCATTGAGAGGGAAGCCCTACCAAAACCTATGAATGGAGAAGGGAGAAAGGTGTAGTTGAAAGTTTCTCAATTATGGCACTGTTGACATTTTGGGCCAGATAATTCTTTATTGTAGGGAGTTCTCTGTGCACCATAGGATGTTTGGCAGCAGCACCCCTCTGCTGTATCCACAAGATGCCAGTACCACTGCCTCCCACTCTGAAGTGGTGACAACCAAAACTGTCTCCGGATTTTGCCAAATGTCTCCTAAGGGAAGAGGAGTGGAGGAATCAGTCCTGGTTGAGAGCCACTGGGTTAGGTAGAACCCTTTATTTTAGTGGTTTGGATCAGTGATACTCAAGAGCTCAGGATAGTCACCTGGAGGGCTTTTCCAACCATACATGGCTCCAGAGATTTTAGTATGCAGCTCACACCCCCTCAATTATTTGTAATTACTTATATCTCCATTGCCCCCTCTCATCTCTGTCCAGTGTGGTGCAGTACACCAAAAAAAAAAAAAAAAAAAAAAAAAAAAAAAAAAGGAGAGCAATTTTTCAAAGTCTGAAATATTCTGGGTTAATCAGATGAAATCTGTGAGAGCCTTTTCCTTAATGACAGCCCCTCCAAGCCAATTTCTGAACTCGTAATTCCTCTTGAGTTGTGCACGTGCACAGCCATTTTATTGGCAACTGTAGCACCAGAACTTCACTGTCTTTCTTTACCTGTTCTGGGAGAAAACTGACAAAAGTTGTGATAATCCCTGTCCTTCTCACTATTATGAGAGAGAGGGGCAAGCAAGGCCATGGCACAGAGCAATTAAAAACACACTCTACTCTTCCCTTTCTATAAATGCCATCCACACACTGCAAACATGCAGAGTCTCATTGTTTTATAAGCAACAATCCTTCAACTATGATCATAACTGTCTCAGTCACTCTGGATGGTGAGGTGGCCATAAGTCTGAAAAAGTGAGGCTCTTCGGTGAAGACCAGATGCAGGGAAACATGCTTCTCCTACCTGCCAAAATAGCTCCATGCCTCTGGCCCAAACCTTAATCAAACCCTTGGCTTTCTGCGGCATGTTACACGTAAAATGCTTTCACATGCATTACCTTAAATGATCCTAAACAATCTTGTAAGTGGGATGGGGAGGTGTTTTTATTCTCATTTTACGGATGAGGAAACTCTGGCCTAGAGAGGTTATGAGACTAGTCTCAGCCAGTACTTATTGGGGGAGCCAAGATTTGAATGCAGCTTGCTGACCTCAAAGCTAGTGCTTTGTCCATATAATTTCACAAAAGTAGTGCTCAGCAGAGCTACAGCTTTAAAGCCATGATGGTAGTCTTTAGACTCCATGCATTTAGGACTCTTTGCAAGGCCTGGATCTTAAAAAAAAACAAATTCTACTCTGCTGTATTCATGCAGGTCTGACAAATAGCAGTAAGGCAGTCATCCTTCTTAGCAAGCTATCTACAATTGACAAAGCCATATATTTTTCTAATGGAAAACGTCTCCACAGATAAGGAAATAAAGTCACTTAACTTTCCAGGATTCATTAACTAAAGCTGATGTTGCTGCTGATGCTGTTGTTAATGTCCCACAAAATTAATCTAACAATACCTACTAACTCGTTGTTCACAAATCACACACTCTAAATTTGGAGTGCCCTAGAATGATATCTCTTTTCTTGTTAGTAAAACTGCTGAGAGCCATTCCCTAGCAAGGCTGGTAAGTACAGGTTTGCTATTGGAAGATACTGGAAGGAGAAACTGCCATTAATAAAGCATGAATACTTGTCATTAGCCAGACTGGAACACTGGAAAAGTGACATTTTAGCTTAGAAGGAAGGTCTCTGAAGCTATATGGGTAGGTTTGAGGGTCTTAAAGTTGGCTTCCATTTGAAGGGGCACTCCTCCCAGAAGATTGCTACAAATCTCCTCCCAGCAGATTGCTCCCATTGGCCACCTTTCTGAATGTCAACATTAGGAAATAAGTTTAATATTTACATTTTGTGAAAGCATGACCAAGAAAAGGTAATACTAACCTCATCTATAGCTTTTTTATAGCTCTGAAATGAGAGGAACCCAATCCAGAAGAATCCACAGAAGGAGGAAAAGTCAGCAGAAAGGCAGCAGATTAGACACAAAATTGGAACTGTTAGTACGCAACTGATAAATACAAAAGGGCGAAGAGAGTGTCAATCCAGAATGACGCAAATCCCTTCATTATTACTCTCAGTATACGTCGTTACTTTAAGATGTTAAAAAAGAGTAAACCAAAAAGCTTCACGTTCATTTCACAGAAAAGATTCTCAGAAGATTTAAATAGAAAAAGTGGAT
Source organism: Pongo abelii (assembly GCF_028885655.2). Classification (NCBI taxonomy): domain Eukaryota; kingdom Metazoa; phylum Chordata; class Mammalia; order Primates; family Hominidae; genus Pongo; species Pongo abelii. The sequence continues at coordinate 181,037,129 of NC_085928.1, forward strand.
AACAATTCATCCCAAATTAACTTTCAACTTTCAAATTTCAGCCTCCATACTCCTCTTTAAGGCTACTTGGGGGTCTATCATGTTACAGCAGTGAAGCTGGATATTAAGTTGTTAGGACACCTGTTAGACCCTGCTTAATAAGTTTGGTCCAGAAAATATAGTCCTGGAGGCGTGAAAAATAGCAGAAAAACTGTAATATTAACTCATGTGGAAAATCATACGGGGAAAGAAGAGATTAGAGAAATTCATAGAAAGTACCCAAGTCTCTTTAACTGCTTCTTTCAACATCTTTTTGCCAAAGTTACTGAGTAGAAATTATGGAATGATAGGAGTTGTTTCTCTTCCTGTTTTATAGTTAAATGACTGCTAATGATCAGCAAATAGCCAAAGGCAGAGGAGTCAATCCAAGATCTCTTCGGTTGTTTCCTAATCAGGTATGACTTTCTTCTGGATGTTTCTAGCATCCATTCTTACTAATCTCAACAATTTTTGTTTGTATCATGAGTGTATCCCCAACTACTTAATCCTGTGGGTTCTCTGGTAAATTAAGAGTTCAAAACTCTTGGAGAGAAAAGCACTCACAGCTGGTCGACTGGGCCGGGTAATGTCCCTGGATTCTTCTGGTTTCACCTTGGCAGGCTCATGGGGGAGCACAGGTGATCCTTCTGACTTACTGTTGGCTAGAGGAAAAAAACAGAGGACCAAGAAAGAGGTGGCCGTCAAAAAGTGCTGGCTCAAGTTCTGAATGAATCATCTGTGATGTGTCATAACATTGAGATTACTCAGTGGACACGTCATTCACTTGGGCAAATCCCTCAAGCACATCCATGAAAAATATAATGTTCAGGCAAACACATTTAGGCTTGTGACCTGGAAATCACTAGTAACAAAAAAAAAAAGTAGCAAGTACCATCACCACTAGAGCACTTCTTATGTGTCAGGCATAGTGCTAAATGCTTTCCATGTCAATTATCTCATTTAATCCTCACTCCAACCCAATGATATGGCAATATTTTCCTATTTTACAGAACACAGATTTACAAAGATGACACAACTGTCCTGAGGTCACACTGAAATTATAGACAGAGCTGGAGTTCTGATTTCTGAAAGTCCTATTCTCAGTCACTATGCTAAATGAGCCTCTAAGTTTCTATGCTTGTTTTCTTCTTTTATCATTTGTCCAATCAGGATAGGTTATTTTGTTGAAATTTTGTGAGGGAAAAAAAAACTTACTTTATTTGGTGGAATGGTTTTTAATTGAAGATGGGAGTGGTCTCAGCCCTTTAAAAATAAAAGAATGAAGTGAGGGCAAGAAGGGGGTTGTTACAGGAGAAGGGCCCTAGGCTGGAGGTACAGAGCAAGGTCAAGGGGACCTTGACAGCTGCAGAGTGAATAGCATCTTTGCGGTCTATGAGCTTACAGATAGAGAAGATGCAATTTAGCGTAGGAGAGGTGGTTTTTATTTTTTAAAAAGTAGTCTTTCTTGGACAGGGACATACCAGGGATATAACAGCCCTTTTAATCCAGAAGAACAAGGGGCTGAAGGAAATAAAAAGTAAGCCTGAACCAGATCAGAGAATTAAAATGGTATGCGTTTAAGTTTGGTTTATTTAAATATTTGCTCTAAGAATATGAAGTTGCCTATAAATAGAAAAAAGGTAACAGAATGGCTGTTTTCTTTCTTTCCTTTATGTTTTTTAGAGACGGGGCTCTGTCACCTAGGCTGGAGTGCAGTGGGGCCATCATAGCTCACTGCAGCCTTGAACTCCTGAGCTTAAGCAATTCTTCTACCTCGGCCTTCCGGGTACCTAGGACTACAGGCATAAGCCACTACATCTGGTAGTTTTCTAAATTAAGGAAATTTGTATTTCGATCAAGGCAACAAAGACATACAGTAGATACCTCTGAGATGTGCCACTGATCAGAAGAGGGATGCATATAGAGGCAGCTGTTGGCCAGTCCATATCCCAATTCAGAGACATGAACATCAATCACATGTTAAATATCAAGCTTTTTAAAATGGAAATACAGTGATTTATTTAAAACCCTGAAAGGGTATTAGGAGATAAACTAAGGGTATTAGGAGGTGGTATGTAATAAAGAGTCTAAGAAAGAAAAAAGAACTGAAGGTTCTCATCAGGCTTTCATTACACAGAGAAACTTATAAGTATGTTAACATTTGTCAAATTGCAATTAAAGTACTGGTCTTCATCACTTAGAAGCAAAATTATCTTCTGAAGAAGTTGATTCAGAAAGAGTGAATTTTAACTAGCTAGAAACTGTATTATTATGTATCGTCACCTGGACAATAATAATGTTTTTCATAGGCTTCCCCATTACTGGAAACTAAACAGTGATGAATAATTTGAATTAAATATTTAGAGAGGCTAATTTTTAACTAATAGGAATAACCAGAGGAGTAAAAAAAAAAAATTTTTTTTTTTTTTTTTTTTTTTTTGACGGAGTTTCATTCTTGATGCCAAGGCTGGAGTGCAATGGCGTGATCTTGACTCACCGCAACCTCCACCTCCTGGGTTCAAGCGATTCTCGTGCCTTAGCCTCCCGAGTAGCTGGGATTACAGGCATGCACCACCACGCCCGGCTAATTTTTTGTATTTTTAGTAGAGATGGAGTTTCTCCATGTTAGTCAGGCTGGTCTTGGAACTCCTGACCTTAGGTGATCTGCCTGCCTTGGCCTCCCTAAGTGCTGGGATTACAGGCGTGAGCCACCGCACCCAGCCTAAATATGCTTTTAAGACAAAGATTTTATTCCTTCCTTCAAGTGTATTCTACATTAGTCTTTATTGAATTTCATTTTGAGAAATACATGGTATTCTGAACTGTGTATATGAACTATGTTCAGAATACTAAACAGGACAACTGGTGCAATGCGTACAGGACATTTGCGGGTACATGAAACTCTGAAAACTGGCAATCAAACAGAAACAGAAATTCAGGTAACTGGTAAGTGACTGTATTTTCAAATAAGACTGATATTTGGTTATCTCCCTGGAAAACACTGGTAGCTGAGATTAGAAAGGATTTTGTCCATACTGATGGCACACACACAATTAGGGAGAGTGGCCCACTCCCGAGGAGACTGGGGTTGAGAGCAGTTGACAGGCTCTTCAGGATCACACAGTGGTGGCCATGCCTGGACTAGAGTCAGGAAGTAACTAACCTTTTTCCCTGTCCACAGCTTTCCTCCCAGGCAGTGTTGCCAGGTAAAGGTAAGAGAAAGTTTTACCTCGAACTCTGGTGCGTTCACTGGATCCTGCTTGTGATCCAGGCTGGGAGCCTCCTTGGGAGCTGGGCTGGGAGCTAGGGGTGCTGGAGCTGGAGGAACTGCCACTGCTGGTCCTCTGCAAGGGGCTCTCCAAGATGGGCTCAGTTCTCCGGAGATCAGGGTTGCTGTGTGAGTGACAGAGCACACTGGTTACACTCTCCAGACCTTGCCAGTTTTGCAGATCACATATCTGATAAGGTTTAATACCCAAAATACATAAGGAACTCAAATAGCTCAATAGCAAGAAAACAAATAACCCAATTAAAAATGGGGAAAGGATCTGAATAGACATTTCTTAAAAGGAGACATGCAAATAGCCAATAGGAATATGAAAAAATGCTCAACATCACTGATCATCAGGGAAATGCAAATTAAAACCACAATGAGCCAGGCACAGTGGCTCTCACCTATAACCCCAGCACTTTGGGAGGCTGAGGTGGGACGATCACTTGAGGCCAGGAGTTCAAGACCAGCTTGGGCAACATAGTGAGATCCCATCTCTACAAAAAATTAGCTGGGCATAGTGGCATGTGCCTGTCCTCCCACTTACATGAGAGGCTGAGGTGGGAGGGTCACTTGACCCCAGGAGGTCAAGGCTTCAGTGAGCCATGATCACACCACTGTACTCCAGCCTGGGCAACAGAGTGAGACCGTGTCTCAAAAAATAAAAACATAAAAAAAATTTAAAAACCCCACCAAACCACTATGAGATATCACCTCATACCTATTAGAATGGCTGTTTTCGAAAGACAAAAGATAATGAGTGTTGGTGAGGATGCAGAGAAGAGGGAACCTTTGTACCCTGTTGGTGAGAATGTAAAATAGTACAGCCAGTATGGAAAACAGTATGAAGGTTCCGCAAAAGACTAACAATAGAATTATCATAGGATCCAGAGATTCCACTTCTGGGTATACATCCAAAGGAAATGAAATCGGTACATTGAAGAGGTAGCTGTACTCCCATGCTCAGTGCAGCACTATTCACAGTAGCCACAATATGGAATCAACCTAAGTGTCCACCGAAGAATGAATGGATAAAGAAAATGTGATATGTATCTCTCTCAAAAAGACAAATACTACATGATCTCACTTATATGTGGAATCTACAAACACCGAACTCATAGAAACAGAGAGTAGAATGATAGTTGTCAGGGGATCTAGGAAGGAGAGAGAATGGGAAGATGTTGGTCAAAGGTTACAGTTTCACTTGGACAGCATGAGTAACTTTTGGAAATCTACTGTACACCATGGTGACTACAGATAATAATGACGTATACTTGAAAATTGCAAAGATAGTAGATCTTAAATGTCATCACAAAAAAATGATAACTGTGAGGTGATGGATATATTGATAACTTGATTTTAGTAATCATTTCGCAGTGTATGCATATATCAAAACATCATGTTATACATTGTAAATAGATATACTTTTTATTTGTCAATCATACCTCAGTAAAGCTAGGGGGGACAAGATCTTGCCATTGGACACAAGCATAGTCCAGTCCCCAGTGCAAGGAAGTAAAAAGAGCACTTATAAGACCTTGAGAGGAAGGGGTCAACAGAAGATGACAGTCATGCCTTCCTCTGTAGAGTTCCTGACCAGCTACTGGATGTGGACAGGATGAACTCTTGTTCATCACATTGAAAGTACTAGCTCTGGATGGTGAATCTTCAAAGAAAGCTTTCTTATAAACATTTTTTTCTGTGCTCATTTTAAAAAGTCTTGAAAAATATTAAAAGGGAAAAAATAAGGAAGCAACACACATAATCTCTGCACCAGGAGATACTCAACTATATTTTACTATTGTACATGATCTCACTTATGCGTGGAATCTACAAACATCAAACTCGTAGAAACAAAGAATAGAATGAGAGTTGCTGGGGTTTTTTTCTTTTGTATCTATAGAAGCATACTGCATATTCAGTTTTTTTTTCTTTTTTATATATGGAAGCATAGTGTATATTCAGTTTTGCATCTTGCTTTTTTCCCTTAACTGCATTGTGAGCATATTCTTATGCTGTGTAATAGCTTCATTAATTGTCTATTATGTAGATGAGTTACCTTGACCATTTCTCTGCTGTTAAATATTAAGGTGCTTCCAATACATTGCTGTGACACATAACAGTGAAACAATAATCTCCCTGCACACAAATAGCCAATCACATTTCTATTTCTTGAGGTTAAAATTCTTGACTGAAAAGGCCTAAGTTTGGAGTGTGTGTATGTGTGTGTGCATATGTGTGTATGAGTGTATAAAGGTATGACAGATTTTCACTGAAGTAAATGTGATGGTCCATTTCACTCTATACAAGGTTTTATGCTAAATTGTATCTCATTATTTAGGTACAGTTTTAAAAAGTGACTACTGAGGTAGAAGAATTTTTATGCATATTTGTTTGCCATTTGTAATTTCTCTTCTGTGAATTGCTTAATTAAATCCTTTGTTCATGTAGCTTGTGGAGTCTTTGTATTTTTTTTTATTATCTTCTTGCAGGAAGTCTTTATATACTTAGGCTATTACCGACGGGAAGACGGTTTTTGGATAATTATTATAAAATGCTAATTCAGCTGGGCACGGTGGCTCACGCCTGTAATCCCATCACTTTGGGAGGCCGAGGCAGGCAGATCACGAGGTCAGGTGATCGAGACCACCCTGGCTAACACAGTGAAACCCTAAAAATACAAAAAAATTAGCTGGGCGTGGTGGTGGGTGCCTGTAGTCCCAGCTACTCGGGAGGCTGAGGCAGGAGAATGGCGTGAACCCAGGAGGCAGAGCTTGCAGTGAGCAGAGATCGCGCCACTACACTCTAGCCTGGGAGACAGAGCAAGACTCCGTCTCAAAAAAAAGCTAATTCAAGACCAAATTTCTTTGTTGGTAGGCTACTACTCCCATTAAAAATATATATATATATATTACTGTATTTGTCTTCATATATTTAATTCCACCAAAAAAGCAGTATTCATTCACTCAGTTATTCTATACCAGGCACTGGGTCAAGCATTTGAGATATGATAATGAACGAAACACAGCCTGTGCCCTCTGTGAGCTTAGCTGGATATACTCAGCCCATTTCAACATGCTTTGCCTGCGTTGAGCACAGAGCCATATGAAAGCATGAGGCAGGACCACCTAGGCCAATTTTGGCCATCAGGGAAGCTGTACCCAAACAGGAGACATCTAAGCAGTTGTGGTGGGAGGCAGCTGCTGAGGATTTTATGATTTTGTTTAAAAAAAAAAAAAAAAGCATTCTCAAGGCTTCTATAAAGCTCTTCCTTTAAAATTTCTAACTCATAGGCTTTTTAAAAATTTTTCTGTTAGATTTACACAATGCTGGGCATGGATAATTTAGAGAGACCTGAAACTCAGAGCTCAAATCTGTCACCTTCCAGATGCTGAGAAGAGAAACATCTGATGTCAGCTTCCTCTCTGTTTCTAACATCTTCAGTTCCCCAAACAGACTTTGTTAACAGTTATCATACAGCTATACAGCTATGATTTTAATGCTGTGAGATATTATATTAAAATGTAATTTTGTGCTTTAACTTTGCTCTGCCCAGTTTAAGAGTGGTGCTGGGAAAACTGGCTAGCCACATGTAGAAAGCTGAAACTGGATCCCTTCCTTACACCTTATACAAAAATTAATTCAAGATGGATTAAAGACTTAAACGTTAGACCTAAAACCATAAAAACCCTAGAAGAAAACCTAGGCATTACCATTCAGGACAGGCATGGGCAAGGACTTCATGTCTAAAACACCAAAAGCAATGGCAACAAAAGCCAAAATTGACAAATGGGATCTAATGAAACTCAAGAGCTTCTGCACAGCAAAAGAAACTACCATCAGAGTGAACAGGCAACCTACAGAATGGGAGAAAATTTTTGCAACCTACTGATCTGACAAACGGCTAATATCCAGAATCTACAATGAACTCAAATTTACAAGAAAAAAACAAACAACCCCATCAAAAAGTGGGCAAAGGATATGAACAGACACTTCTCAAAAGAAGACATTTATGCAGCCAAAAGACACATGAAAAAATGCTCATCATCATTGGCCATCAGAGAAATGCAAATCAAAAACACAATGAGATACCATCTCACACCAGTTAGAATGGCAATCATTAAAAAGTCAGGAAACAACAGGTGCTGGAGAGGATGTGGAGAGATAGGAACACTTTTACACTGTTGGTGGGACTGTAAACTAGTTCAACCATTGTGGAAGTCAGTGTGGCGATTCCTCAGGGATCTAGAACTGGAAATACCATTTGACCCAGCCATCTCATTACTGGGTATATACCCAAAGGACTATAAATCATGCTGCTATAAAGACACATGCACACGTATGTTTATTGTGGCACTATTCACAATAGCAAAGACTTGGAACCAACCCAAATGTCCAACAACTATAGACTGGATTAAGAAAATGTGGCACATATACACCATGGAATACTATGCAGCCATAAAAAATGATGGGTTCATGTCCTTTGTAGGGACATGGATGAAATTGGAAATCATCATTCTCAGTAAACTATTGCAAGGACAAAAAAACCAAACACCGCATGTTCTCACTCATAGATGAGAATTGAACAATGAGAACACATGGACACAGGAAGGGGAGCATCACACAGGAAGGGGGAGGGATAGCATTAGGAGATATACCTAATGCTAAATGATGAGTTAATGGGTGCAGCACACCAGCATGGCACATGTATACATATGTAACTAACCTGCACATTGTGCACATGTACCCTAAAACTTAAAGTATAATAATAATTAAAAAAAAAGAGTACCAAGTATGTGTCAGGTACTCTGTACTGTGTTGGATGTTAGATGTTTCTCCCATAAATTTGGATATGACCCCTTCCTTTGAGACATTTTTAGTTTAGTCTACCAATAACCCAGTCATAATGGCAACTTTATAAGCAGCAATTAAACCAAATAATTTCTTCCTGAAAACTCAAGAATCTTGCTTTGTGGTAATGTATCTGTCAAAAACATTTGATTGAGTAGAAATAGACCATGACTGTGGAAAAATGCAGTGGAAAACATATGTAAAAATAAATATGTTCTCATGCTTCATTAATATGATCGTATAAATGTAGACCCTAACAATATTATCTTTGAAACTTTTGTGGTAAAAGGGTTGCTAAGTCAACTTAACAGTAAAATCAGTTGCAGAGTGATCATTGGTAAACTTAAGAAAAACTTCCAATAATGGCATTCCTTTGTGAAGTAACTATTTTTATGACAATTGTTTATATCAAATTGACTAAAAGAGATTTGGATCCATACTGGAAATACCCTTCATTTAGAAAATGTCTAAAATGATAAATGTGTAATAGCTCTGAAATAATCTACATTTCAAATTTTCCATTTTTTAAAATAAAGAAACAATCTCATCTCTTTTGATTCCCAAATAGCGAATTCTTCCACACTGCCCTCTTTTATTAAAGAATAGTGGTCAAAAATTATTATGCATAATTAAATAATTCCAAAAGTACTTGCTCTAAAAAATGTACTGCTCACCAACTGTATTACAGATTTAAGAATGATGAGCATGTTAAGGTTTCTTGGAGTTGCTCTCATTTTGTGTAACGGTAATGTAGTATTCTTTGTATTACAAAAAAATAAAAAATCTCTTGAGAGGAGGGTAGCTGGTGATAAATGCTCTGAGTTTTCTTCCCTGGTGGTTGTGGTGTGGTAGCAGGATAGAGCTACTTGTTCTAATCTAGCACTCCTTTGATTATTTAGCCAAAACCTTTGTGTTAAGCACCAACTTTGTGAAACTTACTGGCCCAGGATTAGGGATAGAGGAGAAGCACAAGCCACAGGGCATACAGTCAAGTTACAACATAATCATGGAGATGAGATTCATGCAGAGGGGACAATAGGGAGCATGGCAAAACTGTATGCTGTGTGTGAAAGAGACTAAGTATTGTTGGAGTTTGGGGAACAATTAGTGCAGACTGGTATGGTTGAAGGCAGTGTTATGAAGGAGCAAGAACTTGACCGGGCGTTGGAGCAGGAAGACTGGGGAACAGTCGGAGCAGACATAGGGCTGGGTTATTTTTCCTGATGCATGTGGGTGCAGAGATGACACCGGCCAAATCAAGTACCAAATCTGTATTAGGAAACACTGGGAGAGTGGAGTGATCAGAAGAAACGGGCGAGTTGTATAACAATGGCCTTTAAAGCCTAGAGGAGAATGTGTATCTCCCACAGTACACATGAACGACTGACCAGGAGAGAGGCAGGCAGACCAGTTAGGAAGCTGCTGCCAAGTCAGATGATGAGGCCTGAGCAGTGATGTCCTGTGTAAAAAGGAGCATGGGCATTAGCAGAAGCAGCTGGGAAGAGCCTACATCTTGACTGGGCTCCGAGTCTCATCCTGTGTGAAGCTAATTGGATCCCAGGGGCATTAAATCCCTGAACAGGGCCTCATTAGTACAAGTTCTCCTCACCAGAGCTAACCAGTGTGGGTGCTGATCTTAATAGGTTGCTATTTTTGCTGCTGGAGACTGAAAGAAGTATTTAGTCTCTATGTTACCACACATAGAAATAGGGAAAACTTTACAATGCCTTTTCTACCCTTTCTTTTGGTAAAACATGAGTAGTTTGAGAAAATGTCATGCTGTTCACATTTTTCTCTCCTTTATTATGTATTAAATGATCTGGCCTTGGGGCTGTGGGGTCTGAGATGAATGCTCTTAAGAGGATCAATTTCAGAAGAATCCCATGAAATAATAGATATCCCTTGTTCACATCTTAACTGAGCCTATTCAGATCCGAATGTGTAAAAACCTGAAAACATCCAAATGGATTTCTTTAAATGCTAACTTTTAGTTCAGACATTTGCCATCCTGCAGATAATGCTGCTAGGTCTATAAAACTCACAGTAAAGTGAAAATGTGGCAATTATTCCATTCATTTGAATCATAAAAAGTCAAAACAGAAAATTGGGATTACAAAGTAATTTTGTGGCCCAAATACTTGGGCCAAGTCTTTAATTAACTGGCTGACTGCCAAATTTCACTTACTTTGTTCTTTGATGACACAGCCAATGAGAAGAAATGAGCCATAAGAAAATAGGTTTGGGATGGGACAGAGAATTATTTTTTGAAATTAATCATTTAGTCATTGGGTTTGACTGGGTATTTCTGACTTAATTTGAATTTGCTTTAAAAAGAATACATACATCAATGTTAAGTATGAAAGTGGCTGATTTTTAAAAACAGTATTTTAAAATGGTCAAATCAAATTTTGATTTGAACTTAACTGATGACCTTCACAGCATGAGGCATTTGGGAGTTTACATAGCAGGTGAGAATTGCCTATTGATATTGCAGTGTGAGCAATTCCCAGCTACATATGCATGAGAAGGAAGGACAAGGAACAGTTGCATGGGGACAGGGTGACTGTGCTATCTCCCAGACTTTAGCCATCTAGGAAGGGAACTATTAAAAGCATGTGATGACAGTAGTTCTAGCTACAGAAGGGAAGTGTTTGCAATATAAATGGGTCTCATGGGACAACTTTGAAAAGGTAGTAAATATCACAACATAAGGATAAATAACAATAAGATCAAGAGGAGCTGTTAACGGACTTACTAAAGCACATGGTGAGAAAGGTGGGGACAAAATGGTGCTGTGTCAGTCAACAAATCAAGGGCTCTTTTGCCTTGGGAAAATGAGGCAGCAAAGCAAGCTGCACCCATGCTAAACAAATTAGCACAGAATGGTGCTTAGGAATGTAGACTTTCGTGCAAGGCTATCAGAGCTCAAATCTTGGCTCTACCACTTACTACTTTTGTCACCTTGGACACATGTTAATTTCAATTTCTCCTTCTGTAAAATGGTGGTGATTATAGTCAACACCTCACAGAGTTGTTACACTGTTTAAATTAGTAAATACATATATATAAGACATATACATATATATGAGACATATGTGTATGTGTGCTCCAGAGATGTTCATTAAATACAGAAATAAATAATAAATTGCCCTGAATCAGGCAGAAGGCAGGGAACTGCAGGCATTGCCCAATAACACTTTTTTGACCAACTGATGCCTGCATAGCTGTACCTGCTCAATACTGTATATAGTTAAAAATATGTTCTCTGGCCGGGTGCGGTGGCTCACGTCTGTAATCCCAGCACTTTGGGAGGCCAAAGGCCAGCAGATCATGACGTCAGGAGATCGAGACCATCCTGGCTAACATGGTGAAACCCTGTCTCTACTAAAAATACAAAAAATTAGCTGGGCTTGATGGTGGGCCCCTGTAGTCCCAGGTACTTGGGAGGCTGACGCAGGAGAATCGCCTGAACCTGGGAGGTGGAGGTTGTAGTGAGCCAAGATTGCGCCACTGCACTCCAGCCTGGGTGACAGAGCAAGACTCTGTCTCAAAAAAAAAAAAAAAATTAGGAAAAGAGGAAGTCAAATTGTCCCTGTTTGCAGATGACATGATTGTATATCTAGAAAACCCCATCATCTCAGCCCAAAATCTCCTTAAGCTGATAAGCAACTTCAGCAAAGTCTCAGGATACAAAATCAATGTGCAAAAATCACAAGCATTCTTATACACCAATAACAGACAAACAGAGAGCCAAATCATGAGTGAACTCCCATTCACAATTGCTTCAAAGAGAATAAAATACCCAGGAATCCAACTTACAAGGGATGTGAAGGACCTCTTCAAGGAGAACTACAAACCACTGCTCAACGAAATAAAAGAGGATACAAACAAATGGAAGAGCATTCCATGCTCATAGATAGAAAGAATCAATATCATGAAAATGGCCATACTGCCCAAGGTAATTTATAGATTCAATGCCATGCCCATCAAGCTACCAATGACTTTCTTCACAGAATTGGAAAAAACTACTTTAAAGTTCATATGGAACCAAAAAAGAGCCTGCATTGCCAAGTCAATCCTAAGCCAAAAGAACAAAGCTGGAGGCATCACGTTACCTGACTTCAAACTATACTACAAGGCTACAGTAACCAAAACAGCAGGGTACTGATACCAAAAGGGAGATATAGACCAATGGAACAGAACAGAGCCCTCAGAAATAATGCCACATATCTCCAACTATCTGATCTTTGATAAACCTGACAAAAACAAGAAATGGGGAAATGATTCCCCATTTAATAAATGTTGCTGGGAAAACTGGCTAGCCATATGTAGAAAGCTGAAACTGGATCCCTTCCTTACACCTTATACAAAAATTAATACAAGATGGATTAAAGACTTAAATGTTAGACCTAAAACCATAAAAACCCTAGAAGAAAACCTAGGCAATACCATTCAGGACATAGGCATGGACAAGGACTTCATGTCTAAAACACCAAAAGCAATGGCAACAAAAGCCAAAACTGACAAATGGGATCTAATTAAACTCAAGAGCTTCTGCACAGCAAAAGAAACTACCATCGGAGTGAACAGGCAACCTACAGAATGGGAGAAAATTTTTGCAATCTACTCATCTGACAAAGGGCTAATATCCAGAATCTACAAAGAACTCAAACAAATTTACAAGAAAAAACCCCATCAACAAGTGGGCAAGGATATGAACAGACACTTCTCAAAAGAAGACATTTATGCAGCCAAAAGACACATGAAAAAATGGATCATCACTGGCCATCAGAGAAATGCAAATCAAAACCACAATGAGATACCATCTCACACCAGTTAGAATGGCAATCATTAAAAAGTCAGGGAACAACAGGTGCTGGAGAGGATGTGGAGAAATAGGAACACTTTTACACTGTTGGTGGGACTGTAAACTAGTTCAACCATTGTGGAAGTCAGTGTGGCGATTCCTCAGGGATCTAGAACTAGAAATACCATTTGACCCAGCCATCCCATTACTGGGTATATACCCAAAGGATTATAAATCATGATGCTATAAAGACACATGTACACGTATGTTTATTACGGCACTATTCACAATAGCAAAGACTTGGAACCAACCCAAATGTCCAACAACTATAGACTGGATTAAGAAAATGTGGCACATATACACCATGGAATACTATGGAGCCATAAAAAAGGATGAGTTCATGTCCTTTGTAGGGACATGGATGAAGCTGGAAACCATCATTCTCAGCAAACTATCGCAAGGACAAAAAAAACCAAACACCACATGTTCTCACTTATAGGTGGGAATTGAACAATGAGAACACATGGACACAGTAAGGGGAACATCACACACCGGGTCCTGTTGTGGGGTGGGGGGAGAGCGGGGAGGGACAGCATTAGCAGATATACCTAATGTAAATGACGAGTTAATGGGTGCAGCACACCAACATGGCACATGTATACATATGTAACAAACCTGCACATTGTGCACATGTACCCTAAAACTTAAAGTATTAAAAAAAAAAAAGTGTTCTCCATAGGGCTCTTTTGGATTTGGTATGGTGCATACAGACAGTGGAAGAGTGACATAATAGGGATTTATTTTGGGGAGAAGGAAGGATATTCAAAATAGTAAAAGCTTTACTTTCGTCCTCAAGTTACAGGTATACCATTGCATACTGATCATATTAATTCAAGTCTTCTCTTCAGGGTATTACGTAGTTTACTGATTTAAACATATGTGTCCCAAATGATCAAAAAACATCACACATTCTGCAGTTACTATAAAACATCTTGCACTTAGTAACTGGAGTTCATTACTACTAAGTGCAGGAAGCAAAAACTGAGCTTCTTAACCATTAGGCTCTGCCTTGTTTTTCTTTCTTTCTTTCCTTTTTTTTTTTTTTTTTTTTTGAGATGGAGTCTTGCTCTGTCGCCCAGGCTGGAGTGCAGGGCTGTGATCTCGGCTCACTGCAAGCTCCGCTTCCCGGGTTCACGCCATTCTCCTGCCTCAGCCTCCTGAGTAGCTGGGACTACAGGTGCCCGCCACCACACCCGACTAATTTTTGTATATTTAGTAGAGATGGGGTTTCACCATGTTAGCCAGGATGGTCTCGATCTCCTGACCTTGTGATCCACCTGTCTCGGCCTCCCAAAGTGTTGGGGTTACAGGTGTGAGCCACCACGCCTGGCCTCTTTTTTTAAAAAATTGATTTAGCACAACAGTGGTTTATTTCTCACTCACATCATAATATACACAGGTAGAACTGGTCTCATTGATGGTTCTCTAAGTGGTGACTTGGGGGTCTAGGTTCCTTCTGGGTTGAGACACTGTTATCTTAAAATTGTGGTCCCTAAGTTTGCCACAGAAGAAGAGAGAGGTTCTGCCTCTTTTAGTTAATTCAAAGCAAAATAAGAAAGTGAGGCAAGAAATATAATTTTGCCCCTACTAGTACCTATAGTCCCAAGGAGCAGCAGGTATGTTATGAACCCTGGGCCCTGGAGTCAGGCAGTTTTGGTTTGAGTCACTGGGTCCCAGGGCCACATGCAGCTTCAGTATATATTTGCTGAATTTAGCAAATGAATTAAAAACAGATAGTAACAAAACATCCTGAATCTGTCCCTTATTAGCTGTGTACTTTTTACTGGATCCATTTTAACTTTGCTAATTTTCTAGTCACCCTTGGGAATCACTTCAAAGAAAAGACTAGGAGGAGAAACAGAATATTGAACAAGTACAGGAAAGCTTGGAAGCACTGTAAAGGACAGGTTATTTAGAGGCAACACCTTTTAAAGTGGCTTTATGGATGGGTGGTTGTCTGACAAATGGCACAAAAACAACTATAAAGACTTCATTAGGAACAACAGAGAGTAGGAGAGGTCTGTGTCACAGTAATGGCCCCTGGTAAATCACATCTCCCAGTGTCCATGCCCCTGTGTAGTTCCTTTCCATACTGACTCAGGGCTTAGCCAAGTGACTTGTGATGGCTAATGGGTTATCAGCAAAGATGATGCAAGCAAAGGCTTCAAAAGTACTTCTGCATTGGAGCTTTCTCTCTTGAAATGCTCTTCTGAGATCACCAAAGGGTAAAGAAGCCCAGAATGGAAGACCACGTGGAGCAAGAGGTACAGCAGAACCATCTGCTCAGTGAAGCTGCACAAGTGAGCCCAGGTGAGAGCAGCTGAACTCCTTAGCCAACCCACAGCATCATGAGAAATATTAAGCTGTTATTCTTTCAGGTCACTAAACTTACGGTGATTATATTGTGCAGCAAAGGTGAACTAAAGCTGTGGCTCTCACAGTAAATAAATCTTGAAGCTTTTAAAAATGCAGTCCAATCTAGAACTGCAAATCTGATTTACACCTTAAATGCTGGTCACATGGAGATACATGATAGCATAAGAAGGGGTGTTCTGTAGGACTGTCCTACATGCAGAGAAGAGGCTTCTTCACCCCCTACCCCCAATCTCTGTCTTTCATTATAGGAAGTAACTATGACCTCTTAACTCACTTTCTCCCTTCCTCTCTAAGTAGAAAAATGTTAGCTGTCTCTCACAAAGTCAGCATTCTTTGGATAAAGTATAATATCCAAGTGGTTCCAAGAGAAAAGGCTCATTATTTTGTAAACCACTGACTGTCAAATACCAATTATCTTAGGCCTTAATGTCATTAAAATAGCACTTCAGAGGGAATGAAAATGGCTTTTTATTTGACTATATAATGGTAATTCTCTTTTTGGTTGACAGAAGGAAAAATACTTAAAGTTGAAATAATACTTGATCTAAAGAAACTAAAATTCTAAGCAACTGATCCAATGAACAGAGCCCCGGGGGCAGGGTTCAAAGGAAGCAGCAGCACTGATAACTGGGGATTTATCACTGCTCGAAGAGGGGCACTGATAAAGTTCAGGCTGGTGATCCAGCACTAACGTTCCTTTGGCTGCCTGGTCACAGTGGCTCTAGTCTTCCTCAGTGCTGCTTAGCTGCTTAGCAACACCAGCTCAGTGTGAATCTGACAAGCCACTGGAAAAAGATGGCTCATTCAGAGCCTCTTGCAATTGGTAATTCCACACAGAATGGGCTAGCATCTTTGCCCTAAAGGGATTCATGTTCTTAGTATAGTTTCATGTTATTGCTGGGCTGACCCCTTCTCTAAGGCTTTTCATGTGAAGAGGAAAATTAAAGCTTTATGATTTAAAGCATTCCAGATTTTAAAGATATGTGCATGTAATCAGAAGCTTCATTTCCAGTCATTCTCTCTTACTAGCAAAGGAGGGTCCTTTTATTATGAACACAATGAAGAAGAAAACAGCCTGCCCAATCACATCCTTTTTATAGCCTTAGCAGAGGCCATTTGCTATTTCAGTTGATCCTAAAAAGTGATGTATTCATCATGAAAAATCTGAGGGAAGCTTGATGAACTATAACAGCAAACAGCATCTGTTACCACAAAAAATCTGCTCAGACACTGTAAAGATACTGTTTACTTTCCAGCTTCTTGAGACCTCTACACCAACCAGTGAAAGTGGATGCAACTTTCTGACTGTAGGAATGTACATTATTGATAGGAAATTCTGGAAGGAGAACACAGAGCAAGAGTGGAAGCATAACTGTATTTCAGTGACCTTTGTAATGCCAAAGAGGCAACTTCCTCATAAGAGCTAGTTTTTCTATAACTGCCAAGCTAGAGAAGCTCTGAAGATGGTCACTATTTCCGTGGTAATTGCTTTGTAACATCTCAATGGTTCCCAGGGCATGTTTCTTGACCTGATGCTAAAAATCACCTCGAAATGGGCCATAACAGGTCATTTTGTTCTGCTGACTCTAAACTGGTCTCTGAAGTAATGCTTTAGGGCATTGCAACCAGATTCATATTTGCAAATTTTACTCTCAGATTTTAAAAACTGTCCGCTAAGGTACATCTGATTTGTTTCTGGGTTGCCCCATTAATTAATTTATTCATGAGCCCCCCACTGAATACTGATTTCTCTGAAAAGCTACTGAAGAAATAAAAGGCATGTGTTCTGGACCATCAATGTTTATAGTGCACATGGAAAGTCAACATGCCTCTGAAGTGAAAAAAGAACACAGGCATTTCTAGGAAAGCAATAATGACAGTGGTGGGTAGGAGTTTTTTCTTTTACCATAACCACCTTCCTTTCTTACCTTGCTCTGATGGGTTGAGATCCTAGTCTGGGTCCCAGAGCACTACCATTCCCAGGAGAATTCTTTCTGGCTAATGCTGGGGATATAGAAGTTGTTCTTTGAGGCACCTGGAAGAAACCAGAATTCAGAAATATTTTCCATAAAGTAGCTTCCATAGCCTATTGTCAGAAGATCCTCCTTTCCAATGATTTGCCAGAAGCCACAGAAACTATCTGAAACAGTAAAGAACTATCTTTCATTCATTCCTCAAAGAAATATTAAACTCCCTAAACAAAATCAAACAAAGGTCTACTGGCAAAAAACAATGAGCAAATTCAGAAACCATTAAAGAGGGTCATCCTCAATCTTAAAAACAAATTTAAAGATAGGTAAAGCTAATAATTTTGATACACTGAGCTAAAAATAATTGACCTCTCTTGGTTGGGCAAAAGTGGTAAATACAAGGAATTTCTTTAGGGTATCATTAACTCATTGGAAGTTGCATCAGCTGAGAGCCACCCAGATAGAGCAAGTTCCACTTTTAGCTTACATCACAATAAACAGATAAGGAAATCATGAATCTGGTGAGAAACTAGAATATCAGGATGGAGCTTAGGACATAAGTCATATGTTGGTGAGCTCAGAGAACCTACCACAATATATCCTGAATGTTTCTACTTTCTAATTGATTTGCAATTACCTACTAAAACCAAAAACCAAAAGCACTGTGTCTTGGTCAATTAGTGAACATAATAGAACATAATACAAAGCAGAATTAATACTGAAAATACTGGAAGGATCTTCAAAAAGGCTGTGTAAGTACCAATAAGACTTGAGGAAAATGTATTATTATCTTATCTGGCAGAAACCTAAGGTAGAATTGAAGTATGTCCCAATTTATAAAACAGACATTTTAAAATGAAATTAAATATTTCAAGTGTACCAAAGGAGTCCATTATTTAAAAGAATCATATTATGAATCCTAGTATAGAAAATTACTTTCAGTGTAAAGTGTCATCCTTTGTTTTGAAAATTTAATTTTTATTATTCATTTTAACATAAAGATGAGTCAGTGAAGTAAAGCAGAATGACCAAATCAATGCTACTACCTGTTCATATTAAATATTACTATTACTATTTTTTCTTTTCCTTACCATAAATGTACATAGTTGTAGAGACAAAAGAGCCTAACAAATTCTTAAAACCTAAGTTTTTGAATTCATCTAAAATTTTCTTCCAGGTTCATGCACGTATGCCTGCATATTTTTAGAGAGTGGACCAATAAATTCAATTTTCAGCTTTTCCATCTATTGTGTCTGCTCCTTTGCCCACTTTATTTTTCATATTGACTTTTGCTCCCTATGTACACTTTTTTTTTCTGATGGCATTTCTGCTTCCACAGAGAATCTCAAAAAATTACCAGCTGTTTTTATTTTCAAAATAATGGGACTCTTGTTATAATATCCTTTTAAGAGGAAGATGAGGAAATGTATTTGTAAATCATTGAGTAAAAGCTGCTTTTTCTTCTGGAATTAACAGTGGCATTTTCTGCAAATTGTGGAACATTCCACTTGTCACAGCCTCTATGCTAAGCTCAGGAAAAGGGGGATTCCTGAGCCAGGAAGAATCTGATGCAAAAAATGTCTCTAGTATTTTGAAATACTTCCAGGTTGTTTGTAGCTAGATGCACACAGCCACATTCTAGAACATTTCTTGGAACGAGTAATGACTTGGTGTAGGAAAACAAAAGAACCCAAACTCAGGGCTGTTCTGTCCGGTGGAATGGCTGGTCATTTTACCCTAATGTTTTTCCTCAGTAGTTAATTAAAGATGGAAATAAATTATGACTTGGCCTAGAAAGAGCTTTCCTTAAAATGGGGCCAACTAAAATATCCTAAGAACAATACTATCTTCTGAACCCCTGAAATCTGGCTTCACTTTTGTGTTGTTAAAAAGAGGAATACATGAATTTTCTACCTTTTATCTGGAAGTTTTCAGTTGTCTTGATGTAGATTCAGTCATCAATGAAATATCCACTACTTTATTTGTTAATAGGGACAGCAAAATAACTTTGAAATACTTGGTGTTGAGAGTTCTAACTTTGGACATAGGATCTGTGCTTCAATCTACCTGACTTCAGTTTTCTTGCAGGGGAAATAAAGGTCAGACGTAGTAAATGGCAATCCAAGTCTCAGCCAGGGAATGAAGAGGGACCAAAACAAACATGAGAAGGGGAAGTGCTTTGGCACGATCACATTCTCCACTACTACGAAAGGTCTGGAATAGTGGTAATAATCATCATCAGTGATGCTGGTGATTAAAAAAAACACCCCAGTAAATACTACCTTTGGTGGAATGTCGTCTTCTTGTCGTAACCAAGAGCTTCGGTCAAACTTTTCAATGCGAGTGGGGAGAGGAGGGTTTTCAGAGGTGGGATCTGAGTTCTGGCGTGGCATCTCCACGCGGTGGGAGGTCACGTTCAGAGCCTCCTGAAACCCAGAGAGGCCCTTTGTGGGCTGCTCGTGCACTGACTGGGAGGCGGTCAAGGCAGGTCCCTGGGATTTTACAGCTACCAGATGTGGGATCTAAGCATCAAAACAACATGAAAACAGCACTATTAGAAGAAAAAGCAGATCAGCCAGTACCTCAGTCAGCTGAAGGGGAAAAAAAAAAAGTTCAAGGGCACAAAAATTGGACTATAGAGAGTCTATCACAACTATATATAGCATGTTTTTTTTAACAGATCTTCAAAATTTTCCATTGGAACGATATGTAGGGCTGGCACAAAGTTAAATGATTTACTTGGGAAAGCTAAGTCAGTGGAATGTGTGAAATAGTAACAATAACTACTGTGTATTTAGTGAATATTTATTGGCCAGCAATGCAATGTATTTTATAAGCACTTCTCTGCTAATATTATGAACTTCCTCCTTTAAAACCCCTAACTTTTACGTTAGAGGGTGTTGCTCTGTAAAACAAAAACTGCTCTAAATATCTTGTTATGAACTCACTGAGTCCATCCTGAGGTGGATACAGTCATTTCCCTCATTTTACACCGGAGCAATGTGAGGTGTAGAGAGGTTTAGCGATACCATAGATTGCACAGATAACACCTGCTGGAGCATGGCCTGTACTAGGCATTCTACACCCATAGCTCATAAACCTAACCTCTATGATATTCTACTTTCTCCTGTGCTGGCTTTTACCATCTATGCTGTCATATTATCTCTTGACACCAGGATGTAACTTTTTGAGCTAAGTATCTCAACTGGGCCAACTGGGCATGTGGTGATATTGTTCACACAGGGAAGACAGGCAGTCTTTCAGCGAAGTTGTGGCTCTTAAAGACAAATCATTAAAATCCAGAGTGCAGGGCACCACTTTGCCATAGCACTGCTCACACCTCATAGTTAGTGCTTATCTAAGCGTGTCTCCTATTACTTCACGAAGGTGAGCTCCCTAGAGACAGGAGCTATGTCTGCCATGCTCATCATCATATCCCCTAGGCTAGCTCTGTGCCTGGCATGGGGAAGGTGTCCCAATAAATCCTGGTTGGGAAAAAAATCTACAGTGCCTTCTAAATTAAACTGTTAATTCAACAAACACTAGTTTAATATCTGTTTTGTGCAAGGACCTGTCAAATCCTCTTTGGTTTTAAATTTAAGTGCTGGAATGTTATTAATGACAGTTCAAAGGAAATCTTCAAAGCCCAGTTTAGCTGAACATTAAGTTTTAACCAGAATAGAACCTACTGGATTTATATTAATGTTAAATATCATTAAATAAATAATAATATTAAAACAAAGCCCGTTTAAAAAAAAATCTAGTATAAAACACAAACCCACTTTAAAAGAGCCAAAAAATAAAAAAATAAACAAAAAAACACACCACACAACCCCCAAACTGAAGCACCTGAAGAATGCTTAAGTGAATTAACTGTCACAAAATATCTACATTTTCACTCTCTGGTTGTTCTCATCAAGTACATTTTCCCTCTCTTCTCCCCTTTTAAAGGCCAAAGTACTTTCCAAGGTCAACATTAGGGGTTTTAAAAGAGGATATTTGTAAATTAAAATAGAAATTCCTGTAAAAAAATGTATCATTTTGAGGGTTCGGCATGAAAGAATTATATACAAATTAAAAACAGCCAAGAGGAAGATATGCCAAGCTGGCTGGTGCTGAAAAATCTTGGACTTTATTTACTTAAGGCAAACTTAAAACAAAGAATACTTGATTTTATCACTACTCTTTTAAACTCCAGTTCAAACAGCATTATATATTTCAAAGGTGACCTTAAAATATTTCGTGGCAGTCTTAACACAGGTGGATGCCTGGAAGAAATTTAAGACATCTGGCAGAAGAAACTACATTATTTTTCATGGAATTCCTTAATCTATTTCACTTAATATATCATTTTTAGCATATATAACTTAAAAGTCCTATAGAACTTCCAGAAACGCCCTCCTTTCCTAAAAATGGAGTAATTTTTTTTCTTTACCCTATAGCTTTAAATAGTTGTTCTCAAACTCTGAAGTATATTAGAATCACTTAGAGAGCTTGTTAAATCACAGACTGCTAGGCCTCCCCCACCCCCAGAGTTGCTGATCAGTTGGTCTGAAGTGGGCCCAATAATCTGCATTTCTATCAAGTTCCTGGGTGATGGTTGATGCTGCTGGTCCAGTGATGACACTTTGAGAACCACTGGCTTAGAAGACGTAATTTTACTTAACCAAGTCTATTTAATTTTTTCAGTTTCAGGCTCATGCCAAAGTCCCAAGAAAACAAAAAATGTATAATACATACACATACAGACACCTCAAAGGTTTCTATGAATTCTAGTTTTGGCAATTGTAACTAAAAGAATGCTTGTTCTCACCTTGCAGGAACTCCTATGGGTCCCCAGAGAGGCCAATTTACATAGAAGTGAGTTTGTGGTGACTCAAGTTTAAGGGTGATGCTTTTTTCTTTCTTACCTTTTCTTCTACTCTTCAAAATCAGTGGGGCCACCTATTTTACTATAAATTCTATATTAAGGGTCATAATTTGATCTTGTGCCTGAATCCATGTTACAATTCCCTAGGCTTTTAATAGGTTTTCTTGTGCACCTTATTGGAATGCCTGATGAAATGGAGGCAGACTGTACCTGGGGATCGACTGGTCTGAGCATGGGGGGTGTTCGAGCAGGCTGAACTCCACTAATGCTGAAGGACTCCGACCTTGGGGGCAGGTTGGGGTCAGATATCCTGTTGGCAACCTTGTGAGGCATGGCAGGGGAACTTTGCCGGTTGAGCCTTGACCGTTCTTCTACCTACAAGCCAAAAAAAAAAAAAAAAAAAGCCTCAATGTATAGAAGTAGATTCACCTTCTAGCAAGGATTTTCTGTAGTCACCTGCACAGCCATTTGAATCCTCTGATCAACTAATTTTAAGAAGCCAAAACTCTATTTCTGTGCTGCATCAAGAATTTGCAAAGAGCAAACACTAGCAACAGCAACAACAAAATAGAACACCCAAGCCATCACTCTTCCATTACCCATTATCTAGTGTTATTCGGTGAGCAGGGAATTCGTGACCTGCTAAGAGTTTATCTTGTATTGATTGTGATATTATCTTACTGATTGGTCACAATGCCATGGGGTCAGTGAGGAAGACAGTTTTCACTCTAGACAATCAAAGGGAATGGTAGCATGCATTTAGATGGCTTGGGGAACATAGAAAATTGCTTTGGGTTGACTCATGGAATATGAGAGGAAGAACAAGAGGATGAAGCTGAGTGCATGCACCCTCCATTTCTTCACGTGTCCTACTGATAGGCAAGTGGGTGTTCCAGGCTGCCTGCTTAATGAGCGTGGCCTGTTTCAAATAGGCTTCCTGTATCACTTTCTTTTTCTCTCTTTAGGGGTCTTTCTTTCCAGTTGTCTTTCCTGCTTCCTCAAATACATTGCCCCATCTCATTCTTTCATGTCCAGCTTGGACTCCACTGTCTTGCTCTCCCCTTTCTTCCTCCCTGTTTCTACACATGTGGTGTTCATTCTTGCTTCTCCTCCTTTCTCTTGCCCTCTAACCCTGTCTTAGGCTGTTTCATTTCCTTATCATTCCCTTTCTTCCAGGGTCTCTTTCAGCCCAAAGCAGATAATAGATCCCAAGGGCTTCACGGGAAATGCTCATAGAGCCAGTGAATGCCCTTTTTAAACAGGTCATCATTACCTTTAGTACATATTTACAGCAGAAAGACTGCCTCGGAGGGCAATTTTAAAGAGAAAACTTAGATAAACAAGGTGCGCACTCTAAGATATGGCTTAAGATCTGAGACAACTTCAAGAAGCCTATGACTTTTCTTCCAGATCTACTGTGTCCTGTCCTTTATTTCTTCAGGACCAATTTGACTGTTGTGCTTCCCAAAGCCACCAGGACAATGCAACCATTCTCCCTACACTGATGGCCTTTACAGTGAGCCCTTAATTCTCTTCTGCTGACTCACTGAGCATTTTAAGAACCCACGTGCAGGTGTTAAATATTCATGTCTGTTCGCATATTTTTTATGTAGCAGCTAAAAGTCTTTATTCATTTTACTGCCTGATTTGAAATAAAAACTTGAAAGAGCTATTTTCCCCCATCCTCCCTATCCCATTTTGAATCTTTCTAGAGGCAGACTCAATCAAATATACAAAGTAAGTCTGTTTTTAAACTCATACTAACCTCACATATTTTAACACAATAAGATAAGCTACAGAATGAAAAACAGCCCTCCTGCCTCTACTGAGGAGTAATTTGAACATCTCTTCCCCCACCATGGCTGTGCAGGGTACATACAATTGGCTTTGGTTTTGAAATCCCGTGTCCCAGAAGCTTACCACACACCAAATAAGATTTGCTGCAAAAAGCCAAGAATATAAACCAGAACGTGTGTACTTTGTGTGTGCATGTGTGCGAAGTATTACATCAGCAATAATTATTTGGCTATTGCATTGAGCAAAAGAACAAAGCCAGCTTTGAGATAAGACCACAAAGAAGAAAACGTCCCACAAAGACAGCAATAGATAAACTGAGATCAAGGCATGCAATATATCACTTTTCCAAATGCCAGACTCTTTGAAAGAAGGTTAATATTTCTAGACCACTGGAATTGGTGAAATATTATCCATTTTCTTATTTTCAGGGTAGATCATTAATAGATAAGTCATACATAAGCATCCTTCAGTGTTTGAATTCCCACTATCCAAACCACTTGTCACCCAAAATTCAGGAACCAAATATATGCAGAGTGAGGAATACTTGTAATTATTATTTTTGGCTCTAAAATATACTGATAGCTTTAGATGTACATTAAGGGACAGCACATTAAAAATAATAGTAGAAAAGTTTGCCCCCAAAGACCCTATCTTGAGCAAAGAAACCATTTTTGAGATAAAGAATTCTTTTGGGAAGTGTCAGCAACAAGGTTCCAGTCTAAGCATCCCTGCTGCTAATAGGATCACAGGCCACATGGGACCCTAAAGCTATCATTAGAAATGAACAGGGCAGAAACTAGGGTACTGGTTTTCACAGGCAATGAATGGATTTGATTAGTCATGTATAGATGTTGCTAATGTACTTCTAGTAAAAATTTCTTAGGCTTTCTATCAGTTTACATACTAAATTCTATCATTAGTATATTTCAGTTGGTACCATTCTAAAAATATATGGCCTAAGTAATTGTTACACTTTGAAAATTATTTCGGGAAGGCTCCAATGTACTGAAATTTCCTGGGTTGAAGTTTGTCCAAAGAAAATTGAAAATCTAAGAAAAGGGTATAACGACGAGGCATATCATTATGTACTTTGTCTCAAGAAAACCTAGACCTGAAGTCTTTAGGAAGATAATGCCACCCAACTGTCTTTACACTGCAGGATCACCTTAAGAATTGGAGCAAAGG
This sequence comes from Pongo abelii, assembly GCF_028885655.2. Lineage (NCBI taxonomy): Eukaryota > Metazoa > Chordata > Mammalia > Primates > Hominidae > Pongo > Pongo abelii. The sequence goes on from NC_085928.1 coordinate 181,062,334, forward strand.
ATCAAATCAAACATTGGAAGTGGCACTTCTCCTAATAACACCTTCAGATGGACAGAGAGAAAGCTGGATAGGGTATCTAGGCAGGCCCTTTTCATTATTTTCATACTAGACAAAGGCCCGTTCCCTGGTTTATCACAACTTATGTCTACTAACTGAACAGGAGATAAATATGTGAGACAAAGAAAGTCTGCCTCCAACCCCTCTCCCATCTAGAAGAAAGATACATGTGATTAAAAACTGGGAACAACAAGATATGTTTCAATGCCTGAGGATGTTCAAAAAAGTCTAGGAGCCAAGTTTCTGCTCTAACTGCCAGCTTCCAAGAAGATATAAATGCCAGGAGCACCACTAAGAAAGTGTTCCAGTACCATCAGGTATGGAGTGTCAAGGTGCTAGACCATAACAACAAAAGATACCTGTTATAAATGATTTCACAGTAGAAGGAATTATCAGAAATACAGAGAAGGTTAGCACAGACTGATCAACTTCACTATAAAAGTATTTTTTTCTTGTTAAAAAATCGTTTCAACATGAAAACTAAAATAACTTTGGAGAAGTTTGGATCACCTCTGCAAAAATGCTATACTATTTACTATAGCATTATATATAGAGGAAAAAAATAACTGTGGTCTCAGAAATAAAATTCTGCTCTAGACAGGTCTGTGTTATCCACTGCATAGCATAGGAGTAATGTCTATGGCCTCTGGTAATATAAAGGCTATACAAATATAGACAACTTAAAAATAAATTTGTTAATTTCAGGATTTCCAAAACAATTTCAAAATAATTTTTTTAAAAGTTAAAACATAAATAAAGAGAAACACTGTATCAATGTCAATTGTCAAATTGTTTTTTATATTTTAAAACAATTTGTAGGTTAGTGTCTCACTTTACAATAATGAATAACATCTACTGAGAATTTCAAAACATTTATAGAAGTAATTTTAAAACTGTTGACAGCAAATATATATTTACTATGTCATATGGGTGCATTCTAATAATATTTTATGATATGTAGCGTCCATGGGGTTTAGGAAGGTCTCAGAAGGCTTTACATAAGAATTAGTACATGGTGAATTCAACACAATTGTATGGGTATTCTCTTTTTTTCCCCAACTGGACAAAACAGTTTGGTTTTTGTGTTTATTGGCAATGCTGGAGAAAGAGAAAGAAGCCAGTAAGTAACTTTTAAGTGCTCCTTAGATACTTTGACCTTGCACTCACTAGTCACATAAAGAGCTGGGTAATATAGTTGGGCAAAACCACATGGGCAGATGGTTACTGAGCAAGTTTGAGGACGCCCCTGCTCCGGGTTACCTCTGAGCACAGAGGAGACACTCATTCATAAGGAATGCTTAAGATGCAATCTTGTCTGACTCTAAGGGCCTGGACTATTTTCCCAGATCAACTTCTTACCAATATTCCAGAAAAAGGTATAGATCCCCGTGTGAATGGAGCACATAACTTAAAAGTAATGAAGCAAAATCTTAGAAAGTTGATATAGGAAATAAAGAAGTGCTTATCTATCACCAGGGGGGAGGCGGGTGAAGAGATAGGAGACGCAAGTGAATTGGTCATATGAAATCCAGACCAAAACAAGAGACAAAACACTTGTTCCTTGTGAGCTACAACAGTCTTGGAAACAAAATAGGAATATGTTGAATACCGTATTTCATTTGTATTTGTGTAGTATGTAACTTTAAATGGCACGTGCATATTCATTATTGCCCATGAGCTTCCCAATTGTAAGGCAGATGTGCAGATGAGGAAGCTGCATCTCAGGAAGGCAGGAGACACGCCCTAGGTCAGGCAGGCAGGAAGTGGAAGAACTTGAACTCAAACATACTCCTTACTATTTCCTTCCAGGTCTCTCCTATATTTAATCATAAGAGAGATACACAGAAATGGAGGAAAGATATAAACTCTCTAAATGCAGTTTGGGAATTTTATATATAAACTAACTCATATAAAAGGAAAAAGAAACCACTTAGGTATAGAGCAGAGAAATCTGGATGGAGAAGGAGTTTTTATATACAGTAATTTCAAAGTCCAGTGAGCTAATGGAAATAAAGAGATATTTTGGCCCTTATCAGATTGATGTTTGCAAACAAACGAACACTCCAGGACTGGCATATATCACAGAAAGAGAACATGATGGAGTGTTAAAAAAATTAAAATACAATCTCATGCAATACTCATGTAAACAAAGCATTCTTTCACTGCTGAGCTTTGGTACAATTTTTTTTTTAAGTATGTGGGATGGAAAGGGAAGGGGAGCCCACACAGTTATTGCCAGGCCCAGAAAATCACATGCCATTTAAGGAGCAGAAGAAAGAAAAAGGAATCTCCATCATCCAAAAAGTGAGGAAGACGACCTTCAAATTCTGCCGATGTTCAACAGAACATCATACTGATATTTTCACAGTACATACCTGACATCCATCCCAACTCAGAAATGGCAGATAATTTGAAAGCAGTGAGAATGCCCCCAACCTGTCTGTTTATTTATGTATTTATTTGAAACAGGGTCTCATTCTGTTGCCCAGGCTGGAGTGCAGTGGTGCAATCATGACTCACTGCAGTCTCAACCTCCCAGGCTCAAGTTCCACCCTCAGCCTTTGGTGTAGCTGGGACCATAGGCATGCACCACCATGCCCAGCTAATTTTTATTATTATTTGTAGAGACAAGGTTTCACTGTGTTGCCCAGGCTGGTCTCTAACTACTCCTGGGTTCCAGAGATCCTCCTGCTTTTGCCTCCCAAAGTGCTGGGATTATAAACGTGAGCCACCGTGCCCGGCTCTAAGCTGTCTTTTTAATGCGGAGACATTAATGTTCTTTTCTGGCTAAAATCTGAAAATCAAGGCCAATGTGACATCCAGGACAGAAAGAATACTCAGTAAAAGGAGGGAGGGAAGAGCTCAACAAGATTTGCAAATGATTGAGCATTTTCATTTGCTCTACAATATCCAACATATTAATCAGAAAGATACAGAGAAATGCAGTGATTACTTGTGTTTTACAAAATGAAGAAACAAGAACAGAGAGAACAGAGCAGTATAAGAGCACTACATTGCTGATGAAGGACTACTGATTTGGAATGAAGAAGAGGAGAAGTAGATGGAAAAGTAAGCAAAGAAGAAGAAAAAAAACTTGATGAGAAGGCATAGAGCTGAGTTAGAAAACAAATGCTGGAACAGATTACAGAAGAGGTTGCAGTAGGTGGAAGACAGCTAGGTGATACCTTCAGTGGCATGTGGGGAAAAATAGTCCAGACCCTACACAACAGGAGACGGTGGCATGGGCACAGAGGGTGCATTTGAAAAAAAGAAAATGGCATCTTTTTATTTTACCTCTAGAGGGTTTAACCCAGGTTTTCTTATAACTTGATAGTTAAGATACTTATAAGCTATGTTCATATCTAAAGTTTTGAAACGTATATTACTACTTGTTCACTTTGAGCCCCTGCCTACCTAATACGAGAAAAGACATCTGTAAATAATGCTTTACATAAAAAGTTCATACATTGCTGATGAGAAGCATTAAAAGATCAAAAATATAAAGATCCTTGCACTCATTTTTATTCCTGTTTTAAGAAGTGGGTGTTAAAAATGATGACTCAAACCAAGGCAGACAATTATTTGTTCTTATTTGTACGTCGATTGCTCCAGTCCTAAATTTAGCACTGTCACTCTCCTTCTATCAACTAAATGTTTCATCTTTCTTCTAAAATATGATCACCCACTCTAAGACTTGGGAACTGTTTCATGAACAGACAATGGTTAGTTGGAAGCTGGATTATGTTAACCACACCCAGGAGCAGAGGACTGAATATGAAATCCCCAAAGAATGTTCCCATATATCTGTGGAAATGCATGAAGCCCAGAGGAAGCACACCAGATGCCAGGAAGCCAGGGACCTTGGAAGATGTCACCCACCAGAGAAGGCCCAGACTTATGGTGACTGGGAAACCTCACATCAGGAGTGCTTGATGACTCAGGCATGTTGTTTGCATGCTCAAATGCTGTGTTTCTTTTACTGCTAGGAGCCTGACCAGGAAGCATGAGGGAATTAAGAGGTCTAGAAAAGTGCCTTGATGACATCTGCAAAGATCTGCCCCCAGGAATGCCATGTCTCCTGAAAGCTTGGGAGCTATGAACTAGTTCTGAATAGAGAGGACAGGCCAGTAAATTTAGTGATGAGGACAAATAGCAACTGGAAAACAATGAAGTCAAGGTAGACAAGTTCAAATCACAAGGTTCTGGGTAGAGGCTGAATGAAGGAGGTGAAAACTGTTTCATGCTTTTCCCCCTCTTCTGGTACATTTGTACATGAGGGAGCTGTCTAGGGGAAAGAAGAAATTCTGGAATGGTTTGCACAACATAATGATCTTTTCCAATGGGATCTGTAGGTGTCCCTCTCCTAAACTCATGCTTGGGGCTGGGAACACTGAAAGCCAAGTGGTCATGCATCAAGGAGAGGTCGCTTAGTGATGCAGCATTTCTTAGAAAAGTAGAAGCATTTGTAAAGATGTATGAGTTCATGCTCTTCCTGCCCCAAGGTCTACATGAATCTCTAAGGCCCTCCTGAATTGCAGTAATGGACAACTCGGGGCTTGTCACTTCGGAGACGTTGGGAGAAGACACACAAATGACCTTAGATCCTAACTCTCGAGTTGGGCTACATCCTTGGGAGCGAGATGGCCTTGGAGATCTCACTATGGTCCTCGAGACTTCCTGAGGCTTCAGTTGTTCTTCCAAACCAAGTCTAATAGGACAAGCTGGTCCATCTTTCTTCCATGGGTGATGCTCAAACAGGAGTCTTGATCTGGAATCATTAATTCCTGCAGATGCTACTGACATTAGCTTTGTAGAGGCTAGTTTTTCAGTTGTCTGAACACCTGCCATGGTCAGGAGCTGTGGGTCTGGCTTAGCTGAGGATTTCAACTTGGCATGGCTAGGAAATGGTTTAGCAGTAGAGGAAGGTGGTGCATCTCTGCCAGCCAAGAAGCATGTCAGCTGCTGTTTAGCAGCATAGTGATTTTGCTTAGCTGGAAGAACAGGTGGATTATTAAGGGGTCGATGCTGTACCTGGGAGTAGGATCACAAAATTGAATTACTGATCTAAGAGAAAGAGGCAGATGTTAGAGACATAGGTAAATATGGATCCTGTTTACAGATATAAGAGAAAGTGATAAATTCTTCATCACAAATCAAAACAATTTTTCCACACACTTAGTTTAAGTTTTAAAAGAAAAAACTTATTTTCACAAAAAAATACATGATCACTCTAAAGGATTTAAACAATATGTAAAAGTGCAAAAAAGTTTTTACAAATCCATTTTTTTTTTTTTACTTTCTGGTCCCATAAACCACTATCATTAACATTAGGACAACATTATGTCAAGCATTTTCTGTACATATGTCAGATAGGTTAGACAAATACAAAGAATTATTTTCATAAAAATAGGATCTTATGTAAGAAATCTGGTTCTAGTAATATTGCATTCTAGATAACTTGAAAAAAGCGTGAGCTATCAATATCTAAAGATTCTAGATAAAAATACAAAATAACCCCAAAACATCCTTTTAAATGACTAGCTATGATCACCATAAAATAAAGGAAATCCCTAGATGCCAGAAATAATGATTGAACTGAAAACCAGCGTGTTACGCACATGACCTCACACAGTGACTCCCTGGAAAGGTTGCTGATCTGGTCGGGGTTATTTTGTTTGTTTGCTTTACCTGTCTGGCTATCACCCTTTTTTCCCTCCCATCCAAGCAGTTTTTATTAAAATAGCTCAACATAGTGCTAAGTTCCTGAAAATCCTTTCTTAGTCTAGTAGTTAAGCAAACGAAGGAAGTATGTGTAGAAGAAACACTAATGACCTCTGATCCTAAAAGTGAATACCACCACCACAAGTCTGAGGTCAACTGTGCATCTGCTGGTAGTATCACAGTGAACAAAATTATGTTAGCGACAATATTAATGATCAGTAACAGGGTCCAGGCATGGACAGGAACTGATTCTTCCTAGAATTCTATAAATCCTTAATCACATTATTCAACAAAAAGATCACTGAAAATCCTCCATGCCACAAATTCAATTGGATGAGTATCAGAAAAAAGGTTTTTTCTATCTTCTGTTTTTTCCTATAAAAGTCCATTGCAACCACAAAGATATACAAAAAAAACCAAACAAAACAAAACAAAACTCACAAATGAAGGAAAGTATCTTGCCACTTCTCTACAGAAATAATGTTATAGTTCTTGCAAAAGCAAAGCGTGTGTCTTATGATGAATTGTTTTCCAGCTTTGCAGCACTGGGTTAACTCTCCACTTCTACCAGACAAACTCATTAGAGTCAAAAGCCTGGCCAACAGGGTGAGGCTACACTTGCTTACTTACCTCCTTGGCCCATGCTGGCTTCTCACTAGGACTCATTCCTTCTTTGTAATGGTACAGTGGCTTCTTCTCCACAGGCCTCTGCTCCTGCCGCTGATGCTGAAGGGAAACTAAGTAGTCTCTTTCTTGCTTTAGCTGCCTCTGCAGTCTTTCTGCTTGTCTCTGTTCTTCCAATTGTTTGCGCTTATATTCCTGTCCAGATCAGGAAAGAGGAGCAAAGAAAAGGCTAAATTATCACATAGAAATCATCAGCCAGTACCAGTTAAGCATGCAATGGAGGCAAAATAATGCTAAATAACGAAGGATCTTAATACTAACAGAATGACAGAAGGATGTCAGGATGTGCCACAGAAATAAGCTACTGCCTTGTGTTAGTATCTACACAAGAATGTGTCATTTAATGAAAACGCTATTGCTTTAAAATGGCAATCCCTACCGAACCCCATCAATTACAAAATAACTTGTCCCTGATGAATTACAAGTGACAAAATGGCAATAATGAGGACATTTAAATGGTCAGCATACAACCCCTAGAAAAAGTCACCCACTTCCTGATCTAGTAATTAAACCACTCAAAGATGTACAATTAAGTACAAACTAAATAAGCAGCCAAAGATAGTGCCTAAATCATCTTTCATTTAATAAAACTTGGACCTACAAAGGCCATTAGCAAGCTTATGTACAGGCTAAAAAAATATCAGAATGCCATTAAATAAAAAGTTCAGTTTAAAAAAATACACCAAAAAGCCCATCTGGAGAGCAGTACTATAATAATAAAAAAGTACTGTACTTCAAGTGGAAGCTGCATGAGCAAGGGACACAAAATGTTCCCATCATAACGGTAAAGCTAATAGTCTGTAAATGAAATATGACTGTAGAGCTGATGGGTTCTCATGGGAGAGGTGCATTTTGCTGTGATTGTATTCCAGCATGTTGCAAATGGCCTTAAAAATTACTCTGCAATAAACACAGTGGGTCTCAAAAGCAGTTTGTACTTATAATAAGGCTGGATTCATACTCAAGTTTTACAAATAAATGGAGTTAATAAAGAATGCATAACAACTGTATTAAATATATTAGGACTCAGCAAAATCAATCAGAAAATGTATTAAGTTTCTATGAGGTTTTTGAGGTCCCTGAGGCTTAGAAGATCCCCTCTTCTGGACTGGCACGTTAGGACACACGCACGCACACACACACACACACAAACACTTGCAAGATGAACACAGAGCAGGTCAGCTGGCTCTTGGCTTTCCCATTACCAGAAGTAGAGCTTGTTCATGCAGTAGCTGCTGCTGCAAGATCTCTAACTGTCTCTGCTCCTCCTCTAACTGTCGCCTGATGTATTCCTGGAGAGGTAGGCAGCAGAGAATTCAGAGGAACAGAAAGAGAGAGAGAGAGAAATGAACCAGTAATTTCAAAGGCGACAAGAGCCGCTAAGTAAAGTATAGAAGGAAGGAGGGGAAAAATACCCAAATACCTCCTTACAAAGCAGGAAGAGTATGTCACATGGAAGCAAATGCATTTCAACATAATGAAAAGCACAAGCTCCTCTACCTGCAACAGCTGACTGAGATGTCTCGCATTTTACTGCTACTACTTGGTTTTAATAAGCCCAGCTACATGTTAAAGCTTTTCATTACAGGTTCCTCTCTTTATGGACTACCTGGAATTAACAATGCTATAAAGTTCAGAGGCTCCTGTGCAAGCAGCAGGAATAAGACAATTGTTGAATGCCATCGTGCACTGTCTTTGTAATGGAACCATCCTGCAGAGTTTCACTATGCTGTAAGAATGTGATGCTAGCAAAGAGAGAGGGGCCTGCATCAATGACTTAAAGTCATAAAGACCAGAGATGGCATGAGTAGAAAAGCTCTTCTAAAGCAGTGAAAGAGTGGGACTTGGCTGATTTTTCATGCTTCAGTGCTACCTTCAAATCAGATACCGAGGGTTGGGAGAATCGGAAGATCCGGGTATGTCAGGGAACTCTGTCCGGGTAGAAAGCAAGGCTGAATAGGTGGGCATTGCCAAGGCTGTGCATTTGACTTCTTGAATAGGTGAGCATAATTGCTTGAGGAAGAGTAAAAACCCATGTAAACTGATCGTTCCTCAGAAAAGGTGACCCACACCCCAGAGATGGCTGGTGCTGGGGTTCCCAGGAGGCCATCAGTGGGGCTCCTGGTCCCAGCTGTACCTGTTCATGCTCCGCACGCCTCCTCTCCTCCTCCCGGCGCATCTGCTCCTCATAGTGCCGGCGCTGCTCCCGCTCCTGCTGCTTCCGCAGCTCCTTCTCTCGCCTTTGTTGCTGTGGGGTAACAAGCAGACAACCATGAAGGCAACAGGCCCCGGTGGGGGGGTGTCAGGGAGCCAGCAGGAAAAGCTGTTGAACCCCAGACACGAACTTTTAATGAGAGATGCCTAAATGCTCCAAGGCTCTTCTCTTCTGGGCTGTTGGAGGGTACACTGGCAGGGAGGGGGTGAGAGAGAGATTCAGTGTCACGCATAACATACTGCCATTTACCATATAAATGGACTCTCACCAAGAAGTTCCTGTTAAGTGTGTTCTCCCCATGGCTGGTGAGGGTTTTTAAGTCAGGGGTAGAAAACGCCAATGCAAAACAGGTTATTTATTACATATCATCAAGTTGTTTATGAAATTACTTCACAATGCTTAAGTCATTCAATCTTTTTAACACCATGTAACCCAAAAATTCAGAGTATGTAAAAATCAGAGAGGTGAAGTGACATATTCAAAGCCATACAGAATTGATGGCAGAGGGTGCAATAGGATTTACTGACTCCCACCTAGTCTGCTACCTTTTCTCATATATCGTGCTGCCTGTCTGTGTTTTCTGGAGTATTCATTATTAAGTGTCAATTTCAAGTTCTTGCTCGAATAAGACCCTTATGCTTGGGAGCCATCATCATCATCATCGTCATCGTCAATCATCGTCATCACCTCATACAATTACCATGCCTCCAACAGTGGACAGCGTGATAAACAGCTTACATGCTTTATCTCATTTCGTCTTCACAAAAATACGTAGAAGTCATTATTATCTCCATTTTATCTGAGAAAACTGAGGTACGGAGAGATTAAGTAATTGTTCAAGGTCACACCCAGTAAGTGGCAGAGCTTGATTTCAAAGCCAGACAATGACTCCAGCATCTGAGCTCAATCATTACAGAAGACCAAGAAGCCAGAGGAGTGATAGATCACAGAGTATCTGGCTCTTCATTATACTCTTAGGAAAGGAGAACATTTTAGAAGTTAGAATTAGGCCAAGCAGCTACAGGAGCCAGTGGTTCTCAAGTAGGCGCAGTGCCATTACCCCTCTCTGGAGCATTTGCAACTATCTAAGGGCATGTGAGGAGTATTTTTGCTGGTTCTGATGACTGAGGAGCATGACTGGCATTTACCATGAGAGGCTAGTGATGCTAAACATCCTGCAATGCACAGGATTGTCACATATTACCAAGTCTTTTCCCATACATCATGGCATTAGTGCACCTTTTGAGAGAGGCGGCTGGCCCTTTGTGTCAGATCCTTTATTGGCTTTGGGATTTCTTTTTCCTCATACATGAAGTTCAGAGGGGACATATCAGGGGGCCCATTCTCTTGTCACATTCTCAACAAGACTTCACTGCATGGCTCAGGAAACATGAGGTACCCAGAGTAGAAAAACTGTGACTGTCTCACACTGATAAGTTAGCTCTACACAACCAGGGAGATAGTTTTGTACAGAAGTTCTGTGTCTCAGCCCCAGCTAAACCAACCACAGATATTCAGAATGCCAGAGAAGCCCATGTGGAAGCCTTCCCGATGGAGCTCCTGCAGCAATCCTCCGGACCTGCTATCTCCCAATAACCTCTGAGTCTTGGGAGATAAGCTGCGTCTCTTAAGACTCAGTTTCTGTCACTTCCAGGTCAACAATAATTTTTCCATCTCGGATTGCAGGCAAAGGAGAGCTATGCAAGCGAAGGAGGACTGCATGCAGCCAAATGACTTGATCAGACTTGCATTTTCAAAAGGCCTCCCCATCAGCCATGGAAAGGGGCAAGACTAAAAGCTGAAAAGCAGTGCAAGGCCATTCTGTGGATCTAGGCATAAAATGATAGGGCATTGATCATTTCAGCAAAAGCAGGATGAGAGTCCATGTTTATAATCACTGCTGAGGATGGAGACACAGCCAAGAGGAATAAAGACTAACAACTATTCAGGTTGCTGGTCATTCTAATAGGACTTCAGTGGATACCAATTTAGAAACAGAAATTAGAATTAGGCCAAAATAAAATAGGCAGGATTTGGTGACGATAGGTTGTAGGAGGGCAGGTGAAGTCCCCGGCCAAGGGGCACAGTAGACGATGGGATAGAGAAGACCAGGAAAAGTACGAGTGGGGTGGGTACCAGCATGAGGCAAGTCCCAGACATGCGAGTATTTGTTTTACAGAAAAATAATACAGGAAGATGCGAGTAGAAAACATCAGCATAGGCAGCAACTGAATAATTTGGATTACAGACCCAAAAGAGAGACATTTCCAATACTCAACCAAAGTGAATCAGTGCCAGCACAGAGAATAAAATAATTATGTGTACAGATCTGGATCCTGGCAGGAAATAGCCCTAATTTAGCTAACATTTCAAATTTCTTACTCCAACCATCCGTATCTTTCTTAAGGAAAGGAAAATAATCAAGCCCTTTGAAGAGTTAGCTGATTTTTATGTGAAGGATTTGTACATTTTGAACCCCTTTGCCAGGAATCAATACTGTTTTATAATTACATGCCACTCAGGTCCCCGTGCAAGGTGTATACAGTATTGATTGCAACTCAAGAGCGTCTGCGCTTCCCAAGTATTCTGTAGTTTCTGAGAAAGACACTCAAAAGTAACTAATAATTAATAATGATCTCACTTGGATCAGCCGCCGCTAACACATGGAGGCATCTGCCAGGGCTTTGGTTCCTGTGGTGACGTTGGAAAAATAAATCACTTTCCCAACCTTCTGAGGGCACCCTGCCAATTTCCAGCTGCTGTGTCTCAATGTTAATGCCATTCTTGAAAAAATATTTGCTTTCTCTCCTCCTGTGCATGGAGCTGTATGAGGGAGGGGATATAAAAAAAATATCAATGCGAGACCAAGTCCCTGGCCTCAGGCAGACACCTTTACAAAGCTCTGATGACTCTTGCTAGAAGAAGCTCTCTGAGGGCAAGGCCAGTGCTTGATTTCTGTTGTACCCCAACGCCTCACATGGGGGCCTGGCGCCTGGCAGGTGCACCTAAGAGTTTGTTGCGCTGAACACAGTAAGAAACTTGAGGGAAAAGACAACACAGTATCGTCTTAAATTTCTTTGTAGACTTTTCCCTCCTGTCAATACTGACGGTATGGCTACCTTTCCATACCTTATAGTATGGTTATTTGAGTATATCTTGCCAACTTTGCAATGTAGATTGAAAGCTGTTTGTGGGCAAGATCTCTGTTCCACTTGTTTTTATCTCCCATTGTTTCCATATCAGGCCAGCCACCAGTGATATTTGTTGTGTTGAAAACTGCAAACTGGATAAGTAATAGAAGAGGGGAAAGCCCTGCAGAGATTTGTACCAGACCTTTATTCTTTGATGCCCTTCTTAAGTAGCTCTTATTGGCTGGAACATTCTTTTATATTGAACACAGACAGAACTGGAGAATATTCTTCTAAAAAGAGTCACCTACAGTTGGCACTGGAACGTACCTGTTTGCCATCTTAGAGAAAGGCATGAAAAATAAAATAAGGGAATAAGAGTCTAAACTGGAAAAAAAGGGAAAGGGGAGAATCAAATAGCATTCCTAGATCTTATTCAAATTATACGTAATGAAGATAGTGGTCCTGCTATCAGAAAAGAATGGCTTAAACCAACTACTCTAAAACTGTTGGCAGATTCTCCACCTATATTGAACTGCCTAGAAGTATATTTTCATCCATGTCTTCTTGTAGGCATTGCCAAAAGTTATATTCCTTAAAATTGGACATTCAGTGGCTTCTTATAAGTCTCTTAATTTTTTTCCCGGTGGGGAGATGATGGATAGAACCTACTGTTAAAGTTTTCCAGGCCCTAACGATTGTTGCCTTACTCTATGGAGTAGATAATCAGGGACTTCATGTCCCTTTTGTCTTCTGTTGATGTTTGCCAAGGATGATTTCTTTTTTAGGACAATTCCTTTTTATTTTAAAATATTTTAAATTACATATTTTAAACATTAGAGAAAGGCATGAAATATTTAAAAGTTCTTATTTTAAATATTTATGATTGACATGTAATAATTGGACATATTTATGGGGTACAATGTGATGTTTAGATACATGTATAAATTAGGTAATGATCAAGTCAGTGTAATTAGCATATCTACCATCTTAAACACTTATCATTTCTTTATGATGAGAGTATTTAAAAACCTTTTATAGCTATTTTGAAATATGTAATACATTGTGAATTTCAGCCATCCTCTTATGCAGTAGAACACCAGCACTTATTCCTCTCGTCTATAGCTTTGCACCCATTGACCAGTCTCTCACCACTGCCCCCTGCCAATCCTCTGGTAACCACTATTCTACTCTTTCCTTCTATGAGCGTGACATCTTAGATTCCACCAGAGAGTGAGATCATATGGTATTTGTCTTTTTGTGCCTGGCATCTTTCAGTTGATATAATGTCCTCCAGGTTCATCTACGTTGCTGCAAACAACAGAATCTCAGTTTTTTATGGATGAATAGTACTTCATTGTATATAAGTACCACATTTTCTTTATTCACGCATCCACTGATGGACACATGGGTTCATTCCATATCTTGTCTATTGTGAATAGTGCTGCAGCTATCTCTTTTTTTTTTTTTTGAGATGGAGTCTTGCTCTGTCACCCAGGCTGGAGTGCAGTGGTGCAATCTCGGCTCACTGCAAGCTCCGCCTCCCGGGTTCACACCATTCTCCTGCCTCAGCCTCCCAAGTAGCTGGGACTACAGGTGCCTGCCACCACGCCTGGCTAATTTTTTGTATTTTTAGTAGAGACGGGGTTTCACCATGTTAGCCAGGATGGTCTCCATCTCCTGACCTCATGATCCACCTGCCTTGGCCTCCTAAAGTGCTGGGATTACAGGCATGAGCCACCGCGCCCGGCCACAGCTATATCTTGAACACACAGACTTCCCTTCCTCTGGCTATACACCCAGTGGTGGGATTGCTGGATCTGGGGATCTATTGGGGGCAGTTTTGAACCTCCCTATGAACGTTCTCCCTATGAACGCTCCCCTCACGCTACCTCTAGGTGGAGGCTGTGTGGCTGCACTTTCACGCATGTGAATTTGTTAGTTAATTTTAATGAGGGAATAGTAATTTTGTCCCCCCCTGTTCAGGGGGCCCTCAAAGGTAATACATTTATCCAAAATTGGCTATGTAGAATTTTTGCTGTTTAAATTCTTTGCAGAGAATATCACCTCAACCCTTAAATTCTGAATTGTTATTAGAGGTCTAGTTTTAAGAAATAATCCTCATGCATATTCCTCACAAGGGCTGTGGAGTCAGTCTTTCCTTTTTTTTTTCTTTCTTTAAATGCTCTTCTTAGATTACTTTAGATAAGCAGAAAAGTGCGCACCTACACCAGGGTGTTCTAGCTCTCATAGAAGTGACTTTGATGAACTGCAATGCCATAAAATTGTGTTTTATGATGTCTTCAAAATAGCTGAATAAAGCTAACCACTGCATTTATGCCAAGAATATTGCCTCAGACATTATTCATTGCACTACCTACTAGGCAAGTGTATAGTTTTCAGTGTGATCTCAGAAAGCTTGTCTGAGTAACTGGTTTACTCTTATCTGATGGACAACATGAATCTCAACCACTTCACATCTGTCTCTTTTCTCTTGTGTCAGGCCTCAGAGCAGATTGGTGACCACCCTGGGCAACAGCGCTGGATGCCACGTTGTGCAGGCATTCTGTGCACTGACCCCGCTCCTGCCTGCATCTTCTTTCTCCCTTCTACTTTATATTCCCTTCTACATTGTCTTCTCGTTTATTTTACTTTTAATTGCTGTATTAATCTCTTTAAGCCACCTTAAGTCCTCCTTTTGGAATGAGGAAAAGTCATAAGAAAATAAGCCAAAAAATGAGAAACAAACCTTGGCCCTGGTCCATCTTTTATATACATCATATTTCCCATTATATGGACCCAAGTGATATCCACATCTGCGAATTAATATCCTATAGCTGCAATGCAACGTGTCATTGGGATAGAGGAGTAGGCAAGAGAGGCAACAGGGCTTGGGGAAAGAATAAAATGGTTTGGAAACAGACTAGATTCTGGTCCTATACTGCCACCAATACGAACACTGAAGACCACATAGCAGCGCTCTGTAAATATGTGTTTGATGGCGGGGCTCACACCTGTAATCCCAGCACTTTGGGAGCCAAGGTGAGTGGATCACCTGAGGTCAGGAGTTTGAGACCAGCCTGGCCAACATGGTGAAACCCCGTCTCTACTAAAAATACAAAAATTAGCTGGATGTGATGGCGCGTGCCTGTAATCTCAGCTACTCAGGAGGCTGAGGCGGGAGCATTGCTTGAACCCGGGAGGCGGAGGGTGCAGTGAGCCGAGATCATGCCACTGTACGAGATCGTGCCTGGGTGACAGAGTGCGACTTCGTCTCAAAAAAAATAAATAAATAAATAAAGTGATGAATGAGTGAATGTTGTTTGACCGTAAGTCACCTTCAGCTAAACTTTCAACAAGGGTATAGATTAAGTAATCTTGCAAATCTGTTCATTCTAAGAGTCTGAGCAAGGTTATGCTACATTGCAAAGCAAAAATCTAACCATTCAGAGTGAAATGAAGCAGAATTCTTATTTGCCCTTGGAGAGCTCCTGTTGCTTTTCATCTTGGGTGACCTCCTGAAAGTGGTGAGAGGAAACCCCACTGTGACTGTGGAAGACCCGAGTTGGCCTCCAGAGGACAGGAAAACGGCTGGTGCAAGATCAAGTCAGGCTCCTTGGGAAGTACCTCAAACCATCCCCTCCACCCAGGGGCTCTCTGTTCAAAGACACTCAGAATGAAAGGACCCAGTGTGGTCTTTTGAATTGACTGCACATCACACATGCCCCCTCACTTTAAATAGGACTGTTCTGTATAAGCTTCACGGGAGCTATACTTGCGATGAGAGGTATTCCAGCTTCTGGGCATTCCATTTTCCCATTTAACATTGCTAAAGTTTTAGTTTTGGAAAGATCATTGCAAACCAATGACTATAGGGTAAAGGCATGATTCCTTGTGACTAAAACTGGGGTTCCAAACCTTTTTTTATGTAAGAACGCAAGAGTGATGGGGAAGCAGTCTGGCACCTCTGAATTCACTATATGACAATGAAATAAAAACAAAAATAATAATAACTATGAATAATGAAGAACACTTATGTAGTGCATCCTATGATGCCAAACACTGTACTCATGTTAACTCATTTAATTCTCACCAAAACCTTTTGAGGCAGGTGATACTGTCATCACCCCCTTTTGACAGATAAGGAAACTGAGGCACGTCCAGGCCAATATCTTGCCCAAGTTCACTCGGTTGGTAAGTGCAAGGCCAGGATTTATATTCCATGCCTCACTCTTGCCATGCTGCCTCATTTGGGTCCACAAGAAGCATCGGTATATACAAAGTAAAAGATACTGTCTAATGCTTTTTAAAGTTGCCATTTCCCCCTCTTTCTATCTTTACTTGTTACCTACCTTGTTACCTACCTTAAAGCTACCATAGCTTTCCCAATGTTCTCAGAAATAGTAACCAGAGAACACTGGGAAAGCTAGACAGGCTGGATATAACTCATTCCTTTTTTTCTACACCTACTTTACACCGTGAGAGACAAACTATCCAACCTACCCTTTGAGAGCTTTCCTGAAAAATTAACTGCCTAAATGAAGCCTTTTCTTTGGGCTCACAGGCCAACTTTTGATTAGCAGACAGCCCCGTGGCTAAGCACTGTCAAGCACATGTGTGCAAGCTGGTCTTTGCGGACACAGAAAGAGGCATGACAGTTCTAAACAGACTGAGCTTCACGGAGGCATGCAGAAGAATTCTCATCCTGCCTCTTCCATGGATGCTAGTCAATGTGATTATTCACAAACTCCTTAGTGTCTCTGAGCCTCAGTTTCTCCAGGGAGAACAACCACATGGGATTTCCTGGGTGTCATACAGAGGAGCAAGAATGGCCTGATGGACATCCCTCGTACCTACGACTCTGAATGTTAGTGTGAAAGTCAAATGCAGATGAAACCCCCAAATTCCTACTGTCATCATTCTGAAACCTTAGTATGAGACCCTCAGACTGAGTCCTATGAAGACAAGCCAGTTATAAACCAGTTTACTAATACAGTGTTTACAGAGAAGGCCACTCCAGTACTCCTGAGATGATACTAAAGATGCTAACTTATATGTAGAAAGGTTGCAGGAACTGGTAACATTTGTAGAAAAACAATATTAATGTCTTCACACATTTCTAGGGCAGATATGCAGGGAATTTCAGTTTTATTTGGCACAACCTGTATTACTGCAGGGATATCACAAGAACTTGAATCAATGAAAAGATAAATTTTCCAACATTAGGAGTTGTTCAAAAATAGAATGTGCTGCCTCAAGCCCACGGACATACAAGGAAAGATTATATGTTAAACAGGTTAGATAACCCTGTTTGAAGACTATTGCAAAAGGAATTCTTGCTTTGAGAGAAGAAATGGCTGAGATCACTTTTGAGGTTCCTAATATTCCCCAGCTTCTATGATTCTATAAAACCACTCACTAAAGAAAACAAGAGTCAAAATAAAAGCAATTCAATTTAAATGTCATGTGAAATAAGATTTCATGTGAAACTATTTTGTTGTCATAGTTCTATGGTTAGGAATAACTAAGAGGACTGTGAACACACAAAACATATAGACTAGATGTAATAAAAGTGGTTCTGTAAAGACCCTAGACAACGGAGGGTAGGTCTGTGTGATATCCATTGCATGCAGGCACTAAAAAGCCATCCCTACCTTCCATGCAAGGTACTATAGATACACCAAGGATCAGCAACTGTCTAACTCTGGGTTTTTTTCAGTATGAAATGCTGTTAAGTATAAAACACTAGCATACTCTACCTTCCTGTGTCTTAAAAGCGTAGGCAGGAGCCTGGGCAAAAGGACTCCAGATTTCAGTAGCATTTTACACTACAAAATAGGGATGTCAGCCCAACTCCCACACTGTGGCAGGAAATCCCTCCCATCACAGGATCCAGGTGACAAAGTGGACAAAGTCAGAACTCCTTTGGCACAACACGTAAGTTAGAACAAGAAGCCCTTTTGCGATCCACTGGGAAGTGGGGTTCCTTATATCCATGCAGATGACACGGCTCCCTGAAACACAAGTGTGATTTACATGTGCATGCGATTACTGACCATTATCCAAAGCCCATGGGCATGCTTTGTCCTGGACAATGAGCATCTGGTTTGCCAGGATGGTTCCCAGCTGTTTCATAATTTCTGTTCAGTTATTGAAATAACAGAGCAAAAGCCCAGCTAGAAAGTGTTCAATCTTGTGTTGATGCCAATGACATCCAGGAATAAAAAGCTGCGCTGCCTCCAACTAGCCAGCCACTGCTCACAGGACACACTGGGACACCTGTGGTTAATGATTAAGTGAATTAAGGACCACTTCTCGGCAGTGCTGATGTATTAACACTCCAGGCTCTGAGATGGGGAAATTATTCTTGCTCACAGTGCTTTCCTCTGACTTGGGGCCTGGGAGTGTGGTCCAGTGGGTAGAAATGCTGCACTGGTAAAAACCCACATGATTTTCCTGTCTCCTGCTTGTGCCCACTGTACTTGCTTAGGCTGCATTCAGCTTCAAGCCCTCACCCTGGAAAGAGATGACCCAGGGCAGCAATAACAAAGCAGGTAATGAGAAGCAAAATTCTTCCCTTCACAGGTAACACTCTCCTTGAACTTATTCAGGGGTTTACTCAGTGCCAGGTACTGTTCTAAGTGGTTTGTATGTATTACATCCCATTCTATAAATGGTCAAACTGAGGCATAGAGAAGTCATGTCTTGCTCAAAATTACAAAGGCAGTAAGTGGCAGAGCTGAGATTCAAACCCGGGCAATGTCTTACTGAACTGCCACGTTCTCACCTTTTTGGTGAAAGGGTCACTCGGAACGTACTATTTTCCCTGATGCAAGAAGCTTGTTATTCACTCAGCACAAGATCTCTGTTTCTTAAGAACTTTATTTAGATATTGTTAGGAAATAAAATTTCATGCAGCCACTTGGTGGCAATGATGGGATCATAATTATACAGTGTTGGAAATGACAGCAAGAAATACTGATAAGATAATCCATCAGAAGGTAGTTTCTCCAGGGGAAGGTCCTCTAGGTTTCACTGGGAAAAGGAGACTTCCCAAGGTGGCAGTTGACCCTACTAAACAAGATATCCACAAAAGGATGAAGAATGGGCCGCCTCCTTGTCCTGACAAGGCCAGGACTGCAGGCTAAGTCACTAGCAGATAGACAGCCCAGTAAGACATCACGAAAATGTGCTCCGGAAAAACGCCTTCAAAAGGGGATGAAAAAGTCAAGGTTTTACACTAAACAGGGAAGGTACATTAAGGAATTAAGGAAGACAGGGAATGAGGAAATGCTATCTATAAACAGCACCATTAAAATGAAAAACAAAATTAATAGTACTATACTTTGAAATCAGCAGTTCCAAAATAACAATAAAATATTCACCCAAGAATATCAATCCAGTTTTTGTGTTAGGCATTGTGCCAAGTCCTCTGTATTTATGGTTTCATTTACTTCTCAACAATCATGAAAAGTAAATATTATTTTACCAAATGTGCATGTAAGGAAGCTGAGGTTCAGAGAGGTTAAGTAATTTGCCAAAGACCACACAGCTAAGATTAAACCTTGGCCTTGGCCTGTAAAGATAGTGTATTTTACCTCTACACGGACCTAAAGCTGGCCATCTAAGAACTATTAGACATTTATTGCTCTGAATGATGTAACTGAATTCCTCCCAGTATTATAACAAATATTCTTCCCAAAGCATGGAAAGAAGCTTACCTATTTACATTTATTTTAATAAATCCAAAAAGGTTTTACTGTAGCACATAAAGGAGTTCAAACTTTGGAAATTCGTTTCCTTGACTTTGGTCAAAGGCACCTACACCAATAACAAGAACAACTCATATTTATTAAGGGCTCACTGTGTGTTAGTGATGTCGGCAGGCTTTCTATGAATTAACTCATTTAATTTTCACAACAGCCCTGTGAGGTAAATGCTATTGTTATTTCTTGCTTTACAGATGAGGAAACTGTAAAACAGGAAAGTTGAAGAACTTAGGTCACATGTCTAATAAGGAAGAAAGCTAGGATTTGACCCCTGGCAGTCTTAGGTTCTAGAGTCCATGCTGTTAACCAAAATACAATTTCACTCTCTACTGAATTTTACCAAATGCTCTGCTGTCCCAGGACTTTCCAGAGCATCAATATGCTGTCCTGCACTGTGATTCTTAAAGAAACTTGCAGCTGCCCCACCGCCTTACCACTCTTTTGTGGGTGGAGGCTGTCTAGGAGCATTTGGAAGAAGCTACTAAGGTTCCAAAGAACAACCTTCCACACCAGCGGCTTCTCTGGGTTTGGGCTTCAGCTTGCACAGCTGAGCTGCTGTGAGACTGGCTTGGTTACCGTAAGAGAAGAGTGAATGGTGACTGGGCACGGTGGTTCACCCCTGTAATCCCAGCACTCTGGGAGACCAAGGCAGGCAGATCACTTGAGGCCAGGAGTTTGAGACCAGCCTGGCTAATATGGCTAATATGACAAAACCCTATCTCTACTAAAAACACAAAGACTAGCTGGGCGTGGTGGAGCATGCCTGTAATCCCAGCTACTTGGATGGCTGAGGCATAAGGATTGCCTTATGAATCTGGGAGGCGGAGGTTGCAGTGAGCTGAGATGATCGTGCCACTGCATTCCAACCTGGGTGACAGAGTAGACTCCGTCTCAAAAAATAAAGTAATTAAAAAAAAAGAAAAAAGGAAAAATGTATGGTAACAGAGAATGTGAACAAAAAGCTGACAGCAAATGGATGAGCATGGAATTATGAAGAGTTCCAACACAAGCATAAGGTGGGTCTCGTTAGAAGTATTTAAGCTGAATTTGACCAGTCCTCAAAAGTGAGGTCTGTCCAGCTTTTGGCAGTCAATAAAGTTCTTTTATATCCATTTTTCTGGTTAATCCTGAGGACACCTTTGGTGGTGGGAACAAGCTTTGCTACTGACCTCCCTGTAGAGCTCAGGAAGTGGAGGTGTGGGGAGAATAAGAACTGCCAGGGCACGCAGGTAGTAGGAGTACATGGTGGCCCTCAAAAGTTGACGTCTTTTCACTCCAAGTGCAGATCTACTGACTCCCTGGGCAGGTTGCTTCCCTTCCCAGAAAAGACAGGAAATGAAAGAATTTTTAGGGAGTATTACACAAAAACTATGTGTTTTTTTTTTTTTTTTTTTTTGAGACGGAGTCTCGCTCTGTCGCCCAGGCTGGAGTGCAGTGGCACGATCTCAGCTCACTGCAAACTCCGCCTCCCGGGTTCATGCCATTCTCCTGCCTCAGCTTCCCGAGTAGCTGGGACTACAGGCACCTGCCACCACACCCGGCTATTTTTTTGTATTTTTAGTAGGGACGGGGTTTCACCGTGTTATCCAGGATGGTCTCGATCTCCTGACCTCGTGATCCACCCGCCTCGGCCTCCCAAAGTGCTGGGATTACAGGCGTGAGCCACTGCGCCCGGCCAAAACTATGTTTTAAATATCCTCTTTGTCATTTGAAACCAAAAGATGCTATTGTCTTCCTGACCTCTGAGCAGCATTCTGCAGAGATGGCCCCTTTAACTCCATACTTATGCTTGAATACTAAATCTTTGCTTCTATAGCATCAAACTCTCCAGGTGTTCCTTCAACTTCCTTATCAAATTTCTCTTCTGTCTCTTCCTTGCCTATTCTGAGTTCTTAGAGCTCAGGCCTACACTCTCTTCTCATGTGTACTTTTATTACCACAAACCAATAATTCCTATTTTTCTTATCTTTGACCCCTCTTCTATGGCCATCTTTACATAATCCAACTGCATGGATTGTACTACTACTATTACTGTTGGCTGCTCTTCCTCATCCCTGATGTCTAATCAACTTGCACATCCTGCATGGTCCACAGGCTACCTTTGTCTCAAACGTGTCCACTTTTCTCAATCCCCACTCTACCATCATCTGTCCAAAGCATCACACTCTCTGGCCTGGACTAACTTGTCTCCTCCATTTACTCTTGCTTCTTTCCAGCACCAACTGCAGCAGCCCAAGTTTCATTTGAAAAAGGCAGATCTGATTCTATTCCCTTAGTGAAGACACATCAATGGTTTCCCACTCTTAGAATAAAATTCGAAAGTAATCCACATGGTCTACAAAGCTCTGCATGACTGTGCCATGGCTTCCCTGCCTGGTATCTCTGCGTGCCCCACTCTCTCCTCTAGCGGGACTCTGACCAAGCCAGGTGAGGCTTCCACCCTGTGGCGTGCTCTTTTAGCATGCCACTCTCCTCCACCATGGCAGTCATTGCTGTGATGATAAATGAGTACTTGGCTGATTATTTGCTTAGTGCCTGTTTCCCTCACAGATCTAATCATCACAATGGGAGAATGTATTTCTAGTGTCTAGCATGGTGCCCACACAACAGAGATGTTCACTGAATATTTGTCAAATGACTACCTACAGACCTAATAAGGAAAAGGGAAAAGGTTTTAATTCAGCCTCACGCTTAAAAACAACAACAACGACAATTGAGTCCAACATCCTTGAAAGCCTCAGTCACGATAAAAAGTTAGAGGCTTAGAGAGGGCTGATATTTTTAGGCTGCCAGGTTCTTACTTTGTACATTAATGCTCCATGATTACTGGCCAATAAGATACAGGTGATATCTCTTCAAAAAAAAAAAAACATTCATGGGATGGAGCCAAAGTGTATATTTTTTGGCCAGATAGAACTCGTTATTTTTATAACTGGACAATGTTAGGATGGTCTTGAAGGGCACTACATGAGAATGCTGGTGTCCTGAAAAAGTCTTGAAAGAATAAAATGTACTACCAGGGAGCAGGTGCTTCTGGGGTCTATTTGATTCATTCCTGTGACTTAAAGGCACACTCCCCAAAATGAAAGTATAGAATGTGCTCAGCAATTTGAAACACATAAATAAATCACTAATATCATTTCAAAACTCTTGAGCAGAATCAAACATCACCACAAACTTGCTCAAGATTACCAGAGTAGAAGCCTTGACCCCTGAAGGCTCCCATTCTTGGATCCTAACTCCATGATACAGAATAAAACAAGATGTATTTTGTTTATGCCAAGTAATAGAAATTTTTATTGAGCTGAGTAAAACTAGAAGAGGTCCTCCTTGTACTTTTTCTCACCATTGATGGACTCATTCACTTTAGCTGGGTTTAATCAAGTTCCTGGAACTTTGTTGTAGGTTGTACTTCAACATTGGTCAAAAGCTGAGTCTTCTCTCCACCATTTAATTGGCCTGAAGCCACGTCCTTTTCATAAAGCTGATCAGTGACCACATTCAGTGTATATTCAAAGTCCTTCTAAGAATATACAGACACTGATTTAGAGCTTAGCCAAGTCCACGTGGTTACTCATAAATAGTAAAGGACGTGCAGGGCTTCCTTAGAAACCCTCTGGTGGGAGGTGACATTTGAGATCACAAATACAAAAGCTACAAGCTACATAGTCCTGTGTGACCAAAGGGGTAGCTAAGTGGGAATGTTTTTCCTACAAAAGGAAAAATGATTCACAATGAAGCTAAATACTCAAGCTGAACTATGGGCTTTAACAGTTTCTACGTGACAATGTAGTTCAAGTTCCTACTCAGGACACCAGAAACACAAGTGGTCACCAAAGGCCAGGGAAGCAGACATAGAAGGGGACCTGGCAGGAGCAGGACACGGCAGAAGAGTTCCTGGTGGGAGAGAATGTCATGACTTAGGGGTTCAGAATTTACAGCTGTCTGAGTACTTAGTATTCCTTGTTCTTCTCCACTGCGCTATAGAATAAGATGAAGGATCAAAAGAGAAAGCTGGTATAATCTATCAATGCTCTGTGGCCAGAAGCATTCCTGCTTCTGGTATGGAGCCAAGGCTCATGCCCATTGGTACACACAGCAAAAGGCTTGTGCCCTCGTGCATGCTGGCTGATGTCTTCTGTGCAAGCCAGGATTGACAGGGTGTGTCTCTGGATGCACATGCCTCAGTGAGCTGAACTCTGACTTGCTGCATGGTAGAGGTTCAAGCAAATGCCACAAGAGAAGAGACACAAAGGAGGCCTTGGCAATAGCTCTGACTGGGAACATGAGACAGAACCCAGGTCTCTGCTCTCTTGAGCAGAGTGAGCATCTGTTGGACACAGATTCTGTGCCCTTGTGCAGAACTCCTTAAATGTTCACGGTAAAAGACCATAGATGTAGAGGCCAGATGAGGGATGTGGAAAAGCATGCCAGCTCTGACTTATCAGTGGAGAGACAGAACACATGCAGTGACTTGGTGCTTAGGCTCTGCAGGCCAATCCCCTGGATCTGAAACCTGGTTTTCTTCTCAACCTTTAACAAGTTATTATTAACCTCTCTAAGACTCAGCTGCATTATCTTTAGACTGGAGATTATTGTGAGGATTAAATGAGACAATTCGTGTAAGGTACTAAACACAGTACCCTGCAACATGGGACCAATTACTTCCCTCCCTGAACCTCAGTTTCTTCTTTGTTAAATGGGGATTATATGAGTTTTGCATGAGAGATAATTGATACAGGAAAAGAGATAATGATAGTAGATGAGATACTGGCTATAAGCAAAGCATCCTGCCTGGTACTTGACATACTAAAATCACTCAATAATTGTAACCATTGAGTATTATTGTTGCTGGTCTGATACTGATATTCCAGGGACATAATGAGGTTGATGGGATTTACTGCAAACTGGAACTGAAGCCCTCACTGATTTAAACCAGGGAGGCTGGACCTTGATGTACCATTTAAAAAGCAATCTGCTGCTGGTGACTGCAATTCACCACCCTCTAAGTCTTCAGTGGCCACCTAACAAAGCAAGTGAATTGCTGCAAGCCTGTTAATGAGAAGCAAGCTGGTGTTTGGGAAACCTGTAAAATTACTATCCCATTACCGTGCAGTTAGTGCGCCTTTCATCTGCTGCCCAACTTCCCCAATAGATATGCTCTCTCGGTTTCCTAATTGTCTAGAGGCTTTGATTTATCTGTCAGAGGAAGGAGGCCTGAGAGATCTGGGCAAAGTTCTGGGAAGGAGGCTTTAACAAATGTCTGTAAGACCACAAGGTGAGAGTCTGGCCCAGGACAAGGCATGCAGCCAACTGTGGCTAGCAGTATGTCTTCCCACACAGATGAGCAGTGTCTGCTGCTAAAGGCAGGTCTTGCCCACAGGCTGGAGGACAGGCCCTGGGTACTAAGAGATATCTGGGAAAGGATCTGTGAAACATTCTTCCTAGCATTCAGAGCATCAATAGGCAGGTCCTACTCTTCCATACTTGAAATTCCACTTATCTGCTTATTCACTGTGATCTAGTTAATACCTATATTTCACCTCTCAACTACTGACCCATTCATTAATATATTACTTTACTCATTCCACAGATATTTATGAGGCACCTACGACATGCTAGAGATACATCAGGGAATAAAAGAGAAAAAATCTCCTTGTCCTGATGGAGCTTAAATTCCAGTAGGGACATTCAGGCATGTAAAAGTATATGTAGAGTATATTTGAGGGTGCTAAGGGCTGTGTAAAAGTAATAAGGCAGGGCAGGGAAATAGGACATACTGGAGGGAGGGGCTGTGACTTTAAGTAAAGCTTAGAAGGTGCTGAGAAGGTGATATATGGGCAAGACAGGAAGGGGTGACAGCCTTCACCTGCTTTTCTGAAATGACCACACCACCACAAAAAGCAAGGGAAGGCTTTTGTTTGTAAGAGCATTCAGGACTTATCTGCTCTTGCACTCAAGCTCTTTGTGCCTCTAAGCTCTGTGTGCTCACAGGTGGGATGTGGGCCCCCAGGGAACACCTGGAGAGTGACCACAACTGAGAGGCTTGGGGTCAGAGGTGGCCCGAGCAGGTCCTCACCTCCTCCAGCCGCCGCCTCTGCTCCTTCTGCTCCTCAATGCGCTTCTGACGCTCAGCCAGCAGCTGCCGCTTGTGCTCCTCATTCTCCCGCTGCTGCTGCTCCAGCTGCTGCCTCCGTAGGGCCTCAGAACGCTCCTTGTTGGCCAGCTGCAGCCTCAGAAAGTCCCTCCGCAGCGTCGACTCCCCTGGCAGATTCAGGATGGAGCTGTGGGTAGGAGAGAGTGATCAGGATCCCACGTGGGGCAGGGGCCATGGCTACCAAGAGGCCTTGGAGGAGGAAAGCAGGACAAATGATTCACCCACACACGGGGAAAGAAGAGCACAGGCTCCTAGATCCTCTGCTAATTCAATCATTCACCCCAAAGAAACAGCATCAGGATAAGAGACCTGCCTCCCTTTCAGTACGACTGTGGCCAACAAATGCTGCCTCCATCCACAGAGGGATGTCACATTCTTAGAGTTGTCACCTTCTCCAGGACTGTCCACACCACTCCCTCACCCTTGGGACGTGGCAAAGATTTGTTTTTAAAGACTTTAGCCAGTGTGCAAGCCATGAGCCCCAGACTGGATTATTTTCAATAAAAATGGACAATGGTGGGCAACAAGGGTACTCTACTTAGACAAGCACAGATCAGCCTCACCCACACCACCCCCTCACACCAAACCCCATGAGGCAGAGGCCAGGCTGCTCCTGTGAAGCCACGATGAGCCAGCAATGGAAAACCCTTGAGTCAAGGTCGACACAGAGCCAGGATCTGAGCCCAAGCCTGCTGAGTCCAAGTCAGGGTTTGCCTGACTGTACCACAATTAAAGGGCTTGGTTTGGCTCTGGCCACAGCAGGTGCAGCTAGGACTTCAACCCAGCTCATTGGTTCCTAGATCCTGTTTAGGCAACAGTTTTCTCTTCTGTAAAATGGTGGTTGTACATGAATGTGTGTGCATGCGACAGAGATCTAGAGGACATAAATAAGTTCTACCTACTTCACTGGTGGTCCTGGGCTGCCCTACTCGCAGGTGAACAACTAAAAGTTACAGACTCCTTGATTCTGCACAGCAGCCTAAGAGGGAGCTGAGAAATGACTTCTGCTTATTCAAACCTAGCCCTTTTAATCTTTCTGGAAGCTTCCATTTGAAATAAATCTATTAAACACATATTTACGGAGCACCTGCTATGTGGCAGTCACTGTAGTAAGCTCTAAGGATATGGCAGTTGCTAGATAAATTCTCCCTTTAAAGTTATCTTCTTATGGGACACACATACAGACAAATAATTTCAGGTATTAATAGTCTCTACAGAAGACCAAAATTGTAATTGTAATTGAGTGACAGTGGTGGGGAGCTGAGGTAAGCTTTGAGGCCTTACTTTAGATGGGTGGTCAGAAGACCTCTCTGGGAAGGAAGCAGTTGATGAAGAAGGAAGAACATTCCAGGCAGAAGGAAAAGCAGGTTTAGAGGCCTGAGGGGAAAACCGGTGTGCACCCTATTTTTGAGTAAGTGAACACCAGCCGGGCTTCCCAAAGCAGAGTGAATGAGAGGGAGAAGGGTATGAGAGGAGGTCAGAGGGATAGGTGCGGGGCCGCGACAGCCATGCAGGCACGGGAAGGTTTTATGCAGAAGAGCAACATGAGCAGATGGGTTTGGCTGCTGAATGGATGACCTAGCAAGGGGTACAGGGGCAAGCACAGCAAGTCGGACTGCTGCTTCAGAGTGGTTCTGGGGTGGGGACACCACCCAGGACGAGAGCAGAGGGGATGGAGGAGGGAAGGAGCATTTGGGGATAGAGGTCACGAAGCCTGTGGACAGATCTGATATGTGGAGTGAGGGATGACTTGCAGGTTCTGTCTTGGTGGCTGGGTGACGGTGGTAACGAGAACAGGAGTGAGGAATGCTGGGGGAGGAGCAGGTTTGGTGGCAGTTAACAGGAGGACCAAGGATCGGTTTTGGAGAGTGGTTAGTGTGCTGTATGAGATACTGCCATGAAAAGACAGAAAAAGGCTTTGTTCGTGATGTTCCATAGACAATGCTTGGCGTCTACTAACAAGCCTTCTCCAAAACTTAGAGCCTTTGTGTCAAACTCTAAAACCCCAAACGATGGTGCTTATCTACACAGGCCGCTTGCCCTGTGCAAAGGGGAGGGCGCTTGGGAAGCCAGCCTCCCATGCACACGAGGATGCTCCATTAATATTAATTGATGTTGAATCAATGTCAGGAGATCTGAGCTGTGTTAGTGACTCAATCATTAACTCTGTGTGTGACCTGGTTGCAACCCTTAAGGTGTCACCTCATTTCTAAAATGAGATGACCATTGTCCTTTTCTATTTTTCAGGATTTCATGAAGATTGATTAGATGCGTCCATAAAAACAGGACTTGGACTTAAAGTATAATAATAATAATAAAAAACAACAACAACAGGACTTGGAACATAATCTTCAGCATGATATAATGACATGTTATAATTATAGAAGTGTTAAGGTATGGCTGGGCTGGCTCCCTGAGTGACTCCTAATATGCAGTTTAGCAAGTGTTAGAAAGACAGGGTTTCTCAGTTCTACAGGAAGTGGTCAGAAGGCTGACACAGTAAGCTTTTGGGTAAGCTTTTGAACACTGGTGTACAACTTCTCTGAAACCAGGGCATTTGGTCCTCTGCCTTTCAGGAATGTTCATTTTCTATGTCACTACTTGGCAGTCATCTTCTTTATGCAGCTAAACCGGGGGTGGCCAACATGCTATGTATCAGATGGTAGGAGAGAAGTATTTGGTCTTTGACCTTGAGG
Source organism: Pongo abelii (assembly GCF_028885655.2). Lineage (NCBI taxonomy): Eukaryota > Metazoa > Chordata > Mammalia > Primates > Hominidae > Pongo > Pongo abelii. The sequence continues at coordinate 181,090,761 of NC_085928.1, forward strand.
AATCCTGTGGCAGGTGAAGAGAGAAAAACTGGATGGCTCTGAAAGCTCAGTTCCATCTTCCTATAGAAGCTTAGCAAGAATCCAGCTCAGTAGGTCTGAGTTAGCATAAAAAAAGAACACATGGTATCTGGCTCATTCTAGCAGTGGTGGCTAAGCTGGCCCCTTTTCTGGTCAGAAAGCTCTCCCTCAGTGGTACAGGAACTGATCCTTCTGGAGCATTAGGGTCCACTCCTTGGATGGCTCGAGGAGGGATGCCACACCTCGGTGAGTCTTCTGCTTGTGCAATTCCCCCCAAGTCTTACTTCACAGGTATACTGCATGGCACCATGGGATGTGGGCCTGCCCTCCTTGACTCACCAAGCTGAATTCGCTCCCCAAAGAGATATCCTGGCAGTGCAAGCACACTAACCTTAATTATTTATAAACACAGACTAGAAGAAAGTCAGAATCAAAGTCAAGTGGAATTCAAAATGTAGGCATGACAATAAAACAGCCCTGGATTCTGAGGTCCAACAGGTGACAATAGGAATGGCCCAAAAGTATTTGTTTGGAGTTCATCTCTACGTATGATTTGATTTTCTGAAAATCACTTTCTCCTGGATTAGGCTGCAATGAAAATACCAAGAAATGTGACAAGGACAGTGGCTACCCGAATGGGCTTCTCAAAGGTATAAAGTAACAAACTGAATAACACAAGTCCGAAAATACCACTTAGGTCTCTAGAAAGTTGCAGTTTTAAATATTTTTAGTCCTTCATTGCCCAGATAATTAGCCTTCTACCCATTCTACATGTTACATATGTAAGAAAACAAGCTCTTAGGATAGAGACCATAAATCTTGGGGGACAAGATAGAGAATATGCTGATTTCCACATTTTCGTAATGGTCTGCCTAGGGAAATTTTCACAAATTAATGAGTATGTTCATGGGCAATAAATTAAATAAGACCACCCTGGTGGATTCTTAAAAACGAACCTATAAATCAAAAGGAAAGCGAATTTCACACAAGCACAATTCAGAATGTGAACATTAGAAGACTTGGCTTTTGCTCTCATACCTGGGCTCTCCTGAGTCATTCTCCTCCTCTTCTTCCTCACTTCCGCTGTACTCGTACTCTGTCTCATCTGAAGAAAGATCCCAGCATGTTAGTGCACAAAAAGATGCTATGGCTCAGTAAAGCCCAACCCCGTCTCTTATATATAAATAAATAGACACCCAAAGAGTCGTGGTTATTAACACAGTGCTGGAACGGTCTCCAGGCTTGTGATTTAATGGTTCCCATCAGTATATGAAATTAACCACATTCAAGGCTGTCTCGGCTGACTCTAGATATCTGTCCCCAGTGCCTAGTGTTCACATGAGAAGGAATTAAAAAATAATTCTTTTTAATTTTTTTATTAATTTAATTTCAATTACAAATAACTTGTTTGGCCGGGCACGGTGGCTCATGCCTGTAATCCCAGCACTTTGGGAGGCTGAGGCGGGCGGATCACAAGGTCAGGAGATCGAGACCATCCTGGCTAACATGGCGAAACCCCGTCTCTACTGAAAATACAAAAAAAATTAGCCAGGCGTGGTGGCGGGCGCCTGTAGTCCCAGCTACTTGGGAGGCTGAGGCAGGAGACTGGCACAAACCCAGGAGGCGGAGCTTGTAGTGAGCCAAGATCGCGCCACTGCACTCTAGCGTGGGCAACAGAGCGAGGCTCCGTCTCAAACTAATAATAATAATAATAATAATAATAATTTGTTTGTGTTATTCCCACTATAAAGCCACCCATATCAAACCCATTGGCCCTTTGTAACTTATTGATGGTATTAACCATTTTTAAAGTAGGATTTTATTATGACTTACATGGACTCACAAACTGTCTTTAGATTATTTTAAGTGCAACAAAGAAACTTTTGACAAGAGGTGCTATTAGAAATATATAGTGGCCGGGTGCAATGGTTCACGCCTGTAATCCCAGCACTTTGGGAGGCCGAGGCGGGCAGATCATGAGGTCAGAAGATCGAGACCATCTAGGCTAACACAGTGAAACCCCATCTCTACTAAAAATACAAAAAAAATTAGCTGGGCATGGTGGCAGGCACCGGTAGTCCCAGCTACTCGGGAGGCTGAGGCAGGAGAATGGCATGAACCTGGAAGGTGAAGCTTGCAGTGAGCCAAGATTGCACCACTGCATTCAAGCCTGGGTGACAGAGCAAGACTCTGTCTCAAAAAAAAGAAATATATATATATATATATATATGTGTATGTATATATATGTGTATATATATATGTATATATGTGTGTGTGTATATATATATGTATTTAAAATGTGTTTTGATTGATCCACTAGGGACAGTCCTTTAATTCTACAAAATGGGAAGCAGTTTACATGTGAAAATGAATAAGATTGAGGCTTGCTTTGGAAGAGATCAAATCTAATATGTGAGATGAGTAAATATCAGAGCCTCCATGATTGTGAAGAAAGGGAAGGAATATTTAGTGGGTATCTCCCACGCCAGTCACTACTGCTAGATATTTTACTCTGTTCTCTCATTTATTTTTCATAATAACCCTCCAAATTAGTGTCTATTTTTCAAGCGAGAATACTGAAATTACAAGAGGTTAAGTAATATAACCAATGTTATCTCACTAATAAAAGGTCAATCTAGGATTTGGATTTAGAATTCAATCCAGAACTTTTCCAACTTAAGACCCAGTGCTCTTTCCAACATATTATATGCTAAATAGCAGTACATATAAAGAGCAATGAGATATCAAAGAAAGGAACAGCTAGTGCCACTTGGTCATAATGGAGGAAGAGACTTGAAGTCTTTGGAGAAAAAATGAACTGGGCTTTGGAAGGTCAGTGGCCCTTCTCCAGGCAGTTAGCAGCTGACACTTGTGGGAAAAAGACACTCTAAGCAACATATCCACATGAGTAAGGCTGGCAGTTTTACAGTGCATAATTTGTTCAGGAAACAATGAGCTGTGAGTAGTTAGGTGCCTGGGTGTGAGAAAACCTCATGGAGGGAGAAAGGCTGGCAGGGATGAAATGGCTCACTGATTCTTATAAATGCCATGCTGAGAACTTTCCTATTGGCAATGAGGAACCCTTGGAGGAGCTTTTAAGCAAGGGAAGGTGTCACATTACTCCTATCTCTTCATAGCTGTAGGTTAATAATTACGACCTTGAAGACATTTGCACATCCCTAAAAAGGAACTGAAACTGCAATTTAGTTATGTTACCACCAGGAGGCAGTAGTCACACAGTGAGAATGCTCAGATTTGATAAACATGCCTTGCTTTTCACGCTAGCCATTAAAGAGATAATGAAGGAAAGCTAAAAGTTTGATGAGTTCAAGTGTATTTTTTAAACCACAACTTAGCTTCATACATTTAGGTATGTATGAAGCTTTCAGGCTACTTATTTTTAAAATATTAGTTCACCAAAATATAAAGAACCTGCATAAAGTATTTTAATACTCCACACTAAAAATGAAATATTCCAAACTTTTTCAAAATGAATAAACAGATTTCAAAGTAAAAATGCAGAATTTTTTATCTAATAAAGGAAATTACAGCAAGGAAAAGAAGCACACAATTATTCCAATTACTTCTACTCTCTAGGGTAAATCCTTCATTTGTCAGGCTCCTCAATTTAATATTTAATACTTCACCAAAATTTGGTTTTGACTGCTTTTATATTACTGGGTTAAACTGGCATGTGTCAGCATATGTTAGGGAAAAAATATCAGGTTGAAAAAAATCACAAATAATGCAAAATAGAATTGCTTTGATTGATTCTACCAAAAGTTGGTCATAGAACAACTAAGAAAGTGAAAAGTAATATTAGAGCAAACTAAGTCATTTGACTAAACTGAACAAATGGAATTAGATCTCATTTGATCAAACACCATTCCTTGGGGAGCAGACAAAAAGGAGACTAGAACTGTGATTCTGGTGGCCCTAAGCCTAAACAGGCTTAGATTCCTTAAATTACCACATAACTCTTGAATATACCTATTCCCAAGAATCTTACTTTTCCACTCTGCAGAGAACAAACACATTAAAAATGATCTATCTTCATGGCATGGTGAGTTCTGAGTCACATTCCAGAGTTTGTGCCCCCCAAAATGTGGAAACAACCTGAGGCACAGGCTTCACTTACTCTTATTTATACCCCAGAGGGAGATGGGTCATGAGTTCTCACAAAGTACTCTGAGTAAGTGATGAAAAAGTATGGGTCAGTAAGTAATTGCCTACGTAAGAATAACTGATATTTACTGAGTGCATCTATGTCCTGGACATTATGTCAAGCATTTTAAATGCATTACCTCATTTAATCTTTGCAACTATTTGAGGCAGTAGATATTATTAGTATACTCTCAATCTTATTTTAAAGATGAGAAAACTGGAGTGATGTTCACATAACTGATAAGGGGCAGAGTTAGAATTTGAACCCAGAATATGAATCTGAAAACAGTCTGAGCACTTAAACTATGCTATATATTCACCGTATAATAAAATGTCCTTTTGAGAGAAGTTAGCATTTAATGGTTGCATGTCTGACACACTGCCCTAAAATATGCCCTTAAAAATTCTGACTTCATGGAGTAGCCCAAGACCACCATGGACAAGGAGCAATTGAAAAATCAGTCCTGGAACTTTTGAGTTTGACCTATGTATTTCTCTTCATGCCTAGTTCCTCCAGCTTGGGCTGGCCTACCAGCTCCTTAGGGTCTAATTGACATCTTATTAACTGCAGATGAGCCACCGTTTTGGCCTAGCTTCACAACCTCCCACTCCTGAGTCTAAGCTGATCATCCACTCCTTTAAGTCCCTGCTCGCTGCATAAGAATTCTTCCCTGGGGCTGGGTTTGGTGGCCCATGCCTATAATACCAGCACTTTGGGAGGCTGAGGCAGGAGGATTTCTTGAGTTCAGCAGTTCAAGACCAACCTGGGCAACATAGTGAGACCTCGTCTCTACTAAAAATTTAAAAAAATATAAAATTAGCCAGGCATGGTGGTGTGCACCTGTAGTCCCAGCTACTTGGGAGGCTAAAATGGGAGAATCACTTGAGCCCGGGAGATAGAGGCTGCAGTGAGCACTCCAGCCTGAGCAACAGAGACAGAGCCTGTCTCAAAAAATAAAAAATAAAAAATAAAAAAAGTGCTGGGTGGGTGGCTCATGCCTATAATCCCAGCACTTTGAGAGGCTGAGGTGGAGGATCCCTTGAGCCCAAGAGTTTGAGACCAGCCTGAGCAACAAAGTGAGACCTCATCTCAAAAAAAAAAGAAAAAAAAAAAAAAAGGAACTCTTCCTGGAACCTTTGCTGAGATTCTCTCCTCCTGCCTTAGCCCTCTGCTGATCTTACCTCTCCAATCCAGTCTCGACTTTCATACTGCTCACCGCCCCCACCGCTAGTCCCCAGCTTGTGTTATGGGTATTAACTGCAGAGGCAAAGAAGAAAGGAAATGCAAATAACAGAAAGGCAGCCTCTGTCCTGTCTGTAGGCTACCCTCCGCTACTGCCTCTGAACTGAAGAGGGGAGAGAAATGGAGAGGAAGGAAGCAAGAACAAGCACATCACCATGGCCTACCCTCCCATCCTCAGTCTCTGGTCTTCCTCTCTACTCTCCACTCACCACACTGTTAATGCTCAGCTTTCCAGCCTCACACTGCCTTTCACTGCCATCCTCCCAGCAGCAACCCCCTCCTGCTGTCTACCCAGAAAGCCCTCACTGCTGTCCTCTCCATTTCTCTCTTCCCATACTCTAACTTGCCCTACCTCAGCTAGCCATTAAACCTGCTCCAGACCATGCAAGTTTTTACCTTGGTCATGGTGCAGTCAATATGCTAGTCAATCTCCAAGAACAAATTTGTCTTCCTTTAGAAAGGTACTGTTTCCTCAAAGATAAATCCTATGCCAGAGAGGCACAGGGTAGGGGAGTGCTGGTGAGAGATACCATACCGATGATTATGGCAGCAAGCGCACAGTGTAGTAGAAATTAATGGTGAACCTTAGCCATGACTCATGAGTTGTTAATTGGAAAGCAAAGTTCAAAAGTGATTCTGAAATTACTGGTTTCAAAATTTGCCTAATCAAAGTTCACTTCACCATATAAGAATCTTGCTCATTTCTACAAAATGCACTCCCCTTACCCATCCAACCTTAGTTTCACTTTTCTTTGGCTTGCATTTTGTCTCATTTGGCAGCTCACCTCAATGTTCCCTAATATATAGTATTAGCATACCATTTCTATGCTAGTTAAAAATGTAAGCTTCCATTCAAAAAGGTAGGGTGCAGCCTGAGACCCCAAGTTTGGACTCATGTTCTTTCAATGATGCAGTGAAGAGACAGTGACATATAAGAGCTAGAGTCACAAAGATGTGCTTTTGCATATATAAAATAAAGAAGTGTGTTAAATGACCCTCAGCTCAAAATCTGATGTTCCATTCAGCAAGCTTGGCAACCTAATGATCTTTTATATCACTGCAACTATAAAAAAATTATTTCTGACTTCTAAATAACAGAATTAGAAATGAGCTTCAGAGCACATAAATTTAAATGTTGAAGAATGTCAGTACAGAAAAATGTCAACTAGATGAATTTTTTTCTTTAGGTTATCTGTCTTCTGTAGAGTTTCAGTCATCTAAACATGAATATTAATTTGAATTAAGAAAATCACTTGTCATATTAAAGTACTTCATAGTATCATTCAACATGACTTTGTTCAGTGCCTGGCAGAGGTAATGTTTCTTGCAGTTCTATTTTTTTTGATGAAAGATTCTACTTCAATAGTCTCATGCCACTGATGCCCAGAGGCTGTGGTCTCAGAGACAGCCCGTCACACTAAAGAATAATGCAGGCCCATTTGAAATCCCCATAGTCACCTCCACATACATCAAGCGCCCATGATTCACTCCAGCTTTTGTTTCTGCTGCTGAAATACAAATGTGCATCTAACCTTTTTCTCCTCGCTTCTTCTTTGTTCTATCAATATGGTCCTTGAGTTGAATGCGGACCTGTCGCTCATTAGGTTGGTCTCGTATAAATGGATGCTTCATCAATTGTTCTGTTGCTGGTCGCTGGCTGTGATTCTTTACCAAGCAGCTCTCAATAAATGACTGGAATTTTTTTGACCTGCCAAACAAAAGAAATGAATCCACAGATAAAACGGCGATCCAAAGAAAAGCAAACATGTAATTTCTGAAATGCTGGGACTTTTTTTTTTTTTTTTTCAAGGTCCAATTGGCTGGCATAGGGATCATCCACTAATCAGAAAACAAGTGTAGCACTATATTAGGCATAACGGGTTCAAAGCCATCATCATCATCAACGTGCAATTGAGGTAGCAGAAGGTAGTTATGCACATGAAAGCAATTTTGCACAATTTATATGTAACATTACGTAGCAGACCAAAAGGACGCAGGGAAGAAAAAGACCCCTATAGGAATCACATCTAGAAGGGCTATTGGAATAAGGAAACCATAGCTGGGCCTTAAAAAATTAGGAGAAAATCACTCTGGGGAAAGGATAGTTCAGATATGTAGGAAATCAGTGAAAAACTCAGGCTAGGATGAGAATAATGTATGTTGGGGGACACCGAGGTGAGCCACTTAAATAAGGCAGAAAATACAAGCTGGAGAAAAGTAAAACCAAGGTTGGGTAGGTAACAGGGAGTGCATTTTGTAGAAATGAGCAAGATTTTTATATGATGAAGTGAACTTTGATTAGGCAAATTTTGTAACCAGTAGTTTCAGAATCACTTTTGAACTCTGCTTTCCAAGGAATAAGAACATATAAGAACATATAAGCATATGTGTACCTTTGTCGTTAACTCAAGGATTTAGACATTTAACTTTAAAGAATTAAGTTCACACCCAGACTCAAATTTATCTCCCTCTAGAAAGGCAATATTTCCTCAAAGATAAACCCTATGCCAGAGACCTGGCAGGGGAGAGCTGGCGAGATATGATACCATACCTACAATTATGGCAGTAAGGCCACAATGTGGCAGAAATTAATGGTGGACTTCAGCCGTGATTCATGAGTTCAGCACGCATGTTCTTGCTGAAAGTTCCAAGAAATTGTTCAGAGTCATCAATAATTAAGCTTATGAGTCTATAGCATGCTTTTCCAAGGCACTCCAGGAGACCTTGGTGAAACTCGGGTCACCCTTCCTGTCCTGCCCAGAGCAGGAATGATCTGTTTTGTGCTCCCTGTTGCTCTCCTGTGGTGCACAGGGGAGATACAGGAGTGGATCCCAGGATTGAGCCTTTGCCCGGCAGTCCCTGCATACATACTCTCCAGGCCTGAGAGGTGCCCTCACCACACAGAACACAATGGGGAGCATGTTCTTCAACACTCAAACACGACAGGGCACTTTTGTATGCACCACTCTCTAGTGCTGCCCTGGTCAAAGCAGTTTTTCACTTTATTCCATGTTTTTAAAGTACTGAATCACTGGTATTTTTTTTTTTCCACTCTAAATTTCTAAGCTACATTCAAGCTTTTAAAATATTTTACCTAGAAATAAAGGTAGCCTACTGTGCTTGGGGTTGCCCCAGGATGAATCAGCGTTGGCCACACTGTGGACTAGAAATAGTGACAGCAGGACACTCTGTGTACCTCCTTGTTAAGTGCTTCCATGCATATCCTTGCTTCTTCACACTGAAAATCATCAGCAGCATCAACGTGCCTGAACCATCTTTGCATCATGAGCACACTACCTGAGCTGCGTGTTTGGTGCATGAGTGAATGCATGAGGAAGGTTCTGGACAAGAGCTGCAATATGGCCACCTTCAAGTCTGCACTTTTGAGGGACAGAAAGGGAGGTTTGGAGAGCGGATATTCTTTTCTTTCTCAGATCAGTCAAATAAATCTGTGGAGGCATAAATATGATCTCATCTAAGAAGAAACCTTGCCAGAAAAATGTAATGAAATAAAGGACACTCCTAAGGAATGAACTGAAGAGAATGAGGCTGACCTGCATGAAGATATAAACAAACTCCATACAGTACTTTTCCAGGTAGAAAAATCAGTATTAAAAAGATGAAAACAAAAATTAAGACAGAAAGGTATGAAATATTTACAAGGAATATAAATGGCAGTTCTCTTTTTCTTGCTGGCAACTAGAAGGAAGTGCTTCTTCTTATTATTATCATTATATATATATTTTTTAGATGGAGTCTTGCTCTGTCACCCAGGCTGGAGTGCAATGGCATGATCTCAGCTCACTGCAACCTCTGCCTCTCAGGTTCAAGTGATTCTCCTGCCTCAGCCTCCCGAGTAGCTGGGACTACAGGTGTGTGACACCACACTTGGCTAATTTTTGTATTTTTAGTAGAGACAGGGTTTTGCCATGTTGACCAGGCTGGTCTCAAACTCCTGACCTCAGATGATTCGCCCACCTCAGCCTCCCAAAGTGCTGGTATTACAGGCATGGGCCACCGCACCTGCCAGAAGTGCTTGTTTTTTATAAAGTGCTCAACCAACTATTAATTAGAGGTTGATAAATAAATCACATTCAATTTAAAAGAAAGATCCAGATTTAATAGACTGTACAGTCTATTCCCTGATATTGGCATCTAAAAAAAACAGTCAGAGAAATCTCCAGATCTCCAGAATGGAATAGTGTTCAAGTTTAATGAGATTAGTTATTAAACAGAGTCTTTTTTCCCAGTATGCCTTGCTGGGAGAAAAAACTCAGAGATATTCAAGAGAATAACTTCGGGCCTAAAAGATGGGCCCACTTGTGCAGAACTACAAAGCTGGTAATATATTTCATATCTTCTTCAAGTGGCACCCTTTGAAGAGAAAATAATGTTTACTTAAAATGAGTCTTCAAAGAAGGATTCATGGTCTCTTATTTAAGTTAGCATGACCAAAGAATCAATATGCTTAATTACACACTTATTTAAGAGTGAAAACACTTCACCTATGTTGAATATTACCTCACTGTTTGCTGAGTGTTCTAATGAGTTTAAAGTACATTTATATAACTTTATTGCTTGAATCTCTGCTGATAGTAATTTAGTTCTGTCTCTTATAAAATAAAAACACCTAAGGTTAGTAAAACTGATTTCCCAAGGGTTGGCATGGAGAAATAAATGGTAATGATTGGTACCTACAGTCTGAGAATACTAGTTCTACTATCAGAGTCACTAAATACTTTATCTTCCCAGATTGAACCTGTTTATATGTTAAATTGTGTTGGGGGAATTCAAAATGCTGGAAAGATTGTTACATTAGCCATTATAATCAGTTGGGTTAAAAGTTTTTGGTAATCATCAGACTCCCTAAATGCAATTTGGCCTTAAAATGTGCATTGGCCCTGCCCTATTTCCAAAAGCTGCCCTCTTCCTTTACTTTGAGTTGCATCACTTACTAACTTGGACAAATTACTTAACTTCTGTGTGTCTCAGTTTCCCTGGCTGCATTCAATGGGGATGTTATTAGTACTTATCTCAAAAAAAAGTTATGATAAGTGAATTAATTCATGTAAAATATTGAGAAGAGTGCCTGGTATCATAAATGCCATATATGTGTTTGCTATCATGATGATGATGACTATGATGACATTGCCCCCAGCAATCTCTGAGCATCATTGGGCTTAAAGAACACAGCATCCGCCTTTAGGACTGAGGAGCAGAAATCCCCACTTCTGGCCAGGTGTGGTAGTTCACACCTATAATCCCAGTGCTTTGGGAGGCTGAGATGGATGGATTGCTTGAGGCCAGGAGTTCGAGACCAGCCTGGGCAATATAGCAAGACTGTCTCTTTATAAACAATAGAAAAAAGTAGCTGAGGATGGTGGCATGCACCTGTAGTTGTAGCTACTGGGGAGGCTGAGGCAGGAGGATCATTTGAGCCCAGGAGTTTGAGGCTGCAGTGAGCTATGATTGCACCACTGTACATTAGCCTGGGTGACAGAATGAGACTCTGTCTCTAAAAAAAAGAAATCCTCATTTCTGTTGAACTCAGTAAACATAGAGTTCTTTAAGGGAATTATTTCACGTATGGGTTAAATAGCTTAGCAGGAGGAGTCAACTGGGCTGTTATCTCCAAGAAGCCTGCACAAAAAGGTTAATTTTTAAAGTCTGTGTAATAGTTTTTAGCTGGATGTTAATAAAGTCCAAAGTTCAAAGTCACATTACTACTAGCAAATTCAGTCTATTTGAAGGAATTTCTGATATTTGCTTTGTGTTATTATTATATTTAGAACACACACACACACACACACACACACACACACAAGAACTTTGTCATATCTCAAAAGTCTGACAACCCACCAAGAATCAGAACTGGTGCCTCATAAAATAATGGGGGTAATTTTTAGCCTTGGAGCAAAAGCAGGAGGCTGGGTCCAGGCTGGTTCGCCGAGTAAGGAGGCTAGAACTTGTGCAAATACACCACTTAGCCTCACTGGGCCTCCACACCTGCATCTGAAGCATGAGTGGCTTGGACCAGTGGAGCTTGTACATATAAGCAGTTATGATTTTTCTAATGATCTCAATTGAGTGCTGCTTTGCTTGTGTGGGCTCTTCAAATTTAAAGGGCACATGAAAGATTCACTGTCTTATACTTAATGGAGCCATTCCTATCCTTCTCCAGAAAGTCCTGGAGGGAAGCAGTGACACTGAGTATACTTGCGAAGGCAGGTGAGTGTGGATGAGCAGGGTGGCAAGAGAAGGGAGGAGAAAATCTTTTGAAGGAGATGGTTTACCCCTGCGAGTGGAATCTACCCACACACAAGAGACAGGAAGAGAAAATGGGAATCCCAGTCTTGCTGTTCACTTGCTGGTGCTGATATGGAGGTAGAGGGTGAGAGTATCTTTGGTTTCCTCTGATTCCACTAAGGTTACAACCCTCCCAGACAACTTATTATTAAATGGCTTAGTTGCCTGAACATTCAATGGTGCCCTAACTTCATCATCCCATACCACAAAGGCCTCTCCTCATCATACCAATAGGGAAGGAAGAACTGGGCTCCTGTGAGTGGTGGTGGTCTCCTTTCCCTCCACGATGACAGTGGAAAGAGCAGTGCCACTGCCTTTATTTCTCAAATCTTGAAAGCACAAGTTAAAAAGCAAAACAAAAAAAAAGTTCACACTAAGAGACCAGTTTATGCCTTGTATGTTGTAGACTCAGTCATGTTGAAAATGATGCTTTATTGAATGTTTGCCATGAAGAGAGTTCATGGCCCTGTCTCAACAATGGCACCCCCTTTGGTCAAGTGTTGATATATACACTGAGAACAATGCATTTAACCTGGTAACTCATTTAGGTAGAGAATAGCTGGAAATAAAAGAACATTTTGGAATTTTGTCTCTTGGTCGGGGGAGGGAGTCTTTTGCTTTTAAATAATTAAAATAAAAAACATAAACAAAATGTTTCATTTCCTCTCAAACACTAGAGTCTATTAAAGTAAACCCTAACTTACTTCAAATCACTTTGGACCTGCGCTTTCAAGATAAAATACTCTGGAGTGTTTAAACATTTTCACTTAAAAACTGGTGGAACTGTATTGCAGAGAAATGGGAGCCATGTCTGCTGTCAAGTATCATGTGCCTGGAGGCTGCACCACCACCTCTACAAAGGCTGGGATCGAAGTGTGAAATGGCACATTATCAGGGCTTTTGTTTCCCCAATCACTCTCTAACAATCAGGTTACTTTTCCTTTCCCTGTCTGACAATACGGGACTCGTTCCCGTAGCTTTCCTACTCAGTTTTCCTTACACATCAGGGAAAGGTGTGCAAGGTGGCAGGATGAGATGAAATTGGCCTGGACTTCTCAGTGTTTCCAAACTTCTCCTGCTCCCTCCAGCATTATTAAAATTAGTTGTTGTCAAAGGTTTGAAGCTGAAAAATCAGCCTGCATTGTCCTAAAAGTTTGTATTTCTCAAACAAGGTCAGCACACCGTTGATCTGTTTTGGGTCTCAGTCGGTGAAAACCGACACTGTAGGGCAAGGGCTGTTCACTCACTTTTCTGTGGGGTCAGGTAGGTCACAAAAAGGGGTGTTGCAGACCATGGTTAAGATGAAAACAGGAGATGTGGCCAGGCACGGTGGCTCACGCCTGTAATCCCAGCACTTTGGGAGGCCGAGGCGGGCGGATCATGAGGTCAGGAGATCGAGACCATCCTGGCCAACACGATGAAACCCTGTCTCTACTAAAAAAAAAAAAAATACAAAAAATTAGCCGGGAATGGTGGTGGGCAGCTGCAGTCCCAGCTACTCAGGAGGCTGAGGCAGGAGAATGGTGTGAACCCGGAAGGCGGAGCTTGCAGTGAGCCGAGATCGTGCCACTGCACTCCAGCCTGGGCGACAGAGCGAGACTCCATCTCAAAAAAAAAAAAAAAAAAAAAAAAGAAAAAGAAAACAGGAGATGCATACTAACCAACTGACACCAGCTTCTGAGTTGGGGGGAGGTGGCAGCTGGAGGAGAAGGACAATCACTTGTCCTAAATGGGAGCAGGAGCTAGCATCTTTGCAGGCAGTTCACTGCATCTTTGCAAGAAAAAGGCCAGAAATCTAAATGTAATGCTCAATTGACAGATTTTTAAATGTTGCCAATTAATACACATATTTTTAAAACAGGGTATATGACCATACTGTGACAGCCAAATACATCTGTGGAGGGCCAGTTTGTCCTCCTCTATGGAAAAGCTCGGAATACATGTCCTGCAGCAGTAAAGGGAGACAAGGAGAAGATAGGGCAGGGAACAGGGTAAGTAAAGCCCAGTGTATACACCAGACTCAGCTCAGATGTCAAGCAGGAACCTAGCAGAGGGCTTTGTAGTGTCACTGTCGCTTCCAGGGAAGAGAACTGAGCCAGTCCCTCTCCCCGGGAGTCTGATCCAGGGAGAAGAGAGGAAGCAGGGTGTTGGGGTGCTTTGCCGATCACGTGATGTATGACACCCAATGGGAGGGCTGTTGCTGGGGAGAGAAGGGTTGTCTTGCACCACAGTGACCCTCTGCAGAGGAAGGAGGAGCAGGGAATGCTCTGCCTCCTTGTTACCAATAGCAACTCTCACTCCCCTCGCAGGGCCCGGCAATTCTGAGGCTGCCATCTCTTTTCTGGCTGTTTCCTTCCCTCTTTCTGTGCAGCGTGCCTTTTCCTCTGTTCCACCAGGGTGGCTCTCATTAGTAGATGACCGGTGGTAATTAAGGCTGCCCCCTGTATGGTAGAGGTGAGCCTGTGGGTGGGAAACATTAGGACCCCAGTCAAGCGCCTGATCATGAAGGGCTATGGAAAGGGGCAGAAGGATCCTGTCCCTCGTGGTCTCACTGCCCAGGACTTATCTCTAGAAAAAGGATAGGAGGTCACAAGTAGTGCAGGAATTGACCTCGGGCCAAGAGTAATCCGAGATTCAAGAATGTATCAGGGAGGATACACCATTTCCATAGGAAGAAAGGAGGAAGCAATGAATTTTGGTTATGGAATAATAAGATACAAAGATCCCAACTATATAATTATCCCAAAAAAGTCAAACATCCAACATCTGGCTTAACCTGTAGAACTGTTTCCCAAATGTCAGTCAGTCATATCCTATCAACATAATTTTTGCCGTACCTCACACCACTCATACTAGTATTCATGTAGTAGTTTCCTTTAAATTAAGCCACCATTTTATGTAAGTTTATTAAAAGGAAAAGTTAAATCGCTGCCCCAAATAAGAAGCCAGTATCACCTGCCATATGTGAAAACAGTAGTAAAAACAAAAAACTGCAAATGCTCATAAACGTGCCAGAGAAATAATCTCAAACATTACCTGGTATGTATATGCACTTAGGGAATGATTGTTGTAAGGAATAGAAGAGAAATCAGCCAATCTAACAGGCTGACTCTCTAAATTATCACCCTCTCTGATAAGATGTTCTGTGCTGCCAGGAAAGATATGACTTGGAGCTATAAATCAAAGAGCTTTCATGTTATTACTCGGGCTTCACCTACCCATTCTGGCTAATAATTTCTTACCTTAAAGGTGGGGGAATAAAGACCTGCTGTACAAACAGTAGATACTCAATATATACTTTAAGATGAATGACAGCGTATGGAAAGTAATTCACCAAGTCATAATACATGTTAGTCTCATTCTTTCAGCAGGACCTAGGGATTAGAGCTAATCCAAAATAGAATCACAAGAAAACCTCACCCTTAGATGTGCGAAACATCGAAGACCAAACTCACCACTTCTTAGACTTCAGCCGAGGCGCTGGGTTCCGGGGGATGAGGAAGAGAGCTCTCATAGGGTGCATGTCACAGAGAGCTGCAAGAGACCAAAACAAGGGCCAGCTACAGTTAGGAGGCCAAACCCAGGCCAAGCCCGTCTTGGCTGTGCAGATAATGCTGCCCAGTGACCTACTGAGTTTACACACCACCAGTGAGCACGAAGTCAGAATATCCAAATGCTTCCCTTTGACGAGCATTTGAAAGATCCAATGTCCACTTATAGTAGTCTCACAAAATATAACATGGTTCACATAGCTACTGCTAACATTTCTAGTGAATACATGTTTACTTCATATTTAAGGAAACTAAGTTAAAGGATCAACAACCAGCCATCCTTGCTGTGAATGACCACCTGACATTTAAAGTAAATAACATCAGATGACAACTACAATGGAGATGGTAAGCTATTTTTAATTAGTAAAAGCCTAAGCCATAAATAAAAGGCATTTGATTATCCCGTCTATTTCTTACACATCGACAGCTCATCCAAATGCAACGTTATCTACGCAGATTTTTGGAGTCCAAAACACCAGCCCCAGAGCCCTATTTTCTCTGTTTCCAGATATCCCGAATGGCTTTTCAGGTTTCGTAACGGGTTTTGTTTCATTTTGTTTTTAAATTCACTGGCCCCAGGAAGCCCAGAGGATTAAGTCACACAGAGTCTGGCAGAAAAACAAAGTTATAAAAAGATCTCATCTTGTAAACATGACATTATCGTTTATAGTGAAAGCACTCATATGTTCTTATTTTAATAAAATATTTTATTAGTTTACTTTTCAAACATCTGGGAGAATTTCTACTTTGTAGCTAGAATAAGAATATATGCTCCCTAAAAGCCAAAGGATTCTGTGGGCAGAAGTTTATTTTTAGCTCTGTCTACCACTCATCAAGAATGATAATATGGTTTAAGACTGCAATATATTATTTTTCTGATTCACACATGCCTATTAGCATTGTGAATGAGTGCAATTTTGTCAACCAGCACTCCAAATCAATCATGCTACAGATGAGTTCTACCAGTTCTAGACTGGGAAGTAAGAAAACGATGACAACCTGAAGGTAAAAGTCATAAGTATAACGACCTGTCGTGCAAATAAAGGGCCTATTTTTGTCCTGGTCCTTTGAGATGCAGACACCAAGGATATTACTGGGTAAATTACTATGTGAATGGAAACAGGGAAGGAGCCAGGCAGTAGGGGAAGTCATCAGATTGCTATGCAAGTCTGACCCTGAGTGAAGGAGAGAGGGAGAAAAGGTAGGTGGAAGGGTCCCAGACTGTCCTGCAGGTCTTTCAAAGTCATAGGGGATTACTTGGGTGAAAGTTGCCTACAAAGGAATCTTGTGTCCTCCAGGAAAGGGCCTGCCTTAGTATCCCCACTGTGTTAGGTCACTGGCGGGGAGTGGCCCTTGAAAGGTACGGCCTGGTGCCATTGCAGCAGCTGGGGCTGACAACCAGTTACACTTCCTATATGGAAAGCTGTGAGGCACAGTCTCATGACAGGGACTCTCTGCCAGGGCCAATACTCCAAATCTCAAGGAACTGAGATTCTCAAGACTGCTGGAGCCCTAGCCACTCTGCCTCAAATAGCAGGGAAATCTAAAATTTTAAACATCAGTATTTTAAGAGGAGTGATAGCCATTGAGTGGAGTCTTTGTATAACCTGTGCACTGAAAATTAATTTTGGATTTTCATACATTGGAGTTTATAGTCTTGTGAGTTGGTCACAGTTTTATGTCAGGTGAGGAGTAGTCCAAGAATAAATGATGTACAGAATCGGTAAAACAAACAAGACTCCCCAGAGTATGCTTTCTTTTTCTTCCTTTTTTTTTTTTCTAATAAAAACAGGATTCTCCCACTGCTCTGAAATGAATGGATTCCTGGTTGATTTAAGATGATTCTGCTTTCTAAATATGCCAGCTTGAATCCATGCAGGGCTCGGTGTAGTGGAAGTAAAGCAACTGCAGCTCCTGGCAAGGAAACTTCAGTACCTGCAGAGCAGACCAGCAACAGATTTCACCCCAGAGGAGGGTACTTACGGGGAGCACCTTCTGCCATTTCAATGGCGGTGATACCCAAAGACCACAAGTCACTCTGAAAAAGAAGGGGCAGACACACACATAAATTCAGTCAACAAAGGACAACTTGGTTAAACCTGGTAATTGCTTCAGAACTGCCTGTGAAAGTCATTCAGTTGTCTGTTTACAAACCTATTTCTTCCACTAACCTTCAAAGCAGAAACAGTCTTACTTTTCATTGACAGTACCACTCATGGTGTCTGGCACATGGCAGCTTATCAATAAATGTATGAAAAATGAATACAAAAAATTTTAAATTAATTCGTTACTGAAATTTATCTGTGGATTGAACCATATGAAATTGCTATTTGACTGTTTATAACACCATCATTGAGCTATAATTGTCATATAATAAACTGTACATAAAGTACACCATTTGATAAGGTATGACATAGGGATCCTCCTGTGAACACATCACCACAATCAAGACAGTAAACATATCCATCATCCCCCAAAGATCTCATTTGCATCCTTCCTTTCCTGCCTGAACCCATCCCCACTCTCCTGTCCCTAGGCAACCAATGATCTGCTTTCTGTCACTATGAATTAGTTTGTAACTTCCAAAGTTTTGTATAAGTGAAATCATATCATATGTGGTCTTTTGTATTCGATCTCTTTCATGTAGAATAGTGTTTCTGAAGTCCATCCATGTTGTAGTACATATCAGTATCTCACTCCTTTTTATTGTTGTGTAGTATTCCATTCTGTGGACATATCACTGTTTTTGCATTTGGACTGTTTCCAGTTTGGGCTATTACAGATACAGGTGCTGCAAACATTGGTGTACAAATCTGAGGGTGTATGCTTTTCTTTTAGTTAAATACCTGGGAGTGGAATGGCTGGATCAGATGGTAGGTGTTATTTATATTTAATTGTTTTAACTACAAAAACAGCAAGTTCATATGGTTTTACCTAATAAGATGAGGACAGGGAGACTTTTTGATGATGGCATTCACTGATGTCTCTCTTGTGCTTAGATCAGAGTTGGGCACAGTAGGAGGTACTCAATGTATTTGTTGAAAAGATAAACAAATATTGTCTATTTTGTGAGTAGACTGGTATGTACAATAGAGGCCAGTATACCTTTATATTATTTCTTATGCTCAGACTGACTTTTATTCTCTGAACAGAATTTTCTAGGCTAATGCCTCCACTTCTACCTGTACAATCTCCATCTCTAACAATATTCTCCTCCCATACTCTGTCTGTGGCTCAGTGGTCTCTAAATATTGCATGACAGGGGGAATATCAAGGGATGGGGAAAACCTGGTTAGAAAACACCAAAAAGAGGCTTGCTGCCTCAGTTTCACAGCAGATTGGTAAGAAAATCTAGTATCAAATTTGGTTCAATGGCCCACATCCGAATATAGATATTTCATTTTAAATACCTCACGCATTTTGTACGTTTTTCAAAATTCTCTCAGATTAGAGTGATCAAAGGTAAGTTTCCTTGCTATTGCCATCAAACAAATGTCAAGGCCACAGGAAAAAGAGATGTAACTGGAAGAGAGCTTCATAAAATTCATAACCTTCATGCTGAGTCACTCCCTAGAACTAAGTTTCTCAATATCCTGTGAAATGACACTCAGGGCTGTTCAGTAATTGGGCAGAGGCCTGCAAAATGTGGAGGGGGTTTTCTAGGAGGTCTAGCCTCTTGCCTAAAGTGCAGTCTACCTGAGAGCAGGTGGCTGGGGCACATGTGTAACCTCACACTAGGAGCAAGGGGGATTCTTTCAATGTTACCAGTTCTCAGTTCAACTGGGAATAGCAAGGCACCTTCACAACACCATCATTCTAAGACTCCAAGGAACTCTCTGCATACAACATAACTCACAAAGGCAACTCTTGTCCCTTCTCTTTGTTATGTTTCAAGATGTACACAAAGATTTTCATTAAACGCAATCTGCACCCCGTGTTTCTCTGGCCTAGCAAGTGACTGAGTTTCCCAGAGGCTCTTGGCCTTGCTTAGTGAGGTTATTTCCAGAGCTGATGGGGAAGGCTCAACCCATCTATTTTAAGTTGGCTCAGAAGCAATAACTGGTAAAGACAAAAACGCAGTTCTATTGTACCTGGGTTTTTTTTTTTTGTTTTTTTTTTTGTTTGTTTGTTTGTTTTGAGACGGAGTCTCGCTCTCTTGCCTAGGCTGGAGTGCAGTGTTGCGATCTTGGCTCACTGCAAGCTCTGCCTCCTGGGTTCACGCCATTCTCTTGCCTCAGCCTCCTGAGTAGCTGGGACTACAGGTGCCCGCCACCATGCCCGCCTAATTTTTTGTGTTTTTAGTAGAGATGGGGTTGCACAGTCTTAGTCAGGATGGTCTCAATCTCCTGACCTCGTGATCCACCCGCCTCAGCCTCCCAAAGTGCTGGGATTACAGGCGTGAGCCACCGCGCCCAGCCTGTACCTGGGGTTTTATGCTTGATAGACAAAGATAATCATTTGGGAACATGAGAGAAACGCTGAGTCATTTGCTGCTGTTCAGGAGGCTTTAAACAGGAAACACAGCCATAATAGTCTGGAAACGGTGGGTTGGCTCTTAAGGTCCCTGTGCTATTTCGATAAGACTCTAGTATCTCCAGGCCTTGGTAGTTCTACCACCATTTTCCCCAAATCCCTAGGAACTGAGTGTTTCTATAGTGTGAAATAAGGCACAAGTAAGAAGGTGGCAGCCAGGCTCTATGGCCCAAACTGCAACAGAAGGTCCAATTTAAATGCCTTTAAAGTCCAGGAAGCTTTGAGCTGGGTTGAAAACCAATACATATGAAAGAAAATGATGGTTCTTGGGTAAGAAGAACTCAAGGCCAGGCCTCAGGTCAGGGAGAAGGAAAATGCTCAGAAGGCCCAGACACACTTCTGCCTTTGGATCTTGACTCAAGCTGTTCCCTCTGCCTGCAGCACCTTAGCAGTGATGTGCTAGCTGACTCCCTCACCTCCCCAAAGCCTGCTCAACCCCTGTGTTCTCAATGAGGACCACTGGGACCTCCCCCCAGCACTGCTCATGCCCCTTCCCCATATTTGTCCCCCACAGAACTAACCACCTCTAACATACGACATGTTTATTCATCACTAATTTACCGTGTTTTGTGTTTATTGCTTGTGCTCTTTACCTCTAACACACATACGTAAGAACATAAGCGCCACAGGGCAAGGATCTCTGTTCTGTTGTCTGATGTATCCAAAGTACCTAGAACAGTTCCTGGCACACAGTAGGCCCTTAATAAATATTTATTGAATGAATGAACAAATGAAAGACACATGAGAGAACGTAGCAAAACCTAAGTGTTCTAGGGCTGGTAGACTCTTTGCAGATCACCTAGCCCAACCTTTCGTTTCACAAATGACGGAAAGTGGCTTATCCAAGATCAAAGGGCAACTTAGCAGCCGGTTTTAAACTGGGCTGGGTCTTCTGCTTCCTAGGCCAGTTCTCTTTTAACTAGCATCACAATCTAAGGACTTGAGTATTCACCATTTTTTCTCCTTATCATTTTTGTTATCAAAATGCATTTTGAATCCATAAAATAATTACTTCAGGTTCCTACTTTGTCCATAGGTGACTGAAGGTGCTGGCAATTCAATAAAGGTACTGAGATTCAGTGAGGTACTCCAGTTTCATACTATAAAACTGGCCTCAATTTCCCAATGGCAACATGGATTGGTAGAAAGAAAGAAACTGGTATTGATTGATTGATTGAGATGAGGTTTCACTATGTGCCCCAGGCTGGTCTTGAACTCCTGGGCTCAAGCAATCCTCCCACCTTGGGTTCTCAAAGTGTTGGGATTACGGGCATGAGCTACCACACCCAGCTGAGAATAGGCTTTTAGGTCAGGCAGATCCGAATTCAAATAGAGGTTTCCAATTTAGCTACGTGCAGAATGTTGCTCAGAGCTTAGCTTTCTCAATTGCACAATGGAAATAACCGTGGCATGCATGTATTGATCAGGTATGCTGCTAGCACAAAATCTGGCACAGAGTAGGGCTCAGGAATATGGATTTCCTTCTTCTCCACTGTCAGGTGACACTGCCTTTGCCTGCCCAACTTAGTCTTCTATGATTTCCCTTCATTTAGTTGTGGCAGAAATTGTTTATTGGCTAATCCGATGGTCATTTTCAACCCTCATTTTTCTTGCAGCTTCCATTTCAGAGTATAGCAAAGCCACATTTGCCCATCCTGACTCCCCGACAGCTAAGGATGGCAGTTAGGGATGTGACATAGCAAACATCTTCTGGGAGCTTCTGCTTTTCCTGAAATAAGGGACAAATATAGCTGGTGTCTTGCTAACTTTTTCCCACTTCTTAGTGCCTTGAATAAAAATATGATATCTGGAGCTACAGCATCCATCTTGCAACCATGAGTTATTGCCAACAGATTAATGATGCCAGCACAGAAAGCTAGGAGCTTCGGTTTCTGAAGATATCAGTGAACCATCACATGAACCCTAAACTGCCTGCCTCTAGATTTCTGGTGACATAAGAAACGTAAGTACAGACAAAAGCATTCCTAAGTAATAATACATATACAGCAGTAATTTGAAGAAACATACTTTGACAGTAGGGAAATGGAGAGGTCTCATTTGTTAGGTAATCCTGGATTTATTCCACAGGAAGCAAGAAGGTTTAGGGAAAAAATATGTACTTTATGTAGTATACATCACCTCAGAATCCCTCTTGGGCAGCCTTTCCCTAAGCCACCAGAACACCCCTTTCAAACCAAAGGTCACATCACCACACATACCTGTGCATACTCTGCTAAGTCACATGACCTAGTCAATTCTGCTGCTTCCTTAAGCCTTCGTTTGATATCATTGTTAGGATTTTTTTTTTTTTTTTTTTTTTGGCTGGGGTTCTCTTGTTTTCCAAAAGGAACATTTATATTCCTGGTCATATATGTCCAAAGTTGCTTATAAGCTACACTTAACTGCCCAGGCTAGAAAGCCATAATGTAATTGACAGACCTTGTTTAAACCTTTGGATACATTAGCGAGTCCCAAAGACACTTCAGAACTTAAATAAAGGAGAAAATGCTCCAATTACCACTGGCAAGACAGATCACAGGAGACAAGCAAGGGAAGAGGGAAGAACAAGATGAGGAAAGAGTCAGAGAGAGAGAAGTTTCGTTCATGGCCATGGTGTGACTCATTTTGGCAGGAGTTGGGTAATTCATTATTCCAGAGGTGCTGTGCAGCCTAGCCTGTGGCATGATTAATAGCCTAGCGCTGTGTGCATTACAAACAGAAGAGAGACAAATTCTAGTGCGTTTGGGAAGGCAGAGGCAAGACAGAACTTTTGGCTGCTGGAAAGGGTGGGAGTGGGGAACAGCTGATACACAAGCAACTTGAATAGAACAAGAGAGCATTCCTTCTGGGGCTGGGCTGCTCAACACAGTGAAGAAAAGCAACATGTTTAGATGTCTGAACCAGCCACAGAAGAATGAGAGGCTGTGTGGCACAAGACAAGAACCCCAATGTGCACCATGAGGTAGAAGGTGCCTATGGTCTGCAGCCAGACCCAACTGTGACACAACTAACAACTCTGAGCCCATTTTCTCAACTGCAACATGAAAAGAACACATGTCTTGCAGGATTGGTAAGAGAATTCAATAAGGAAATATATGCAAAGTGCCTAATATACAATGCAGTACATGCTGCATTGGGTATTCAACAAATGTGGGTACAGATAGACCCTTAGGACCAGATATCATCAACTGGCAGTTCAACCAGCAAACCAGATCAGGTAAGATGGCAGGGAGCTCTGGTACTCAGTGGTGGTCAAAGAGGTCACAGGGACCGTGCAGGCATAAACAAGAAGCTTACAGGAAGCAAACAGGAAAATGTGTGTCCTCCTTCCTCCTCCAGACTTGGTCTCCCGTTCTCTATTGCTCCCTGCTGGCAGAGCCTGATAAGAAGTCAGATGGACAAACAGAAGGGAGGACAGCTGACTCCTAGCTCCATTATCACAAAGCAGAGGGCAGCACGGCAGTCCAGAGTTGACAAACAATAGCTTAATAATGGGCACAGCCAGCATATTGTATTCTATCAAGTTTCACAGAGCAGAAAATAGTCTTTTGTTGGGTAACTTATTTGTGACTAGTTTATTCTTTTGAAATGTTCCAGGTGGGAAAAAGAAATTGATGAATTGTGTGTATGGTCCCTAGAGACAACATCTTAATTGAGTGGTAAAAGTTATAGAGAAGCAGATTCTGTCTCAACGTAAGCAGACAGTTAGAGGTGTGTAACACAAATATGAGGTTGAAGTATATGAAACTGTTGCCTTTTAGGGGTACAAAATGGCCCCCGCCAGGCGCAGTGGCTCACGCTTATAATCCCAGCACTTTGGGAGGCCAAGGCAGACGGATCACGAGGTCAGGAGTTCGAGACCAGCCTGGCCAACACAGTGAAACCCTGTCTCTACTAAAAACACAAAAATTCACTGGGCGTGGTGGTGGGCGCCTGTAATCCCAGCTACTCAGGAGGCTGAGGCAGGAGAATCGCTTGAACCTGGGAGGCAGAGGTTGCAGTGAACTGAGATGGTGCCACTGCACTCCAGTCTAGGTGACAAGAGGTAGACTCCGTCTTAAAAAAAATAAAAAAGGCCCCAAATAGCAATACTTCCATATGATAACATAAACACAAAACTATCTATAATATATATACTAAGTACTATATATTGAGTACCTACCAAGTGGTGGACACTGTATTAATTTCTTTATATATATTCTCACTTTATTCTATTATAACCTCGGAATAAACAATTTATTATTCCCATTTTATGCAGGTTTACAAAAAGTTAAATAACTCCCCTGAGATAATTTGCAAATAGGAGGCAAAATCTAAACTGGTCCTGTCTGACTTCAAAGGACTGACTCTTATTAATTATGTTATATATTTATATATTATGTTATCTAGACACAGAACTCAGGTGGTGAGTTAGGGTCACTGAAATGGAGATAGTTATTAATAATCCCATTTCACACATAAAACAAACTGAGGACAGAAATCTTTAGTTTTTTGTCCATTTTCACTTGTTATGTGACCAAAGGGAAAATATTAGAATAGCTCACTCTCTTCCCCGGGTATCAGCATGTTGCATGGAGGAGGTACTGGCTGCGTTTGACTAAGGAATCCTTTATAGGTGGGTGTGAACAGAGAGCCACAGAAATATGTTGAATAGGAGTTTCAGTTTCCTGTTGGTGACACTAACGTGCTATCTGGGTCATCTTCCTTCTGATCGAATAGGGAAGGACCTTTGTTTGAATCTCAGTAGACAGATGCCACGACTTGTTTGAGAGTGTAAATGCATCATTCTGCAATCTGAATATTGTCCTCTCAGGTGACACCCTGCACAGCGGGAACTCTACCACTAGTTAGGTTGCTCACTTCATTTCCACCTGAACCTCTTACTTAGAAGTATTTCCACCCTGCTTGAATAATGCCAATTATCTGTGACACAGGGGAAAAGAGTACTTTCTCTACAACCAGAGTACAATATTCACCCAAATGCTGGAGGAGACACCCATGTCTGCAAATAATCTGCAGTACCCATGTGAAAGTCTCATAAACAGAGTTTAGGCAAATAATAAACAACGTTGGCACAGATCAGGCCTGAGGACAGGAATCTGGTGGGGAGTGGGATGAGGGGGTACGCCATTTCACTGTGCATCTCTTACTTCATTGGCTTCATATAAGAGCAAGGCCTGTTTATGGCAAAAAACATAACAGGACAGAAAGATACAGAAAATAAAAATTGTAAGTTTTCCATCCACATGCCCTATTCAAAAGTAAATACTATTAAGTTTTTCCAGGTTCTTTATAGATTTCCCGTATATGTGTGTGTGTATGTGTGTGTGTGTGTGTGTGTGTGTCTGTGTGTGTGTGTCTGTGTGTGTGTGTGTCTGTGGGGTGGGAGGGGTGAATAAGACTACATTATGTGTACTATACTATGGCATTCAGCCACAGAAATTTCTTAGTGGGTGGTTCTGTTAAAGTAATAAATACACAGGACTATAAAATGCTTAGCAGATCCCATCCAACCAAAATGAAATTCAAAGTAGGTTAAAAAAAATAACAATTTAAACAGCCTAGGCATTTTGAACAGTTTTATTAATTTCAAATCTTTTGAATGCTTATTATTAAACGGGAAAGCTTTCATTATTGCCCCACATACTTATCAGGGAAATGAAACCTTTCCTTTCACTTGAAGTGTTTTGACAGAATTTCTGAAAACAAGAAAGGAAGGGCCTCCAGGGGAAAGCCAGCACACCCCGCAAATGAGATTCTGGCACTCCTCCTTAGGAGAGGGTCTATTTTCAGTGAGTTACTGTGCCCAGTAGATATCACACAAAACCAGACTCTGCAATAAAAAGTAGGAGCTCTTCAGGCTACTTTTCTACAGAAGATTTTATAACGTTGAGTTACTTTAGGTTTTGTAAAAAGTTATAGTGGTCTTTAAAGACATCTTAGACACATCAAATAATAATTGATAAACAATAAATCAAATAACAAAACTAAGCTATACTGTTTTTCTTCTTGTCTTTATTTTACAGAAAGGACTTTTGTGGTAAGAAATCTAATAAAGACTGGTGGCCAAATCATCCTTATTCTAAATACACACTCTCAGCTGAAAGTGGCTATAGCACATGAGGGCCCAAAGTGTTGACATCAAGCTTTTGGGGCTGGGATACACCACTGGGCCAAGTGGACCACCAAACACACAGTGAAATCCTCGGGCTTTGATGGGATGTCAAATGAACCTTCTATCAGAAACTACATGTACAGATACAGCTTGACTAACTCCTTATACACAATGGATAGTCTACAAATATGCACTGAGTGAATGAATAAATGATTTTGAAAGTCAGCATATTGTCAAGTTGTCCCCTGGTGACAGATCACATTCCTAAGGATACTGAACAGAAAAGGGGATGATATATGGTGCCAAGAAAGAAGTAGTAAGGTTATTTAAAGATCGGCATCTTCTCTGGCCCACAGTAAAACTGTGTAAGTGCATTAAATAAATCTACAAAGAATCCCCAAACCTTCCACTATACCCCAACAGGGTATGGCTTGGTTTTGTTATTTATTATTTACTATTTGATTTGTCTAAGATGTCTTTGAAGACCACTATGAATTTTTTTAAAAACCTAAAATAATTCAATATTATAAAGTCCTCTGTAGAAAAGTCTTCCTTATTCATTCTTTTGTCATCCTCCTCTTTTTACCCATGGCAAATAACCAGTGAAGCTCATACCCCTGCCATGACTTTTTCCTCCTCTCGTACAACCTACATGCCTGACAATCCTGTTAAACTAATTTGCACTAAGGTCTAAATGACTGACACCGTTGAACCTATTCTATCAGGATTCTTTATTTTTAAAAAAAACACACAGACATCTTCAATCTTTTTAATGTCTCAGGATACTTTTACAGCCAGGTGAGCCTTCCAGTACCTCTGAAATCACTGTGCAGCGTGACAACCTCTGTGGCTACTCATACACCAGGCTTTGCCCATACCTAGAGTTATGCACTGGTCTCACACCATTTACAGTGATCTTAAACTATACTCCTTAGCCATAATCTGAGGAAAGAGGACCAAAATATCAGTTTAATTCCAAGCTTTGGCTTGGCCAGAAGGAAAGCCTCTTCTAGATACCCTACTGAAAACAAGTCAGTTGTAGGCACCCACTTTATTTACATAACAAAAGTCCCATATATAGTGCAGTCAGTCACAATACTTAAAAGATTAAGTTGAGATTGTAAAAGCTGCAAACGCTGTTTCCCCATGCTACCTTACATAGTAATCTAGAATATCTGTGGCCCAGATGTAGACTAGTTAGCCCTTGTTAGATACAACTGTGGTTTGAAGAATTGCTTGTAGCTAATCATGATACCCATATCTGGCCTGGGATGTATATTTTGTAGTGGCTTCTCTGAAGGGATTTGCAAATGGAATTATTTAAATATGCTTATCATTAGCAGTTTAAAAAAATGACACTTATTTCGGCAGGAGATTAATTTTTAACTTGGCAGCTGTTTTCAGACAGATTGTTGTCAGGTTATTACAGCGACTAACTTTGAAGGAAGGAGGAAATTTATGGGAGATTATTAGGTTTTCAGACCTTCAAGCTTGCAATTCCCAAAAGAGGCAAATTTTCTGTCAACACTGAGATATGGGGCCTCAAAAACCCTGCAATGTTTGCATCTTTGAGACCTGATTTCAATAATAACCCCACATGTCGAGAACTAAAAATATTCCTTAAAAGTGAAATATTCTTCAAATATACTGTTCAATTGATAAATCGGAGATTTATATGGAAGTACGTTACAGAGGAGCAAGGTAATATATTGGAAAGGGCTCTGAATAGAAAGTTTGGAGACCTGCATTCAAGTGCTAACTCTGAGAAGATTGCTAACCCGGTGAGCACCTGCAGACCTTGGCCTCAGTTTCTTCATCTGTTAGATGAGAGTATTTACAGAGGATCATTAAAGTGTTTCGGTGAAAAGTCCATGCACCTCTGAAACCAGCCCAAGCAGATTAAGTTTTGCCCAAGTTGTCCTGTAATGTACACAAAGACCACAGGGTGTCTCTCTACCTAATGCACAGCCTGGAAATCCACACACAGTTCCTAGATCCCATTGCCCCTAATTTTATTGCCTTGACTTTCAGTCACCATTCATTAGAAAGCCGTGTCACCTGAAAGTCCAGACAATAAACCTGAGGGGCAATAATGCAAAATTATGTTTGGTTATTGGCTAGCAGAATAGAAAAGAGAAGGACTTCTTGGAGAAATCTATTTGAACACAGCTTTGAATTTATTAGCAAATTTCTAGTTTATAATAATATAAAATAACAAGTCACAAATCAAATTTCTATGAAACATCAGGCCACACGACAGAAATACCATAAAGTAGTCACCAATATTCCATCTGATTCCCTCTCATGAAAAATAAACCCCAGATAATTATACTTCGAGCACTGTAGAAGTGAGTAAGTCAGATTATTCTCAATCAGAAAAAGATGACCCAAGACAACAAATTCACATCTTAGTTTAACGTAAAAAGCTATCAGAATATATACTCTTCCAAAAATCTAAACCATAATCAAAATGGAAATCCAATCTATTTTCCAATAAGAAGAAGCAAGAGTAAATTCAAAAAAATATAGAAAATGATTTAAGCTTTTTATTTATTTTTTATTTTTTACAAATAGGCCATCAGATAAGATGGGTGAATTCGTTAAAAAGAGCCTCACTTGAATGTCTTATAAGTCTTAAAACTCAAATAATGTTTTTCAGTTCTCCCTTTGGGTGACATAAATCATAAATATAAAGGCATGTAAGACTTTGTAAGACTCAGGATAAGATGGTAGGCATAGTTTTGAAACACAACAAAGAAGCCATACCTTGAAATCATATGTGGCATCTGGGTTTTCATCACAGGCAATAACTTCTGGTGCCATCCAGTAGGGAGTTCCAATGAAAGTATTCCTCCTGCCCACTGTTCGATCAAGCTGAGCACTGACTCCAAAGTCCACTATTTAAGAAAAGACAAGTAAATAAAGTCTATGATCTTAGGTTTTATATAGCGATACAATGAATGTGAATTATTTTATTGTGGTAAAACATAAGTAACATAAAGTGTACAATTTTGACCATTTTAAAATGTACATTTCTGGGGCACTAAGCACATCCACATTGTTGTGCAACCTTCGCCACTATCCATCTCCAGAATTTCTCATCTTCCCCAGCTGAAACTTTGTACCCATTAAACAATAGCTCCCAGTTCCCCCTTGTCCCAACCCCTGGCAATTATTCTACTTTCCATCTCTATAAATTTGACTATTCTCACTACCTTGTATAAGTGGAATCATATAGTATTTGTCTTTTTGTGACTGGCTTATTTCATTTAGCATAATATCATCAAGGTTCATCCACGTTGCAGCATGTGTTAGAATCTCCTTCCTTCTCAAGGTTGAATAATATTCCATTGTATGTATGGACCACATTTTGTTTATCTGTTCACCTGTTGATGGGCACCTGGGTTGCTTCTACCTTTTCAATACTGTGAATATGTTTTTAAACTGCATGAGAAATGGATGAAGTAAGTGTACCAATGAGGAAGGCACAAAGAGTTACATTTGATTACACCAAGGCTTCACAGGGACCAAAAATAGGTGTTAAAAAAAAGTAAGCTTGGTTGTCCTAAAGGGTAGTATTTTGGGGATACAAGACAAGTGATTAAAAGCAAAAGTCTGGAGTCAGACTGCCTAAGTTTGTATCTCATTTCTGCCACTACTAGTGGTATGACCTGGGGCTAGTAGATCGACCTCTCTGAGATTCGGCTTCCTAATTTGTAAAATGAGGATGATGACATCTACACAGAGTTGCTCTGATGTTTATGAGAGATAATCTATAGAAAATTGTCTTGTACAGGGCCTGGCATATAATATACACTCAACAAGTAACTGTCAATTAGTGATGCAAGAATGCTCTCAGGATAGCTTATCTAGCTGATACATATATAACTGCTTAGCCTACATAATGTATACTTTTGTTTCTAAAAGAGAATATACATGAGGTGAGAAAGTTTGGCCCCAAATGTTAACTAAGAAAAAAAATGGAAGTCATATATTTCAACAAAAAGGAAGAACAAATGTTTGGGATATAAACATAGAAGATGTTTAAATCTCTTTGAAAATATACAATCATATGGACAGTGATCCTTTTCTAGATGACAAGTTACATATCCTACTGGATATTTGTCAATTCATGCTCTTACTCATATACATCAAGCAGTCAAATGCACGTGGTAATTCTCTACTTTACTTGGACAGTCCCAGATTTGTTGCAGAAAGAGCTCTAATAGATACGCCAAAGAAAAGGATTCTCCCACTGATGGAAGAGAGGGGGTAATCAGTATGCACCTAAAGTAGAATATTAAGCATCCACTTTTCACAGGAGCCCAAGGTAACAACAAAATCAATGTAAATATAACTTAAACCTATGGGAATATAGCAGGAATTGATCATTCTGAATATGCCTAACTGTGTATATTTTAATGGAAAAAAATTGGGTCCTAGTGCTCTGTTATAGCAGCAACAATATAAACAAACTGTAAGATATAGGAGGCCATTTCAAAGTTTGTCACTTCTAATCTCCGCTGAAACAAAAAAACTCAATTATTTCTATATATTGATTAAACAAGTGGTTCTGTTCCCACATCATATATAATTCATTCTTCAGAATGCCTTGAGAAAATGTTTTTTAAAATAGGCAAAGAAACATTTTCCTTTCTATTTTTAGGGCAATGCTCTCCAAATCCACGGTGACAAATTAACATTAATTTTTTAGAGCTGTTAATATAATCTCATCACTTCCTGCAATTCCAAGGCTCACAGGATTCTGCTCTTACCTAGTTTAACTTCTGCATTTTCAGTCAGCAGGACATTTTGCCCTTTAATATCTCGATGAATCACTTTATGCTGGTGCAGGTGACTCAGCCCCTGGAGTGATGGAGAGTTAAGAAGGGTTAATAGGAACATAAACCAAGATGCCAATAAATTATTTTGAATGTTAAGGATCCAAAAACTTTACACTCACCCAGACATACTTTTCAGAATTATAATCACATCTTTCATGTGCTCATAATGCTCTTCTAACTGTAGGCAACTGATCAATATAAATTAAAATACACAGGCAGTCCTTGCAATGCTATGGTGCTGTGTTTAATGAAATGCTTGCATATTGGATCTGATTATCAGGTATCAGGGAACCACACGAGTGATTATACGGTTCCAACATGAACATGAGTTTCAGTTAATACTACTGTGAAAAGCGAAGACTGCCTGTATTTGCTAGTTTAAAACAGAACCATCTACACAGTCTCTGTACAGAAAACTAACCTGATTTAACTGAATCCCTGCAGGATATTTGAATTTAAAAGTTAAAATTTACTTTCTGTTATCCAGTTTCATTGAATGATTGATTGACTGAGACAGAGCCTTACTCTGTCTCCCAGGCTGGAGTGCAATGGCGCGATCTGGGCTCACTGCAACCTCTGTGTCCTGGGTTCAAGCGACTGCCTCAGCCTCCAGAGTAGCTGGGATTACAGGTGCCCGCCACCATGCCAGGCTAATTTATTTTAGTAGAGACGGGGTTTCACCATGTTGGCCAGGCTGGTCTCGAACTCCTGACCTCAGGTGATTCATTCACTTCGGCCTCCCAAAGTGCTGGGAATCCAAGTGTGAGCCACAGCACCCGGCCTTGTTATACAATTTTAATTAAGCAAAGTAAAATATTTCTCAGACCAGCCAAGAAATTTCCCATTGGCTTTACCCATTGTGCCTTACATTTAAAAAGGGATACAGTTTCTACTTCCTTTGTTGGCATTCATCACTGTCATTTTTAGTTTATGCTAGTTTATGCTATTTGTGACTTTGTGCTCATTATGTGAGATAATTATTCAGTGACAACTAAACCTGTTTGTGTTCCATTTCTTCATGAATTACTCTGTTTTTGGCTTCTTTGTGATGTGAATTTTTTAACCTACAGACTTACTCTAAAGTAGTCATATATTTTTCAGATAAATTATAATCTAAAATAATCTAAAAATGGAGTCTTAAAGCAAATTATTTTATGCTAACACCTGATAATTCAATGTATTGGGTCCCCAAGTGTACTTTATTATTTTTAATTTTTTGTGCTTTTAATCTTCTGCACAACAACAAAATCATGGTATGAAAAATGAGGTTGACAGGAAAAGAAACACACCTAGATATCTGAATTCTCTTGTCAAAGAAATTCAGCGTGAGAGTACAGAGGTCCAAAAAGACCCATATATACATTTAGAGATATCAGAAAACATAAACCATGTTATAGAAGGGTTTGAGGCACTGGTTTAGGTCTTAAAAAATTGCCTTTCTTATCTGTTCAGTTTGTCACAAGGTAGGCATCAGGGGTTTAAATGTGTGGTTTTCACAGTATTTATGTACCCCATAAATCCTTAAGAGAGGGACTGAAGATCCCTTTCCCTCTTTGACCGCTGAAATGGTTGAAAGCAGATACCAGAGCGTGGAAGTGAGCCAAAAGTTCTTTTAATGAGATCATACAATGCATGGAGGTCATCTCTAAAACCTCTTGTGGCCAGAGACCTTTGGGTGATCAAATGTCTCTTCCAGTGAGACATGTCTGAAATGCTGGTATCATTTCGGAGAATGTTTTGGAAAAAGGAGGAAAGCCATTGTTTCCACACATTGAGAATGTGTGAAAGGTATTGAGAGATGCTCATGTGATGAAACATCCCTGCTGCTTTTAGAACCATGAAGATTAGATCAAATGACTGATCCTCTGTAGGGTTCCCTAGCAGTGCAGAAAGGCTTATCGGGCAGAACCAGCCCTAGAGACCTGACAGGTTCTTGGCACCCACTGAGTGGTCAGGATGACTCAATAATCCATTATGCTCTATCTGAATGAGCAAAATTTTAAGTCAGAAATTCAAAGTAAGTTTGCACAATGGCACATCAAAACAGAGATAAACGTCAGATGTGAAGGAAATCAGCAGCCAGGCCTCCTTGTTTCCCCTCAAATTTTGTTTTGTGTTCTGTTTTAATTTCCAAAAAAAAAAAAAAAAAAAAAAAAAAAAAAAGAACACAAAACATATAATTGATATTTTTGCCTATCCCAAGCCATGGATGTATGTGTTTTTTCTTAAGTGCTGTAATTTTTATATTTTTCCCATTTATATCTATAACCCAGCTGGAATAAATTTTTGAATATGGTATGTAGCAGGTGTCAGGTTTCATGTTTTCTTACGGATATGCAATTGATCAAGTACTATTTACTGATAAGAGCACCCTTTCCTTTGACACAGACCAGGTATCCATATGATGTGGGTCTGTTCCTGGACCCTTGATTCTGTTCCTTTGGCCATTGTCTAATCTTGTAACAATACTACTCTGTCTTAATTTATTAGTAGCTTTATAATAAATCCTGATAACTGGTAGCATAAATCCTCCAGCTTTGTTCTTCTTCTTCAAGATTGCCTTGGTTATTCTTGGCCCTTTGCATTTCTATATAATGTTTGAAAATCAGCTTTATAAATTTCCACAAATATACCTATAGGAATTTTAATTGGAAGTTCAATGAAACCATGGATCGAACTGGGTAGAAATGATGTCTTTAGAATATTGGGTAATCTGTGAAATAATATACACCTCCATTTATTAAGGTCTTCTTTAATATTTCTCAGTGATATTTTGTAGTTTTCAGGATAGAAGTCATTCACATCAGTGTTACAATTTTAAAATTCCATTTTCTATTTGCCTTTTGCCTAATTTGGTTTGCATTTAATGAACAGACATCGTCTTCTTATGCCTTCCTTCTTTTTTAACTTCTATCCATTTCATCCATCCACTCAAAGCATATAATCTATCTCTCAGAGGCATATCTTGAACACACAGTAAAAAAGTTTGAACTTTCGTTGCCTTAAATTAAGAAGGCAGAGCTTATAAATAAATAACAATGGCCAGGAAGATCTAGTAAGAATGCTCAGTAGACATATAATAACCTCCATATTAGTAGGACGGGATGATTAAGCTAGTCGGAATGAACTAAAATATGCCCAGTTACTTTCTTCTTCCTGAACTCAGCTCAGCAAATATGATACTATTGTCTAGATTTCCTGACTGGGGGATGTGTGGGAAAACAGGCAGTCTCGTTCAGCTATTTTGATTAGTTTAAGTGATTAGGTCACAAAGATTTTTTTTAAAGGTAAAATCAGTTAAACTAGGTTGTATGTATAGGAATGACTAAAGTCACACAATCCTTATAAACTTCATATGGTGGGAAGGTATTACACCATTAGGGATAATATATTAATTATGAACTTTTACAAACAGATAACTTAACTGATTAAAATATCTCTTAAAATAATTCATTTCCTAAGTGGAACACTGTCTTTATGATCTAAAATCAGGTTTCTAATTGGAAACAGCATTGAAAATGAATCCCTTGTTAAGAGAAATCACCCAATGTCAACCTAAATAAAAATATGCTCATGGCCTATCTCCAGAACGGCGCTCACTTCCATCAGAGCAGACCTTCACACCAAACCACCACCACCACCACCACCACCACCACCACCACCACTGATAGGATAAACTTTTAAAGGGTTTTTGATATGCTTATGAATTTCACTGGAAAGTCAGAACAAAATTCAATCCCTCATAAGATATCATGTGTTGCTTGAAGACTTTGGGAGGTGGGCCAGTCCCCACTCATAACCTACCCGTAAGATTTCCCTGCAGATGTATGCAATCCACTCCTCTTTCAACGTGTTACCTTTCGTGTTCTTGATCAGGTCGGTGACGGAGCCAGCACCACAAAACTCCATCACCAACTGGCAAAGGAAGCAAACAAGCCATTATTTTAATGATGCTTCACAGCTTCCATTAAGTTGGGGTAAGAAAGCATAAGCAATTGGCTGCTTTGGAATGCCATTCCTGCAAAGAAAAAGTAATCATAAAACAATATATGAAACACAAGCTTTTACCTTCAGGTACTCCCAAAATGATATAAAGGAAACATTATTTTTAAATTTTTCAACCTGTAAGTTATATTTGAAAATTGAGGAAACTCTCTATATTCTAAGTATTTTTTTTTTTTAATGGGAGTAGGTAGGTGACTCAGACAAAATTGAGAATATCTCTGTTTTCACTCAGCAGTCAAATTTTCACGTAAAAGTAGGATTATTCCCCTACCAGAAAGAGCTGTGGTTGTCTAGGTGTCCCAACTTAGGGTTACAAAAGAGCACACTGTTTATGTTACTGGTTTGTAAGTGGCACTGTAAGCTGTCAGTGTGAGAACTATCTGTTTTTAATTAACTTCAGCGAATGTTCCCAGGAGGTTGGTCATATCAAATAAATTCAATAAACAATAAACTCTAATTTAGCACCTTTCATGCAAAAGCTCCAAGCACTCTATAAATATAAACTCATTACACTACTTAGCAACTTACAAAATAGACAGAAAATAAACATCGCCCTTACTCAATGGGGATGTAGAGACCATTTGGAAAAAAAGCCATCTATGTGCTTTTAGATGCATTTTCTAGGCTTAGAAAAACACATCCATTTCCAGACTTTTACCTTCAAAAATATCTTCAACAAAGGTCACCTTATTAGGTACTTATATATTTTTTATAATTATATGAAAAGAATTCAGAATAACTAGCAATCAATTCCTGACTTGGTAGTAGAGACAGAACTAAAATGGAGCCACAATAAAACCACATTGATGGCTTTGGCTTTGTCCAAATCTACATTCCTGATATCAGCACTATATTTCCAGGTCCTAAAAATACCTCATCAGGCTCCAAAATCTTCAGGCAGAAATTATATTTTCTTTTTCTTTGTATACCTAATAGAAACTAAATAAAATCTCATGAAACTCATTTCATGAGTGAGTTTCCAAAGCCTGTTCTGACTTGTCTTCTTATGATTCCACAAAGGCTGGGAAACCTTCCTACCTTCTCCAAGAAGCCAGGGAAGTTTCAAGACCTATAAGTGCTTACAAGGAAATTTGGGAAGTGCCACAAGTAGACCGGGAAATTACAACATGTAATAGCCCAGAAACTATCAAAGACCACAAAATCATGTCAAAAAGGATTCAATTTCAAGAGACTCCCAGTGGTGAAGGATAGGATAATTTGAGCATTGGTAAGAATAATAGCTGTAATGTGTAGAAATACTTTAAATGTGCTTAATTAAATGCCTTAACAAGGTCACCCCCCCGACCCCCAACCCAAAGAATATGACTGGCACTGTTAGAAAAATATAACAAACTAACTAAGAGCTGGCAAATAAAAGGAAAGGCTGAAGAGTCTATACTGCCTTTTTAATACAAATCTTACCACTGGGTAGTTGAATAATAAAAGAGGGAAAGTTTCTCTTCATAAAAAAGTAGGTATTCCATCTAATAAATGAAGAAGACATAGTAGAAGAATGCAACCATTTTGTGCCTCCTAATAAGCTAGCAGACTCAGGCAGTGATCATCAATGACTGCTAACATTTAAAAAAGTAAATAGAATTTGCCTTTTGGTAAAAGAACGCATATTACCTAGGAAGTAGTACTGCCAAAAATAAAAACAAAAATCTGAACCTGATCAGGCCTCTAGCTCCAACCACTGATTTACAGGAAATTCAGAGGACTGAGGAACATGTAACATCATGAGGATACAATCAACAAAATCTAGACCAGGATACTAGTCAAGACAAAGAGTTTTTTCAACACATAAATTGCAAGGGAGAAAAAAAGAGATGCGGCCGGGCGCGGTGGCTCACGCCTGTAATCCCAGCACTTTGGGAGGCCTAGGTGGGCGGATCATGAGGTCAGGAGATCGAGACCATCCTGGCTAACACAGTGAAACCCCATCTCTACCAAAAGTACAAAAAATTAGCCAGGCGTGGTGGCGGGCACCTGTAGTCCCAGCTACTCAGGAGGCTGAGGCAGGAGAATGGCGTGAACCTGGGAGGCAGAGCTTGCAGTCAGCTGAGATTGCGCCACTGCACTCCAGCCTGGGCAACACAGCGAGACTCCACCTCAAAAAAACAAACAAACAAAAAAAAAGGCAAAAAAGAGAGGCAAAGAAAACCTATAGATTTAAAAACACTTAAAAAGATACACCAACAAATTGCAATGGGTGCACCTTATTTAGATAATAATTTTTTTAAAAAAAGGTATTACACACCTTGAGATAATTACAATTCTGAATACAGACTTAGGTATTTGATGATACTCAAGAAATCTGGTTAATTTTTTTTTTTTTTTTTGACATGGAGTCTCACTCTGTCACCCAGGCTGAAGTGCAGTGGTGCCATCTCGGCTCACTGCAAGCTCCGACTCCTGGGTTCACGCCATTCTCCTGCCTCAGCCTCCCAAGTAGCTGGGACTACAGGCACCTGCCATCACGCCCGGCTAATTTTTTTTGTATTTTTAGTAGAGACGGGGTTTCACCATGTTAGCCAGGATGGTCTCAATCTCCTGAGTTTGTGATCTGCCCGCCTCGGCCTCCCAAAGTGCTGGGATTACAGGCATGAGCCACCACACCTGGCCAATATTTTTAAAGTGTAATAATGGTACTGTAGTTTTGTAAAAAGAAGTTCTTATCTTTTAGAGAAAAATGCTGAAATACTTATGGATAAAATTATATGACAGTTTCTTCTACAAATAGTGCTGAGACAACAGATATTCACATGCAAAAAATGATGTTAAACCTTTACCTCACACCCTATACAAAAAAATTAACTCAAAATGGATCAAAGACCTAAATATGAGAGCTAACACTATAAAACTTTCAGGAGAAACCATAGGGGTAACTCTCCTTGACCTTAGATTTGGCAGTGGCTTCTTAGATATGACAACAAATGCACAAGCACCAAAAGAAAAAAAAAGAAAAAATTAATTTTATCAAAATTATAAACATTTGTGAATGAAAGGACACTATCAAGACAGTGAAAAGACAGCCCACAGAATGGGAAAAGTATTTGCAAATCATATATCTGATAAAGGTCTACTATCCAGAATATATAAAGAACTCTTACAACTCAATAACAGAAAGACAAGCAACCCAATTTAAAAATGGGCAAAGGACTTGAATAGACGTTCCTCCAAAGAAGATATACAAATCGCTAACAATGACATGTAGAGAGGCTCGATGTCATTAGTCATTAGGAAAATACAAACCAAAACCACAATGAGATATCACTTTACATCTACTAGGATGGATGTTAATTTAAGAAGAAAAAAAAGGCAGAAAATCACAAGTATTGGTGAGGATGTGGAGAAACTGGAACCTCTATACATTGCTAATGGTAATGTAAAATGGTATAGTTACTGTGGTGAACAGTTAATGGGTTCCTCAATAAGTTACACATAGAATTGACACATGACTCAGCAATTCCACTTCTAGATGTGTACTCAAAAGAATTGAAAACAGGTGTTCGAACAAAAACTTGTACATGAATGTTCAAAGTAGCACTATTCACGATAGACAAAAAGCAGAAAAAACCAAAATGTCTATCAACAGAAGAACAGATACACAAAATGTGGGATATCCATACAATAAAATATTATTCAGCCATGGAAAGGAATGAAATACTGATGCATGAAATGTGGATGAATCATGTAAAACATTATGCTAAGTAAAAGAGAAGCCAGACTGAGGTAGGAGAATGGCGTGAACCCAGGAGGCGGAGCTTGCAGTGAGCCGTGATCGCACCACTGTGCTCCAGCCTGGGCGACAGAGCCAGACTCCGTCTCAAAAAAAAGAGAAGCCAGACAAAAAAGGCCATATATTGTATGATTCCATTTATATGAAATATCCAAAATAGGCAATCCATAGAGACAGAAGCAGACTAGTGGATGCCAGGGACTGGGGGTAAGGGGTAACAGGAATGACTACTTAATGGGTACACAGTGTTCTTTTGGGGTGATGGAAATGTTCTGGCACTAGATACTCGTGATGGCTGCATAACAGTGTGACTATATTTAATGATAATGAGTTATACATTCTAAAGTAGTTAAAATTTAGGTAAATTTTATGTTTATGTTACCAGAATTTTTAAAAAATTATATAAGTTTTGTTTCAAAATAACTAGAAGGGGCAACGTAGATGGACATGTGGATGGGGTGGAATTGGCCACTGATTAAAGGCTGTTGGGGCTAGTTTTGGGTGCACAGGTGTTCATTATTTTTGTCTATTTTTGTATATTTTTAGGATTCTCCACAATACAAAGTTAAAGAAAGTCCCATTATATAGCAAATCAGGGTTCAATGCCAGCAGGATGGACCAAAGAAACATCTTTTGGTAGCAGGAAATGAATATTTTCCCAAGTGAGCAAAACATGTTTGTGTCCCTTCTCTAAATCCCATTTTGAAAAGTACATTGACCAGGCCTCCTGTGAATACATCCATTGCTCCTGTATCAGCTGGAGAAAATGTCCCACCACTGAGCTCTATTAGGCCATGTAATTATAGCTCCCAAGGAAGGCAATGGAAGCCCAGTGACTTGAGTCTTTCAAAATTAGATTGGACAAAATACTTTCAAATATTCAGTAGGAAACAATCCTACTCTAGCCAGGCACTACTGTCAGTGATTTCTATAATTTGCTTTCCCGTTCAGCTCCAGCTGAAGGCTGCTAAATTCTTTTCATCTCACTATGGAACAAAATGATTGTTAAATTATATAATGGGATTTAAAAAAAAAAAAAAAGAAAGAAAAACAGCACTTGCTAGCAATCGGTTCCTATAGCCACACAGCAATGCTGATAATTACTGCCACCACACAGCAGGGATCCTCCCTCCCCATAAGTAACCTCATCACATTAATAAACAGAAACAGAGCTCAACATGCCAAGCTCAGCAGTGATAAGTCAATAACTTCACATCTCACAAGTAAGAAATAATGGGTCATTAAAATTCTCCCTGAAAGAAAGTTCTCAAAGAGTGTATACTGGGATAATAATACTTTCTAACATTTACTGAGAATTTACCATGTGCCAGGCACTGGGTGAAGCAATTTACAAATGCTTCGTTAATTCTTCTTCACCTAACTTCCTTTTTCTGTATTTGGAAATAGAGCTTAGTTACAGTCTGCACTTTATCCATAGTCTACGCTCATTAAGTAACTTGAGCAGGGTGAAAGCACGTTGCTCTCTGAATTACTAGCTATGTGTCCTTGGGTATGTTCCCTAACCACCCTGGGCTTAGCAATGTCTCTCTCCCCACCACTACCACTATGATAAAATACAAAATAAAAGCATCAAACTTACAGGTTTGATGTGAACATTAATTGTGTCTATGGATATAAAGCTGCTAGCAGCCAAAAATCTCAAGATGTATTTATGATGTTTCTATTCTTTGGTCTATTTTGCATTTATAAAAGTGCAAAAAGAAAGAGTTTCTGACATGGAAGATAGCATCAATATCTCCCCAACGTCCACTTCACTTGGATGGTGAAAAGACAGGGCTGAAAGATGTTTGTAAAAGGCACTGGGCACATTTTGCTAAAACCTCTATTAACGAAAAGGCACCACACATGTCTTTTTTTCACATTTGTACCACACAGCAAGAAGACACAGTGGTGCATTCCAGGGCAATGGATCTTTTTATTTGGAAGGCAGTGGTGATAGGGGGTGGGGGAATTTTAAAAGAATCTTACATTTGCAATTTTCACTCAACACCGCCTAAATAAATAACTGGGTCAGAAACTTAAATAAACATGCATACCACTTGAGAAGAAACAAGGAAGGTCAAGTTGAAAGTGGTTGGGGGCAGGATGAGGACTAGGCCTGAGACTGGAGCAGGTGTCCAAAAAAAGCACAGTGTGGACCAACCAACTTATTAGAGAAAAGAATTGCTTGGATTATTTAGACATGGGTAGTTATTACTATCTAAATAACAAAGGTTAATTTTTAAAAGCCAAAGAGTTCTGACACTTCACAATTTGCATGGTTGATTGTCAGCAGTTTTTGTCAGTTGTCATGTTTCTTGTAGGATGTTTTCTCGTAGAGGTTGGTCGGGGGTTACTTAGTATGCCTTCCTGTGCTTCTCCCCTCTCCAGGACAATATTTAAGTAAAGGGTCTTCAGCCTCAGCTGATTCCAGAAGACATTTCAGAATACTGAGTCAGCGCTTGAGGTTATCTCTTCACAAGAGACAGGGGGCCTTTAGCATGGAATCACCAGATGTGGCCGCTTCTAAACTTCCCTTTCCAGCCCTAATAACCTCTGAAAGAATTTTAAAAGATTTATTCTCAAAGGCAGTCAAAGGTTTGGATGACTCCTGGGGTCCCTAAAGTATTCACTCCCTTGCTAGTTTATGGGTTTTAAGTTCCTGTAAGGAGAAATGAAGTCTTAGGATGTTATTTTACAACTGCAGATACTTACCCAGAATATCCTGACAGGAACTAATTCCTCCCAAATGTCACTAGTCAGTCACCCACAAGAATAAATGACTACTAACAGATCCCTTCTCTTTTATAGTAAAAGGAGGGGTTGGAGGCAGGGGGCAGGAAGAGGTGCAAGGAGGAAGATGAAGGTCTTCCTAAAGTTAGAAGGGTTTGCGCCAAGCAGTTTAAAGGGCACCCTAAGAAAATAATAGGGGCCGGGCACAGTGGCTCACGCCTGTAATCCCAGCACTTTGGGAGGCCAAGGTGAGCAGTCAGGAGTTCAAGACCAGCCTGACCAACATGGAGAAACCCCATCTCTACTAAAAATACAGAATTAGCCAGGCATGGTGGTGTATGCCTGTAATCCCAGCTACTCGGGAGGCTGAGGCAGGAGAATTGCTTGAACCCAGACTGCGAAGGTTGCAGTGAGCCGAGATCATGCCATTGCACTCCAGCCTGGGCAACAAGAGCGAAACTCTGTCTCAAAATAAATAAATAAATAAATATAAATAAAAATAAATAATAGGAAGAACAAACTTCCAAGAACACAATTCTGCAAAGATTTAACCCAGAAACATCAATGAGGCACAGAGTATTTTCATCATGTGTGGCTGAAAATAACCACAGATCTCATCTGCATGATTTATGACAGTGGAAACAAAGTCCAAACTCAGTAACTTTGGTACAGAAGGCTGCTTTATGCACAAAAGGTAGTTAAGTCTCAAAATATAAAATGTGTGTACAGAAATACAAAATACAAAAATTGGTAGGTATACATTTGAATACATGTATCATTTCAATCAATTGAAGTAAAGTAAAGCTTGGGAATTTCAAATCTTAAAAAGCAACTGTAATGGCCTTTTACATTCATTTTTAAACTAGCATGTACAGTGTATATATATATATATATAAACTCTTGGCTTCTGAATTATATTCTTTGACTGGGAAAGAGAATGCTTGAACTATAAATTTTAAGACTTCCAAAGATAAAAAGATGAGTTCCAAGGATGGGAAGTGTCCTAGACTTTGTAATAAAGCTTCTGGATAGTGAACAACTCTATACCTTGAACATGGCAAAGACAGTTTGAGTATACTCAGCCAACTAGTATTTTTAGCAACAAGTCTGCCCAAAGGACAGTCCCACTATAAATGCTCAAGTCGCCTATGTCTAATGAGACAGACAACCCAGAGTCAGTATGATAGCATTCAAAGAAACGTTACGGACATTAGCGCATCTTGTATTTGGTGTCTGGACTGAAATTCCACAGTATGCATGCAAAATTTTCTGCATATATATATATATATATATATATATATTTTTTTTTTTTTTTGGTAGAAGTCACTACATGTCAATTTTGTCCAAAGATCCAATCACAGAAGCTAACTTTAAGGTTGAAGAAATTTGCAACCCTGCATCTCAGAATGTTACACCCAAATAGAAGAATGTGGGGTGAGGAATGGTGAGCCAGTTTTCAGACAGGTTGAAAATAGGAAAAGAAAAGAAATTGCTAGCT
This sequence comes from Pongo abelii, assembly GCF_028885655.2. Lineage (NCBI taxonomy): Eukaryota > Metazoa > Chordata > Mammalia > Primates > Hominidae > Pongo > Pongo abelii. The sequence continues at coordinate 181,133,513 of NC_085928.1, forward strand.
TTAGAACATTTAGGACTAATCATCTTGATTGCTGAAGATTTTGAGAAACACAACATAAATAGGAACATAGACTTTGGCTCAAAAGTTATCTAAAAAAAGGAATCAAAAGGGTTGTATGGACCATTAGCAAAATAACTTTGGGTACATATCAAGTCTTCCTTTTGCTTAGATGAAAAGAAGTTTAAACAAAGTTCAAATGAAATTCTTTGGGACAAAAGAAGAGATCAGTTGCACATTCTTATCAAAGAATCACCCATTAATTCATAAAATGGCTCTATTAAAGTTCAACACACACTAGTTGCAAGGTATTAAGTTACGTGTAGCTTCAGATCTGTGTTTGTATCTACGTAACTTACCTTGTGTCTCTATAGGTCTTGCAATGTGACAGCTCTGAAACTGGGAGACTGTTTACAATCATTCCTCTTACCATGTTAGGCATATCTATATTTGCCAAATTCAACCTTTTAAACATTTCTGCTCACAAATAACAAGACTAAATAACTCCTCCAGACAAGTGACGTAGGCTCTGTATATGAAGGAAAGGAGCTCTTTACTTATAAAAGTAACAAACACTAATCAAAACAAGTTTTAAAAGCCTCATTTCTGATACACAGCACTAACAAAAGATAAATTTTAACTGTTCAAAGGATTCAGCTACGAGTGGTTAATTTTTTTTTTTCCTACAACCTCCAGGTCACACACAAGGGTGGTTAAAGTTTTAATGGCATTATCTGCAGTACCTAACATTTAAATGTTAAAACAATCAAAATTGAAGTGGGCATTATTTTTACCAAGCCAAGACGCTATAGCAATGTAAATCCAAAATACTGCAGAATTAGGTTTAGGAGTTGTGGCCAACATCAATGCAGAGTCTAAAAAGGACCTTTCATGGGTAGTTGAACGAGTTTGTTTCTTAGTTCATCCCAGTATCTTATTCTGAGATGATCTTACACAGGGGCTGGGCAAGTAATGTGAATACATGAAATTGAATATGTATAGAAGACAACAGGGGATGTTGGGGCCTCTGGTGCAAATTTGATATGTGCCCTCTAAACAGCTGGTACACTGCTCTAAAATACTGCTACTATTTGAAATTTCAGGCCCAATATTTCTAGATCATTTGATTTTTCAAAACTTTTCAAGGAATCCAGACTTTTCTGTGAAACTGCTCAATTTTTCTAATGTTGGCATAATTAAACCACCACCACCTTATGTGAACCAAACTCAACATATTTATCATGGCAGCATTTAGCCTCTAGGTTGCCAGTTTGCCAACTAAGAACTAGTCTAATATTACCATTTTTATAAAGTAGAATCCAAATGCCAGACACATTGGTTCTCCCGCGGTTTGACTCTGGGTCTCCAGATTCCCAGGCTGTCAGAATCTTTGTCCTTAAAACGCACATGGTATAATTTCTTAACTCTTGGCTCTGCAAGTGTACTGTGTGAAAACTTGATGAATAGCTTATTGAGCCACTACAGGGCAAAAATCTGCTATCTTACTTGACCACCCTACATTCCAGAAGATGATTACAGATTTATTTCCTGTTACGAGATATTCTAGCCCTGTATTATGGTGGTATCAAAAAAGACAGCAAAATATGTGTGAGTTCACACTGTAATTTTTGAGAAATTAGTTCATTTACTAAACAGTATTTCTCACTCCCTCCCAGTGTCTGAATGGCATGCAGCAAAATGGAGAGCTTCTCATCACTGATAGGCAGCAGAATGAGATGTTGTGTGTCAGAGCTTGCCTTGTTTCCGAGAGATCAGAATCTTTATTGAAAGGGCTCCCTTTTTTGATTTCCGGATCAGACCCTGAGCAGTTGATAAAGGAGAATTACTTGGCCATTATCTGAAGTAGTTGTATTTCCACAAAGAGCTAGTGCTAAACAAGAGTTTATCTCTACAACAAGACTGATAGGATTCGTACAGATTATAATTCAATCAGACACCTGAAACAGGGCATATATTGGCCAGTGGGATATATGCAAACCTGTCCTCCAACCATAGCAAAATAAATATCTGGGGAATATTCATGTAGTCTGAATACAGGGAATAAATGTTAGAAAGTGCTGCTTTTAGTTGCTTTAGGCCATGCCTCTATATAATTCATAATATTTTTATATAAACGTAATCCTAACAAAATGCCACTAGTCCAAAGAGTCAACTATCTATGACCTTTGCAATTATTTGATAAAACATTCCCAAAGTGCCTAATGCACTTTTCAAAATGTATTTCTTAGAGTTTACAGCACTCTTATTAGTAGCTAACAGGTCTTACTATCCTCTTTGAATATTGGGTAAATAGAGGAGTACAGATTAAAGGTGAAGTTAAACTAAATTTATTTAAACATAAATCTTCAATCCTATTTAGAACATCAGCTTCTGATATCAGAACTATTTTTCATGACCAAAGGAGTGTAGGGTTTAAGGGTTTGATTCTGGAATCAGACAGCTTGGGGTTAGCCAGCATGCTGGCTTCATCGCGGACTTGCTATAAGACCTTGGACAAACTTCTGGACTCTCTGAGCCTAGTTTCCTCCATCTGCAGAGTAGGGATAATACTTGATTTGCAGAATGGCTGCAAAAATCTAATGAGATAATATGACAAAGTAAACAAGCATAGTACTTGGCCCATGGTAAGCAGGTGATAAATATTTCCTACCATTGTTCTTATTAACACAGAATGCCCCAAATTTAGTGAGTCAGGGGCCTTGGAATAAGTATGTACTGTTATATTCTATGACTGTGTTCCCACCAATATTGTAATCAGATATTAATTTCCTAACTACTATCTTTCTGTCTTTCTTCTTCCTAGTTCTTTCTTGATTTGTCACCACATCAATCAACTAGGAAAAGAAATGACGCTCTTGCCCTTATGAGGCCTTCCATAGCTTTTATCTTCATCTTTGGTAACAAAGAAGCTACTAGACAATTGCTAGAGGGGATGGTCAGCGCAGCCCTCTGCATAGACGCGAGCCTGACAAGGGCTAGGCCCTTTGTCCTTCAAACCTGGCAGAATGTAGGAGCTGTAACTTCCACATTTTGTTACCTGCAGTTAATTGCATTTAATTGAAGTGAGGTAAGTCAGATGTGATGGCAGAATTCCTCCCCATGTGCCTGTTTGGAAGTGCTCACTACTTGCAGATCCCCCTTCATCAAGTTCAGGAAGGGGATTCACTTACTAAAACAGTTTCCTAACCGGTCTCCTGTTTCTCTCCTTGACCCATCTGGTCTACTCGCAACCCAGCAACTGAAGTGACCCCTTCAGTATGTGGGTCAGATCCCATCCCCCTCACTCCATGTTCAAAACCCTCCATGGCTCTCCCACCTAATGCAGAGTAAAAGCCGAGGTCTTTCCAATGGCCTGCAAAGCCCTGCATGATCTGGCTCCAGGTTGCAGACTGTTAACTTCTCAGAAAGACAGCAAGGGAGCTCTCTGAGTTCTTTCTATGAGGGCACTAATCCCATTTATAAGGGCTCCACCCTCATCACCTGATCACCTCCCAAAGGCCCCACCTCCTCATACCATCACATTGAAGGTTAGGGTTTCAATATATGAATTTTGGGGGCACACAAATGTTTAGTCCATAACACATTGCAACCCTTACCTGCATTCCCAATTAGTACTCTACCAGGCACTTACTAGCTTCCAGCATCCTCTGTAATTGTCTTATTTATTATGTTTATTGTTTGTAGTCTACAGCAAGAGTGTAAGCTGCATTAAAATAAGTACTTTCATAAATGTTGTTCACTGTTATATCCTGAGTGCTTGGAAGAGTGCCTAGTGCCTAGCCAGTATATATATGTATCTATACTAGCCATGTATATATATGATGACATGATATATATACATATATATGTATATACAGACAAATGAATATATGGAGATATATATGTTCATGTATGAACATATGGAAGAATGAATGAATGAATGACTGGGGAGTAAATAAATGAACACATACACATCAGGCTTTTGGTTCCCAGCAACAACAGCCATCTCCATGAGAAGAGCAATTGGCCAGGGTGAGAACTAGTGGGAAGTGACTCATTTCCAGAGTACAATACCTCCCATTAACACCATGCAGATGCCAGCAGGTGTGCTGCTTTCTCCAAGTACCTATCTGAAAATGGACTGAAGATTTTGCTCAGTTTTCAACAAAAACTTCCAGGGGGCTTTCACAGAACTTCCGACCAAGCTAAAGTGTCATGTTTTAGGATGTCTGCAATCTGGTCCTGCATCATCCACTAATGAGTTTTGAGGCCCAGGGAAAGTCAATCAACTTCACTGGACCCAGCAAAGTCTATCATGACTAATTCTCCTTCCATCTTAAAACATCTCAGGATCTGGAAAAAGGCGAAAAAGAGTCAAGCCCTATTGACCACCCCTCTCCCTCCCTCAACCAATGATTTGTAAATAAACACCCCAATTACCCCAATTTTAATAATTCAACTTAACATGAAAACCAACTATCCTATCTGGCCCATCTCACAAAATGAATGAAATTAATAGTTAGGTGTGGCTCATCTAGAAATAGCTGTTCTAGCTCAGGTGATAAGCTGGGAGATGGTTCTAAAGCTATATTAATGCTTTTTTTTAAATTGAGAACCATAGCCCTGACCAAAGAAAACACCTTTCTACAGACAACTATAAAATAGCTATCATTCCTTGGCGATTATGAATAATGCTGCAATGAACACACGAGCTCAGATGCCTCTTTGAGATACTGATTTTATTTCCTTTGGATATGTACCCAGAAGTGGGGTTTCTGGATCATAAGGTAGTTCTATTTCCAGTTTTTTCAGAAACCTCTATAGTATTTTCCATATGGCTGTACCAACTTACATTTCCACCAATAGTATACAAGGGTGCCCTTCTCTCTACATCCTCACCAACAATATACAAATTCTTTCTCTTTTTTTTAATTTTAATTTTTTTTGGTAGAGATGAGGTCTCACTATGTTGCCCATGCTGGTCTCGGACTCTTGGGCTCAAGCAACCCTCCCAGCCTTGGTCTCCCACAGTACTGGGATAATAGACATGAGCCATCATGCCCAGCCAATATACAATTTTTATTTGTTGATTATATCTTAAAACAACTGGGAGAAAAAAAGTCAGGATACCAGTTTTCCTTGGGGTGGCAGTGATTGAGAGAGGGAGCGCAAGGGGGACTTCCAGGGTGCTGATAATGAACTGGGCGATAATAGCTATCATTCTCTACGTGTCATCTGCTGCAGCTTCTGGCAATTCAGGGTCACTGCTAAAATGCTAAATTGTTGACAATGTAGAAGTCCTTTGGAAACACAAAGATATCTTAACTCATGCCACCTCATCATATCCTGTCGAATCTGCAGGCCTCAGGGAAACTGAGCTCTCAAAAGTACCTGTTGCAACCAGGTTTTGTTCTAACAATATAATTTTCATTCATAAACCAATGATTTTGTCAGCATATTACCCAGTGCCTTCCAAATGCTGCAGAGGGAAGCAAAAGACACAATCCTTGCCCTCAGAGAGCAGACAGTCTTTTATAAGGAGCAAGAACAGCCCAGTGGTAGCAATAACAAAAGAAGCAGCAGAAAGGGTTCAGATGCTGAACTTAAAAGAAATTTCAGGCCAGGTGCAGTGGCTTGCACCTGAAATCCCAGTACTTTGGGAGGGCAAGGCAGGAGAATTGCTTGAGACGGGGAGTTCGAGACCAGCCTAGGCAAGAAAGTGAGACAAAAAAATAAATAAATTAGCTGGGCATAGTGGCGTGCACTTGTAGTCAGAGCTACTCAGAAGGCTGAGGCAGCAGGATCACTTGAGCTATGGTATTTAAGGCTACAGTGAGCTATCACGGTGCCACCACACTCCAGCCTGGAGGACAGAGCAAGACCCTGTCTCTAAAAGAAAATGTACTGAAGAGAAAGATTAGAGAAAAAAAAAAGCAGATGTAGAAAAGAAAAATGTTTACTATAGCAAGGACAAAAAACCAAACACTGCATGTTCTCACTCATAGGTGGGAATTGAACGATGAGAACACAAGGACACAGGAAGGGGAACATCACACTCTGGGGACTGTTGTGGGGTGGGGGGAGGGGGGAGGGATAGCATTAGGAGATATACCTAATGCTAAATGGCGAGTTAATGGGTGCAGCACACCAGCATGGCACATGTATACATATGTAACTAACCTGCACATTGTGCACATGTACCCTAAAACTTAAAGTATAATAATAAAATAAAAAAAAAATGAAATTACTGAAATTACTACCTCAAAATAAATATTTTCAACACAATTAGTATACATTATATCAGATATCCCCCACCAAGTTACTACGTGTATATTTTTTCCACAAAAATGAAAACATACTATATCTAATTTTAACCTCTTCAAAAGGCTTTACAAAGTCCTATTTTATTATTATTATTTTTTTTTTGTGAGACGGAGTCTCACTCTGTCACACAGGCTGGCGTGCAGTGACACTATCTCGGCTTACTGCAACCTCTGCCTCCCAAGTTCAAGCAATTCTCCTGCCTCAGCCTCTGGAGTAGTTGGAATTACAGGCAGCCACCACCACGCCCACCTAATTTTTTTGTATTTTTAGTAGAGACAGGGTTTCACCATGTTGGTCAGGCTGGTCTCAAACTCCTGACCTCAAGTGATCCACCTGCCTCAGCCTCCCAAAGTGCTGGGATTACAGGCGTGAGCCACCCTCGCACCCAGCCCCTACTACAATTGTTAATGCTTATCCATTTATAAATGCAGAGCTACATCATTTTAAATGTCTGCAGTGTCCCTTAAGTGACTCCCTATTGGTTAACTTCTACATACATCCTTATGTAGTTACCTAAATAAGTGACCTGATTTAGGACATATTCCTGCCTGTGAAAATAGGATGTCAAAAGTAAGGCGTTTGCTTTGGAAGGGGTGTGTGTGTGTGTGTGTGTGTGTGTGTGTGTGTGTGTGTATGCCAACTGCCCTTGAGTTAAGTTGGACCAGTGTTCATTCCATGAGCAGTGGGTACGAGTGTCCATTCTGGACGTTATAATTAAAAAAAAATCTTTGCCAGTCTACTAGGCAAGAAATGGTATCTATTGTTTTCTTGTGGATTTCTATTGTTAGTAAGAATAGCCTTTTAATACACCTTTATTGATAATTGATATTGCTTACTTTTTTGGTTGTAACCTTTTCCTTAACTCAATCTTGCTATTAGTAATTTCATGTTTTTCCTATTGATTTATAAAAATGCTTCATCTCTGAAGGCTACTAAATTCTTTGCTCATTTTATCATAAAATGAATATTTTTACTCAGTTATTTGCATTTTTACTTTATGTTTTTTGTTAAGAAGACATTTAAAACATGTATATAGTCAAGTCCATCAAAATTATATTTTATGGTGTATCCGTTTGTTGTCATATATCTCTCTTTAGGATTATCCAGTCATATTTATTTTCTCCCACTACTTTTATATGTTGAATCTTCATATTTACATCTATTATGCATTTAGAGGCCACAACTAAAACCTACTGTAAGTTTTTTAGAATCACATAAACTATATAAAATATGTTTACTTCCAAATAATTTTTCTTTTAAATTTGGAGATGAGCCTTATGGAAAAAAAAATCCCAATGGTTCTTTTCATTTCCAAAGATTGAGTGCTCCTATTAAATGACATGAAAATCTTGCTAGTTTTATGAGCTAACATTTTTCTATCTTTTTTGGTCACTGATTGTATTCGCTGTCTATATTCTGTCTTCTCCACTGGATTGGAAATGTCTGATGCATTAAAATAGTTACTTCTGCCCAAGACTGAGTACTTTGGGAATTCTCCATGAAATAGACATTACTGGATCCACACAGTTCAGCACAGTATTTGGCATACAGTAGGCTCTTGCTAATTCAGTAAATTTTGTGTGTTAGGCACATACAAAATCTCTGGAAAATGAGCAAGACAGTAAGGGGTTAAAAAGGTATTTTTAGAAGCATTAATATAACAACGACATGTGGGATGAACAGAAATTGAGAGAGAGGAAGGGGGGAAGGAGGGACGGAAGGACGGAAGGTAGAGGGAAGAAGAAAGAGTGAAAGAAAAGTAGATCAACACATAGGAGGGCCATTGTAAAGTCCAGGCTTCCACTGAATGGGCCCATACTAGGGAGGTAATTATAAAATTGGCAAGGGAAGGCCAAACCAATATAGCATTATAATCTTGCTGAAGGACTAAGTGAATAAAAGTTCCAAGGACAGAAACCAGGAAGGCTCCGCAGAGCAGCGACAGGGTTTGGTATGAAACACAGTAAACTCGGTGGTGGGACAGCCAATTAGAGCTGCCTCTTAGACTGTCAAAGATAAAGGACTGTGGCACATAGCTAAGTGGACTAGGGGAAACATGAAAGGAAAACAACCTTTGCAGAGTCCCTACTTGGTACCAGACACTGTATTAGGTATTTTACTTACAGAGTTAAAGTTTGTTTCAGAGTCACCCACACATCAGTGATAGACAGAGAATCACATAGAGCTTGGTTAGATCCTAGATCCATCCCTGCTAGCTATGTAGACGTTGGAATAGTTTACTCATTTTTTCTGTAAACCTTAGTTGCATCATTCAAGAAATTAGGGAAAGAATAATACCTAACTCAAAGAAGCAAAATAAATGATACAATTCATAAAATGTAAATACCATGGTGCCTAAAATAAAACACAATAAAAGGTCGTCAATTAGTGGGGGAAAAAAACAAAACAAAACAACAGAGAACTTAACAATTGGCTTTGGGGATGGTCCATATTAAGGGATAGAAGGAACATTTAGAGATCCTGAAAAGATAGATATTCAAGGAAATGGGAGAAAACCCTGAAAACAATATGTTCGGACATCATGGGGGCTAAGGGTTAAAGAAGGAGTTAATCAAATTTTGTCATGAGGATAGAAAAATGAACCATTTGGCCCTGTTTGTTCTTTATGTAAATAAAGCAAATTTGGATGGCACTACATACCCAAAGTTGGTCATCCATGCCTGGTGGGTTCTTTTTGATAAAAGCACCATAGTATGTAGCAATATTCCGGTGATGAGAATATTTCTTCAACATGTTAATTTCTTGTTTGATTTCTTCCTCTTCATCCTGTATGAGAACAATATAAAAATTCTGTCATGAAAATCTATTGTTGTTAGTAGGATTCTGTTCAACACCATCTAAATTTTTTCTTGTTTTTTCTTCCTTGTTGACAAATGAGCATAATTATTACATATGAGGGCAAAGAACAATTCTAAAACATAACACATTGGCTGTCCAAGAGACTCTTATTTTGTACAACAAACAAGCGTAGCACAATCTCTTGGAAAACAAAACAAAAACACCCAAAACAATCCCTCATCTCTTCACCTAGAAGAGATCAAGCTAGAAAGACTATTGAGAGAAAATTCACTGTAGGCCTCTGGGAACTACATCCATCAAGTAGCTATTACTGATTCTATCTGGTATAAGAAAGATTGAGGAAAGTGAAAGATATTAAAACCATGGGCTCTCAGATTTAAATTTTGTTAGGTTCATTTTCTTTGAAGGCTCCTTTCATTGAAGTACCTGACTGAAGATGATGAAAGTCAGATGGGAAAAGGAGCAAAGGTAAGTTCTCTAGATGTAAGGAAGTTCACAAAGCAGGAGTACCCACCTCACCTTCAGGAAACTCACCTTAGAAAGAAAGGGGGAAATGTGGTGGTGCTGAGGATGTAAAAAGAGACAACTCTCTTACACAGTTAGTTTCTTAATATTCAGGTTTCATTCACTGTGAATTTTGATTTGGAGTCCACCAACCTGGACCCTTTTCAGAGGTCCTGGCAGTGCTGGTGGAGACGGTGTGACCTCCCATAATTTTATTTTCTTGATGTGTATACACATTGGTTGGACTGCAGAAGTGTTTTATTGTTGAGGTTGGGGGAGAAAGTTTCTACCTCAGGATAATTTTTTAGATGCAGCAGTAAGCTATGACTGTCCTGGAGTGTAAGATGTGACATTACCATGACCTGAAAAACTACCCATGGTGTCCCCTGTCTGGACCCTCCTCCACTCCAACTGCACTGCCTCCTTCCAGTGTCTCTGCATTACTGGGACTTCCTGCAGTCTCTCGTGTGCTGTCTTCTTTTCCCCACCTCTTCTTCACATAAGCTCTACTCACCATTCCTGATTGAGTTTAATCGACATTCACCAGGGATCTCTTCCTTAATTCTCTCAGGCAATGTCAAGGCCCCCCACTGCATCTGATCATAGCCCCTACACTCCTTCACATACCTGCTGTATTTGTTGACATTGGTATGGAGGTATGTCCCATTATTCGACTCTCTTCTCCATATATTGTAAGCTCTCCTCTCCAGTTCTTCAGATCTCAGTTCTACAGTTCCTTCCCCAGCAAAGCTCCCTGATCTGCCCAATTTGGTTCTAGCCCCGTGAATCATCATGTATCTTTTCCTTTGTAGCACCTATCAGAATTGCCACCCACATTTATCATTTGATTAAGGTCTCTTCTCCTTATCAGTCCATAAGAATCGTAAACTCAGGAATCCTGCCTGTTTTGTTCTCTACAACATCCCTAGCACCAAGCAGTGCCTGTGAATAAATGCAACTAAAAGAACAAATGCTGCCCAGAGCAGCATTAGTGATGTTAGAAGGAACAGGTAAGAATAGAGTGAGGAGAGTAGTGAAGTGCTGACATTTGCTGACCATGCTTATTTACTAAAATAAGCTTTAGGAAAAAACAAAGGGGATTTGCAAACCTAGGAGAAGTAAAGCATGTTACATATCACATGGCTTAACTAAGCTGAAGACTAGGTAATCTCAAAATAGAATATATGCTTGGGATGCTGAGCTAAGGAGAAGCATGTGGCCAGAACAGTGGGGAAGGGAGTCAAGGGGCGAGACAGGGGAAGGCACACTGCTGACCACCTATTTTTCTCAGCAGCTATCAGAAACTCCCCACGCCTTCACTGCAGGTCGTGGAGAGAATGACCTTCGCCAGCCTTCAACTTGTTGAAGGGTCCCTACAGTGCACCTCCAATGTCTTACTATGGTGCACATTGGCTATTTTTAAACTTGCTGTATGGGGCCAAATAATTGTGGATGAATGTAGGATGTGAGCGGATGTACTTTGGGGAAGCCTAAATAGAAAGGGAGAAAAACGACCTGAGGGTTTCTGTGGGCAGCACAGCATCGACAGCTGCTTCCATTAAAAAGGCAACTACGTGAGGTAATAAAAGACATGGATCACTTTCCAACTGCAGCCTGTCAATCTTAGCATCAGTCATTCTTAGTGAGAAATCAGGCTGCTTCTACAAGTATTTACCACTTGCCTCCTGGATTCTTAGCAGGATAGTGGGTGATGTGGGAAAGACAGGGGAGGGGGGACTGCCTATAAAAAGCTCACCATGTCATTAAGAAAATAAGAGCTTATAAAACAGTTAAATAACAACAGAAGGCACTATGTAATTAAATCCAAAATAAATAGTACTGGAGGTCAGAACAAAGTCAGTACATTCTCCATCATTTTGCAAAGGTAAACTGAGGCAATATGACAATAAGGACAGCATATGCATTGAGTCTGGGATCAGAAAGATGAGGGTGGGCAGATGGGGTGCATGTTGAGTTTGGGTACCATTCCTTTCTGGCTGCAGGATCCCAAGAAAGCTGCCTATCTTTTTGGACCCTGAGTTTTCTCATTTATAATGAGATAAAGATATTATAAGTCTCAGCATTTTGTGGTACTTAGATAACGGATGTACGTTATAAAGTGTACTACAAAGTAAATGTTATTACTAATCTACATAACCAAAAAAATAAATAAATAAAAGGGCAGGAAGGCCAAAATGTAAATCACTTGAATTTTAGGTTTGAATTGCACTGTTTCCAAACACAATTATGGAACCACTGTAAGTCATGTTTAGGTAGTTCTAAAATATAAATCCTTGATCTTACGCAACTTTTTAAGTCAGCATGCAATTTAGCAGGCCTTTGGGGCTACTGTTTATCCAGATTTTTAGTCTAGGGCACAGATGGCAGTAAGTTATTCAGTGAAATAGGAAGGAAGACCCTCACTAGATGAGACAAGAACTCATTTAACCATGTCACAAATTGTTCGGCCTCTCACAATACGGCCCATCAAGGGAGATGAGTTACAATGCTTTCCAAAAACGCAAAGAGAGCAAGGGAGGCTAGAATTAAACTAAAAAGTTATAAGTTAAAAAGTTATAGCCCCATGAATCATCACGTATCTTTTCCTTTGTAGCACCTATCAGAATTGCCACCCACAGTGGCAGAATTGCCACTGAATGTGGCGAAAAGTAGGAGACAATTTATCATAAAGGATCACAGGCTGCGAGAATTTGAATAGCCTCTATTTGTAAATTATTTTGTAAATGTACTATTTCTAAATCTTAAGTATTAAGCACAAGGATCAAGCCCTCTGATAAACTAATGACCACTGGGCAATAATGAAAAATAAAGTAGTGGTACCGAATTATCACACATTTAAAAGAGTAACTTCAATAAGCCAAGTCCGGTACTCTAGGAAGAAGCATTACTTAAATCGGATGACTTCCAAATCCAGTCATATTCATTATGTTAACCTCAGCCATGGCATTTAAACTCTCCAAATGTCAGTCATTCTCAGCTATAAATAGGAATAAGAATACCGATATAAGCTACTTCTCAGGGCTTAGAAATGATTAAGTGCTTATTTAAATGTAGCTTTAGTATTAATATAAAGAAGATAATACTATTTCTCAAGATCACAGGATCTACTTATTGCTTAGTGTTTGTGGTAGACTGAAAAAGAAAATGGCCATGATATGTGTCCTACCTGCACCAAGAGGTGGAGTCCATTTCTCTTCTCCTTGAACCTGGGCTTAGCTACATGACTTGCTTTGGTCAAGGGGACATTAGCAAATCGGATGAAGCAGAGGCCCGAAAAGCAGTTGTGCCTTGAGACTGGCCCTCTCCTACTGCTTGCCAGAGAACCAACCCTTCAGCCCCCATGTGAGAAACCGGGATTGACCTTCTAGAAGATGAGAAATCATGGGAAGATAGGCAGTTTTCAAATGCAAGGAAATAGATAATTCCAGTTAATGCTTTTAAGCCACCGACCACCTCTGATGGCAACATGATTGTCACCATGTGGTCATAAAATATAGCCAAAGCCAAAACCTCATGTAATGTTTACTGTGTACCAGGAGGTATGTATAAACTATCTTAGTGAGCACTCAGAACAGCTATGAAGCTGGATCCTATTTTACAAATGAGTAAAATGAGTCTCAGAGAAGTTAAGTAACTTTCCCAAGTAACTTAACATTAAACCTCAGATTCAAGACCAGATTTGTCTGACTCCAAAGCCAGTATTCTTAATTCTTTACAGAAAACTACTAGTCAGATGAAGGGCAATTATCCATGGTGACCAAAACCAAAGTCGTTAATCGGAAGAGTTTAAGAGCATCTTAAGCCAGGGCAGAAGAGAACCCTGACTTTGGTCTTCCAATTAAAAGAGCTTGTTAGCATACAATAACATTTGCTTATGACTGATTTCAAGGAATAAAGAAGGGATTTTAAGTTGCATATTTATTACACAGGGGAACACACTTTAAGTACCTATGATACGCTAGGATTTAAAAATGGAATAAAACATTTAATATTCAGTATATGCTCTGTAATAAAGTCTGCCCAACATTTAACTCTCAATCCGTGGCAGAGGAATGAAACTATGCAATTCCTACAGCAAGTCTAAGAGACTAGTCAGGATAAAGTCTAGACAGAAGTATAAGGTGTATAGATTCATAAATGCCACTATCCCATAGATGTGTGGACACTGGCTAGAACCATCTCTGCTCCCGCTCGTCTGCAGTGCTTTCACAGCAGCTGTTGCCATTAAGCAGGTGTTTGTGTTATCTGTCATTCTCACCTTCAGCATTAACTGCATGTGGCAAAAAGTAGGAGGCACTTTATCATTAAAGGATCACAGGCTACGAGAATTTGAAGGGATTGTCACTATGATCTAGAATGTGGTTTTAAAAAAGCTTCCAAAACAATTTGTAATAGTGAAATCCCTTCCTGCAATAGAAGTTTTTTTCAGGATGCAAATATATAGCTGACAAAAACTAAATTTTTAAAATCAGTAAACATTTGTTTATGCAATATCTACTTATACAATTAGTCAATGACAAGAAGTTGTTCTAGTGAATACAAAATTAGAAAGAAATTTAAAGTTACACATCAGCTCCAATATCTTATTAATTTTCATTTTTCTTTCAGTTCTATAGGATGGAGAAAAATCTGCATTTCGTAAGATAAATAGTTGAAATAGTTAAGAGCATGCCTTGAAATTTTAGTAGGATCTCCACAATCAATGCCATTCTGCACATGAATAGGGTAACCTAGCAGGACAAATTAAGAGGCTGGCATTTTCCAGTGTGTTCAAAGTTGGTGTATAACATACAGTTTGAGGTCTGCTTTTTAAATCACAGTTTATTATATGTTTATATTTACAATTAAATGAGAATTAAGCATGTAAATCACCTAAAATTATCTCAGGGTCAAGTTACGCAGCTTTGGGTCTGTTTCCTTAAATCTATTACATCTAACAGATTGTAATAAATTAGATTGTAATAAATAATTACAATAGATTATAATAAATAATTAGATGTACTAAATCTATTACATCTAATAGATTTAAGGAAACAGACCCAGAGTTGTACAACGAGTTGTCTAAATCCCTATCTCTTCATTGTAGCATTGATAGGACTTTACCAGGACATTCTGCAGGCAGCACCTGGATTTGTTGTATATGTTAACTCTCAGTTAAATTAATTCATTCAAGAATGATTTACTCAACCCAGCAAACCCATTACTAGGTATATATGCAAAAGAAAACAAATCATTCTGCCAAAAAAAATACTTGCACTCACATGTTCACCGCAGCACTATTCACAATAGCAAAGACATGGAATCAACCGTGGTGCCCATCAATGGTGGACTGGGTAGAGAAAATGTGGTATGCATACACCATGCAATACTATGCAGCCATAAACATGAATGGAATCATGTCCTTTTCAGTAACATGGTTGAGCTAGAGGCTATTATCCTAAGCAAATTAATTCAAAAACAGGAAACCAAATCCTGCATGTTCTCACTTATGAATGGGAGCTAAGCATTGGGTACAGATGGACATAAAGGTGAGAACGATAGACACTGGGGACTACTAGAGTAGGGAGCAAGGTGGATAAGAGTTAAAACCGACTGTTGGGTGCTATGGTCAGTACCTGGGTGACAGAATCATTTGTCACAAACCTCAACATCACACAACATACCCAAGCATCAAACCTGCACATGTACCTCCTGAGTCTAAAATAACAGTTGGAAAAAAAAAGTAAAGAAGAAAAAAGAATTATTTACTAAGTGCCTACTATATTCCAGTCATAATGCTAAATGCCAGTAATATAATCATACTACAATAGGCATAACAGATTCAAGTTCTGCTACAATGAAGCTTACTACAGTTTAGTGGAAGACACAGATATGAATCAAAGAATGACAATTATATGCAAAATTACTACCATGAGAAGTATGTGGTAGCTGATCTAATTAACCTCAAGAAACCTGAGTTTGAGCTGAGTTCTTAAGGCTAGGTGAAAGTTACCCAGTTGGGAAGAAAAAAAGAGAAAATGTGATATAGTATGATTGGGACGGAAACATTTTCCTGGCAGAGAAAGTGTTTGCCAAGGTCGTGTGGCTGGAGAGGGTGTAGCATGTGGTCTACTTCGGAGGCTTTTGGTGTCATAAAGAGAAAAATAAAAATTGTCTGCAAAAGACCTGGTAACAATAACAACAATATGCACTGAATACCATGTTCTACATATTGTTCTGAAACCCTTTATAAATAATGATTAATATATTTATGTCTCACAGTAACTTTGTGAGAGAAGTGGCATTATCCACATTTGTAGATGTAGAATAGAGAAGGTTAAGCAATATGTCGAGGGTCAGAGAGCCATGAAGTGTCAGAACTAGGATATTCCACAAGACTGACACTGTGTAGGGCTTTTCTTGGCCAGTAGGCTAACCTGCTTTCTCTTACAATGAAGTGGAGTCCCTTAAAGGAGTAGATAACAAAAGGCTGATGTACATCTTTCTCATACCCAAGCCCGCACTGAAGCATGACTCCCAAGAAAACCATGAATTAACAAGAAGACCCAAACTCAAGTAACCCAGAAGTAAACAAGTTTCAAACCTAGCAATAATGTCATTCATGTGGCTAAAGTCTACCATAAATGGCGTGGCTTATATCTTAAAGGATCCTAGATTTACAATTCAGGTAACAGCCCACGGAAATTGGAATGAGTTTTGGTTTTTTTTTCTGATAGTATAAACAGTGTAATTTATAATGTTCCCCCCTTTTGGCTTTGGTTATTGGGAAAAATAGCAAGTTCTCTGTGGCCTGTAATTTCAATTTGCTTTTCCTTCAATTGGCTTTCTAATCTTAATATTGTTTTTATATTTATTTTTACATAAATATGCATTATACTCTACATATATTTTTACATTGTATATACTATATATGCATTGTATATTATATATGTGTATTATATGCATATCATTTATATATTATATATCAAATATATATTTTTATATATTATAAATATATATTTGATATATATTTTTATATATTATAAATATATATTTGATATATATTTTTATATATTATAAATATATATTTGATATATATTTTTATATATTATAAATATATATTTGATATATATTTTTATATATTATAAATATATATTTGATATATATTTATATTTATATATTTATATATTTTATGTAAATATACATTAAATATTTATAATATATTTATATTATATATTAAATTATTATATATTAATAATATATGAAATATTACTATATTATTGTATTAAATATTGGAAATAGGAACACTTTTACACTGTTGGTGGGACTGTAAACTAGTTCAACCATTGTGGAAGACAGTGTGGCGATTCCTCAGTGATCTAGAACTAGAAATACCATTTGATCCAGCCGTCCCATTACTGGGTATATACCCAAAGGATTATAAATCATGCTGCTATAAAGACACATGCACACGTATGTTTATTGCAGCACTATTCACAATAGCAAAGACTTGGAACCAACCCAAATGTCCAACAATGATAGACTGGATTAAGAAAATGTGGCACATATACACCATGGAATACTATGCAGCCGTAAGGAATGATGAGTTCATGTCCTTTGTAGGGACATGGATGAAACTGGAAACCATCATTCTCAGCAAACTATCACAAGGACAAAAAACCAAACACCGCATGTTCTCACTCATAGGTGGGAATTGAACAATGAGAATACATGGACATAGGAAGGGGAACATCACACTCTGGGGACTGTTGTGGGGTGGGGGTGGGGAGGGATAGCATTAGGAGATATACCTAATGCTAAATGATGAGTTAATGGGTGCAGCACACCAACATGGCACAGGTATACATATGTGACAAACCTGCACATTGTGCACATGTACCCTAAAACTTAAAGTATAATAATAAAAATATATATAAATGTATATTTTATATATTATATATAAAATATATAATTATAAATATATAATATATAATATATTCATATAATCATTCAATAATGATTTACTCAACGCAGCAAACCCATTACTAAATTATATATATTATATTATATATATAATTTAGTTATATATATTATATTATATAATATATAATTTAGTAATATATATTATATTATATAATATATAATTTAGTAATATATATTATATTATATAATATATAATTTAGTAATATATATTATATTATACAATATATAATTTAGTAATATATATTATATTATACAATATATAATTTAGTAATAATATATATAATATTATATATAATATATAATTTAGTAATAATATATATTATATTATATGTAATATATAATTTAGTAATTATATATTATATTAAATATATAATTTAGTAGTATATATTATATATAATTATATATGTCATTTTATATATATAATGATATACATATAATACACATATATAATACATAATGTAGCACCTACTAGGTGCCAGTGCCAGTGCCAGGTTCGACCTTAGCAAGCTCTGCATGGGGTGCAAAGATGGATAATGCACAGTTCCTGTCCCTGGCCTTGAAAGCTTATTAAAGGCAGTAGGCTTCAAATGAGAAAGAACTTTTAATGAAGGAAAAATAAAAGTGGGTGAAGGATATGAACAGACACTTCTCAAAAGAAGACATTTATGCCACCAACAGAGAATGAATAAATGCTCATCATCACTGGTCATTAGAGAAATGCAAATCAAAACCGCAATGAGATACCATCTCACGCCAGTTAGAATGGCAATCATTAAAAAGTTAGGAAACGATAGATGCTGGAGAGGATGTGGAGAAACAGGAAAGCTTTTACACTGTTGGTGGAAGTGTAATTAGTTTGACCATTGTAGAAGACAGTGTGGTGATTCCTCAAGGATCTAGAACTAGAAATACCATTTGACCCAGCAATCCCATTACTGGGTATATACCTGAAGGATTATAAATCATTCTACTGTAAAGACACCATGCACACGTATGTTTGTTGGGGCACTGTTCACAATAGCAAAGACCTGGAACCAACCCAAATGCCCATCAATGATAGGCTGGATAAAGAAAATGTGGCACATATACACCACGGAATACTACACAGCCATAAAAAAGGATGAGTTCATGTCCTTTGCCGGGACATGGGTGAAGCTGGAAACCATCATTCTCAGCAAACTAACACAAGAACAGAAAACCAAACACTGCATGTTCTCACTCATAAGTGGGGAGTTGAACAATGAGAACGCATGGACACAGGCAGAAGAATATCACACAATGGGGCCTGTTGGTGGGTGGGAGGCAAGGGGAGGGAGAGCATTAGGAGAAACACCTAATGTAGATGATGGGTTGATGGGTGCAGCAAACCACCATGGCACGTGTATACCTATGTAACAAACCTGCACATTCTGCACATGTACCCCAGAACTTAAAGTATAATGAAAAATAAATAAAAATAAAAGCTCAACTTCCCAAGTCATTAAATAGAAATCCAAAATACTGATGAGGAAGTTAAGTCAAAGAAGAGCAACAGAGCTCAACAAGAGAGGACCTAGTAAAGTCAAAAGAGGGGAATGAATATGAGGTGGGAAGTGTTGGCAGCATAAAGGAAAGGATGGACCTGCAGAAGGAGACCTTGTGTTCCACTACTGAGGAACTTGATTGGAAATCATGCTTTGAACAGCCCAGTCAGTGATTCCAAGCACCCCAGTTTCTGTGTGCCAATTTTCTCATCTACAGGCATCTCCACTCCACTAGGGGCTAAGGGAATTCATTATAATTTTGATCAAATGCTTTGAGGTACACAAATTAAAAGACCAGTGAATACACACTACTATGATATAAAAAATATTTTTAAAAACTATTGCTCACCTTTATTAGTTTGGAGGTATAGACAGTAGCCCCCAGGCCTATTTTTTGCACTTAAGCAATGTATCTAACATGTGAGCATACACATACGACAAGCCCAACATCCAGGCCATACACACAGCATGCATGAACATGTGCAGAGACCCAGACACACATAAGCCACCAAAAGGGGTCTAATCTGTATGCAAGAAGAGGACAGATGCTAAAGTGTGCATGGAGTGGGCAGCTCAGTTGTTCATTTTTAGAACCCTAGAAGCTTTCCAAGTTCTACATGCTGTATAGCATACAGAATTGAAGCACTGAAAATAGCCCCAAAGGTGGAGGGTATTATGAAGACAAAAAAGCCATTTGTTTATCTTTTCTCTGTTGACAGTTTTGACCATGTGCTTGATCAGACTGTTCTGTCTGCTAAAGACATCTACATAAATGGCTCCAAAGTAAAAGTCCCAAAGAGCTGTCCAGAGGGCCTCTGTGGCAAAGGAGCCTCAGATGGGAATCCCCAAGCTCTGCTGACGTCACCTGAAGGTCAAGCTCCCAAATCTGGAGGTGCACCTCCCCTACCCGTTCACTTGGCTAACCAAGATCTACTCATCCTGTAGATCTCACATAGCTGTCACTTTCTCAGAAATCATTTATTGGCCACCCAGCTAGGTCAGTTTCTTCTTAAATTCTCTCTTCATACTCTGTATACTGCTTGGAAGTTAATCAGAATTGTGACTGCTATTAACTGCTAAATGTCTTGTACTAAAATATAAGTTTCCAGAAGATAGTGCCCATGTCTGTCTTGTTCACTGGATGACTCCGTAGCACAGTGCATTCATTCATTCTTAAGTAAATGGATGAATGAAATCTTGTGATTTCAGCCTTCAGCCTCTGGAATCTAGCTTCACTTTCTTTCCTGGATCCTGCTCTAGTAAGCCATTTTTTCAGCTACATACTATTCAGGGTAAGGCTAACAAGTCTGTAACTGAGGTGGTAAAGATAGGGTGAGTGCAAACTATTTACCCATATCAGCAATTAACTAACACAAGTTGGCACGTAGTTCACAGATCAGGCTATCATCAAAATATACAACTACAGGATTTTAATGCACACTAAAATCTTTTCATTCCTATTGTCTGTCTTATTCAGTGATTCAATGTACCTTACTGGCACTAACCATTAAAATCATGTATTAAGAACTTATTATGTGTCAGGTACAAGATATTATATCCCATTTAAGTCCCAAAACAAGCTTGCAACATTAACCAATAAGAAAACTGTGGCTCAGAAAAGTTAAGATTTGCCCAAGGTCACAATCAGTAAGGAGATGAGTGGAATAATATAAGCCTAGCTCTCTCTGAATCTGAAGGCCATGCTCTGGCAATACTCTTTCATTTCTCATCCTATAATAAGATGTCTGTGGAGAGTGTGGGTATGCCCTGACTGGCTCGATTTGAATTCCAACCTTGCCATTTATTATCCGTGAAGCTTGGACAAGTTTCTTGGGCTCTCTGCTGTCAATTCCTTTGTAAAATAGATATACCAGCAGTATTCTCCTAATGGACGTTGTTTAAGGATTAAATGAGTACTAAGTACTCATTTAAGTACTAAGTACGATGCTTGGCACATGATAAACAATCGGTATTAGCCCGTTTTTGGCCTGTGCCTATTGTCATTATTATTATAACAATATTATTATGTGCATACTATTAATTATGCCACTGAACTGCCTCCCTTTGGGATGAAAGAACCAAATGTACTTGGAACAATGTGTCCCCCTTACTCTTCCAAATAACCCAAGATGAAAAGATTTTTCTTTTCTTTTTGTGCAATTTCAGCAAGCATTCACTGAGCCCTTTAATAATGGGCAAAACAGTCTACTACTGAGAGAAGACCACTTCCTTACTCTTCAGAAAGAGATGGAGGCTGGTCATAAGCTTCACCTACAGAAATTCAGTAAGACAGAAATAGGAATTCAGTGAAGCAGAGCTTAGCATGGATCCTCCTAGTAGGCAATCCTACGGTTTTACTCTCCTGTTCAACTTCTGGCTCTTGCATTGGCTCTAGTAGTAGTTTGAGGAAAGGAGCCAGGACTTACTGTCTCCCACCCTTGGTTTAAAAAAGAAAAGAAAAGAAAACCTGCTTACATTTCTTTTATATATTGGGTTTTTCTCTAAGACTATTTGATCAAAGTGTTCTACTGAGAAAACTAAAAATTAAAAACCTTGTAAACTCCTTGTCACAGTATTAAATTCCTTCATGGCCTGGCCCCTCCTAATGTGTCTAGATTCATCTTGTATCAACCCCTTCTTGGCACTTTTAACCTCGAAACTAAGCTATGTACAATTTCCAGAACATGCCCTCTCAGCCTCATGCCTTGGCACCGGCTGTATTCTTGGCCGGAATGTCCTCACCTGACTGTCCTCCTGGGCTTCCTCAGTGAGGACTGTCTCCTCACAGTCCCATCAAACTTTACAAGTAACATTATTTACACATTCTACAGCCTTGTTATAAAGTGTATAAGCTTTATTTATAAATATTTAGGGCAAGGTTGTGCTGCTGTGAGCAGGCAAAAGACCATTTTTTTTTCATCTTTAAATTTCCAGTGCCTATCATAAAGTAGATTTTAGTAAATGTTTGTTGAATAAATCAATGAAAAAAGAATCATATGAAATTGAACACTACATGAATTGAAGACTGAAAACAATGTGGTTAAGAGGATAGACTTAAAGGATGGGGTTACATTGCTCAGGCTGAAATATTCACTCCTTCCTTTGGCAGCCATGTTACATTGAGCAAGATACTTAAAATGCCTGGCTTTCACATCCTAAAATGGGGCTAATCATGGAACCTGCTTGGTTAGCTGCTGAAAGGATCAAATGAATTAATATATAGAAAGTATTTTAAAGAGTTCTGGCACATAGTAATCACTCACTTAGTGTTAGCTACCATTATTATTCTTTTTGATAGGAATATAAAAAATGTAACCAGAGAAACACTTTACTTAAGGACCAAATCAGTTTTGAACATACTCACTATAATATATAACATTACAGTCATAGAATTCTCCTGTTTTTGCCCATCCAGCATCTTTCCCACCCTTTTCTATAATAACTCTCAGGTTTTTCTTTGAGAAATCAACTCTCTCCAACTCTCAGTCCCTGCAGTAGGTTCCAGACCCAGGCATCCAGCCCAGGCGTGGACTGGAGAGTCAGGAATTGGCTCAGGGATGGGGACATGGTCCAAGCTGGACCACTGATATTCAGACTGGCACCTTTGCTGGGACCAATGGCAATGAGGTAGTGAAAACATGAGCCTGCAGCTGCTGCTGGGACGAAAGCAGAGCCCACAGATGGAGAGAGACAAAATCCTGATCATGTTAGGTGACTCTCTGCATCCTGCTGAGGTTTTTGTTGTTTTAATTCATGCAAGTTAGTAAATTCCCTTTTCAGCTTCATTCAATCTGGGTGGAGGTTTGGTACTACAACCCCAAATGTCCTGAGTAGTGTAATCACAACCAGTCATTGTAAAGGCAAAAGCTTACAATATTAGTATTTCATTAAGTCCTATATGCACTTCAGGGTGTCATTTAAAGGGAATACTTTACACTAGGAATTTTTATCCAAATGAAAATGGGGATTATTTACAGGGTTATCAAAAAAAAAAAAAACACAAAAAACCATAGCTCCTTCACACTTGGTGGCCAGAAAGAAGTAAATACAAGACCCTAGAAAAGCGGTACTCTCATTTTTGATGGGTGTGGCACTCCAAGGAGTTTATAGAAAAGGCAGATTTTGAGGCTACCCCAGAAATCCTGCAGCAGGCCCAGGAATTTGCATTTCTCATGAGTACCTCAGGGGTGCTGACTGCCCACTGATGCTGATGGTCCACTTGGAGAAACACTACCCGGGAGGGTCCAGCTCCTCCTAGATGCCGTAGGTCAATCTAGAGTGCAAAAATCCAGCTGAGAGGTAAACCCCAGACTGACAAAATGGGGAAATTTCCATAATGATTTCATGAGCTATAAGATCTTCAAGGCCTACTCTGAGTTTAAGCACAAATTCTGAAGCAAATGTTGGCAAATTTGGAAGTGTTTCAGTTCTAAAAATGGAAGGATACAAGCATTATATCCAGTTCTCTCAATGGCTATTTTATACAAAAAAGAAAGTGATATAGAATAAAAACAATAATTTAAAAATTGATGTCAAGCTTTGGCTTTATCAGTTTTATAACAATAAACTGTAGAAACTTTGTAGTAGGTCATAGCATACAATTAATAAAGACGACCTTTGAGAATTCATTTCAGTTTTTAACAGAGCAGCCATAATGAGTACAATTATAATAATTGGTAAGAACCTTTTACAGCATTCTGTAATACACAATAGATAACATGGCAAAATAGAATAGATTGTCTTCTAAAGGCACCACATGAGTTTCACAAAGGAAATCTTATGTTGACTGTGATGTGTAAGGGGGTGATACTAAAGTCACTTGATGCCACATCAGACACCACAAAAATAAGAAAACCATTTCCTGATGTGCATCCATGTTTGCCTTCGTTAAAAGTCAGTGGTTAAATAATCATCAATGTTGTGACTGAATCACAGAAGCTATCTAGCCCTCCTCAATAGGAGTTCCCCAAGAGAATTAAGCCTAAATACTATAAAGCATCCACTCTATGTAATGGATTGACACTCCTTTGCATGTAAAATGGCCTTACCTCTGTACTCTCCTTGGAAGAACTGAGAAGGCAGTCTCTCAAATCATCTTCTGTAGGGCTTAGACGCTTAACGAAACCCAGTTTAGAAAGACTAACTGACATTCCTTAAGCTGAAAATACATGCTCTGGGAAAAATAACCGTGTAACTTTTAATTCCAAGCAAGGTGGTCTAGCAATAGTGGTTCTTGAGTAGTTTCTAGTTCTACTTGTGAGGCTTTAAATTGTTCAGAGTGATACTTTGAACATCAACACACATTTTATGCACCAAGATTAATGGCATCAGTGGAACTCTCAACTGTAGTTCTTCAGAACCACACAATAGAATTTCATCTACAGCATGAATGTCTTGGACTCCTTCCACAACCATTAATTGTTAAACTGCCAAGCTCATCTCATTATGCAGAGATCCTATTCAATCCAAGGAAAATACAGTAGTATGACTTCAGCTGAATTGCAAAACAAATTCTGATTCGTTCTATGGTTGGAGCTTTGTAAAATGTTTACACGTTTCTAATGGGTTTCTATGTAGAGACTGATAGTATCTGATTTTAATTTTTGTGTCAGATCCTGTTAATCGACCATTCCAGTATCCACTCTCCCTTCATTTCTGACTAATAGAATCTGGATTTTTAAGTAGACACATAGTAGAATAAAAGACTACATTTTCTAGCTTCCCTTGCAGCTAGATACAGGCAATGAAAGCAGAAGTAAGTAGTAATGTTGTATGGAAGTAGAAAATATTTCACTGGAAGGGGCTCATTTGTACCCTTCTGTTCCCCCTGCTCTCCCTTTTTTGCCTGCCATAAAGTGTGATCAGTGGAAATCCAATAAATATCTTGAACCATAAAGCAACCTTAACTGTGGAGGCCATGCATTAGAATGATGTAGCAGAAAGATAAAAACATCCTTCACTCTACCACATCACTGACATACATCCCTGGGCTGTCCACCTTTAGACTTCTTTAACATGAGAGAGCAAGACACTTCTATTATGCTTAATCCTCTGTTATTTAGAGTTTTCTTAAACCGAATTAATATAATGCACATACAGTTTATTATTCAGTAAAGGCCAGGCGAATTAATAAACTAATTGGGACTAAATATTTGAACTTTTGTAATACGTAAAACTTAAATAATGTATTTAAGACAAATAAAAACAATTAGTACTTTATCTGAATGGTAACAAACATACAGGAACAAAATCTTTTACTGGTTAAAAATATATATAACTTAAAGAGGAATTTAGATCAATAAGAAGTCAGTAGAATGTGTGGCATAAACAATAATCAGTGAAATGTGTATTATGGTAGGTAACTATCACATAACATATACTTATCAAAGGTAACAAAGTGAGCCCAAAAGGTGTGGGTTGAAGTTTGACATACAGACATACTGTGTGTCTATTTATTTTTTTTCTTATTTGTTTTTTCTTATTTGATGCTTTTATGTGACTCATTCATTCTATGTCTATTTATATTGAATAATCAACTTCTGGGCTGAATGGAAGACTTTGGTCTTTTAGCTTTCATGTACAGCAGACAGACATCTTAGAAAAATCCCCAGGACAACAGAAAATTATTAACATGCCTTTGATGTCCAGTAAATCCTTTCAAGTCAGATTTTTGCTGTGTACTCTTGAAAAGGCATTAAAATATTTTAAGTAGGCCTAGCAAAAGAATCGAAAACATTAGATTGTATTTAAAATAAAATCTATTTCTTAGATTGCTTTTGATTATCCAGGCAGAAATTTTGTTTCACTGTTGCTCTATAATAATAAGATTTTGTGTTTATTGTGATTATTTGATCAGTAATATTTTGTTTTGGGAAATATTTATGTTAAATATCCTACTAGGATCTTAGAGCCATCCAAGCTCCTGTCTGCTCCAGTGGTAGGCAGACGTTTGGGAAAACAGTTAAGACTCATTTCTTCTGTATAATCTCAGTATTATTCATTTAATACCTTCACATCCTTGTTCTGCATTCATATGCAAATATCTGTGGTTGTGTTTATGTAAATTATTGGCACACAGTATTCACTCTAACTACATAAGGCAGTGTGTAGGTATCAAATTTAATTAGAGTGATGTACACATGATCTCTTCAGTCAGCTACTGCGTACTCTTCCTTCTTTATGTTAGCCACAAGTGGGGAAAGATATTAGATATTTAGGGAGATTATTTTTCTGGAAAACAATTTTTTTCTATCATTAACTTCTCTATTACAAATATAGAGATGGTCCCTCATTTACAATGGTTCAACTTACGATTTTTTTGGCTAACAGTGGTGTGAAATCAACATGCATTTGGTAGAGATCATACTTCAAGTACCTGTACAACCATTCTGTTTTTCACTTTCGCTATAGTAATCAACAAATTACATGAGATATTCAACATTTTATTATAAAATAGGCTTTGTGATAAATGACTTTGCCCAACTGTAGGCTAACGTAAGTGTTCTGAGCATGTTTAAGGTGGGCTAGGCTAAGCTATGATGTTCAATAGGTTATGTGTATTAAAAGCATTTTCAACTTAATGATATTTTCTATTTATGATGGGCCTATCAGGATGTGCACCCATCGTAAGTCAAGGAACATCTGCATGGCTATTGAGATGGCAAAATAAAGACACTTACCCCTGTGACATCCATAACCTTAATGGCTGCAAGCTGGCCCGTTTTGACATGACGACCCTGTAAAGAAAAAATAATAACAAAAGATTTAGTTCTGATGATGAATAGTAGCATTCAATTCCAACCATAAAGAAAAATTGCTTGGATCAGTGTTGTACTATGTCAATGAGGGGAGAAAGACAGACACACACAGAAACACCATGTCTACTTAGTGTTTATTTTGTAAAACATCCCCAGTCACTTTGTTTATTTTCACAGTGGGTGTCAAGTCAAATAAAAAATGCAAGGTTGAACAATTTGGTTCTGCCTCCTCTCCAAGGCATTCGACAAGAGCTCATGTGAGAGGAAGATTTACGTGGAAGGGGAGCTAGGCCTGTGTGGAAGAGTACACAAATATCTCTCTGTTAGAAAACACTCTGTAGATGAAGAAACTTTGGTTTCTTTCATTCTTAAAATATCCTGTGATGGTTTTAACTGGATATGATTCTGCTATAATTCACCTGAGATTGTTCATTTATCTTTATCTTAAAAGGGAGCCTAAACTAAAACAGATAGCAATCAATCCAAATTTGTGATCAAGGAGACAGTGTTGAACATTAGAAACTGCTTCCCCATGGTGGGCTCTTTTGGTCTTTAGAACCGCAGTGAAGCAGCAAGCACATGGCAAAATCAGAAACGAGTAGGGAGCGCCAAGGGGGCACTCTCAGAAGAGAATTATTTTCTCTTTGTTTGCTCCTTGAGAAAATGCAATGTCTACATGTGACTCAGACAACAGCAAAGATGGTCATACTCACTACTTTTACATGAATTTTATATATAGCTTCCAAAATACATTTTACTTATTGCTGCTATCAGGCAATAAAATGTAGCTTCGAAGATCAGCTGGGTTCAAAACCTAGCTGCATGACCTTAGGCAAACCCCTCAACCTTCCAAGCCTCAGTTTCCTCATCTCAAAAACTGAAATAATAATAATACCTAATGCATAGAATTGTAGTGAGAGCGATATGAGATAATGTATACAAAGTACTTGACAGTGACATATGCAGATTAGCTGTCAGCAGATGCTGGCTGTAATTATGTATGGTCCTGGTCTTCTGGTGAATTTTAAATGTTGTCTTCCCTACTGAACTGTATGTTTCATAAAGGCAAGGACCATGTCTCATCAATGTATTTCCAGTACCTGGAATAGTAAGGGCCTACCCCATAGATGCCGTGGAATGTTTATGAATTAGCAACAGATAAGGAGGCATGTATAATTGTGGTGTAGAAAAAGTGATTGGCCTGGTGTGATTTAGATTCAGTAGTTGAAGTTGGTGAAAATGTGCTAGTTTAGTTGGATCAAATTTTTTAAAAGTTGTGGTAGAAAACATTAGTGGGTCAATTTTGTAATTGAGACCTCCTATATCTTTGTGCTCTTGAATCTTTTCCCTTTTTCTGCTACTCTTCTCCCTTACTACCCTAATTTTCCCCACTCCTCTGGACCTTTAACTTCTGCCCACTCTGCCTGTCCTCTTTCTTCTCACATATCTCAGCTTTAAAAATCTATCTACTCTGATTCTGGTGGTGCTTCCTTCTGCTTTTGACCCCTATTCTGCTGCCCTTTTTTCTTCCTCACTGGGGAAAGAACACAAAGAAGGAGACAGTAGGTCAGTAATCCAATATGGTCACAGACACAGCCCCTCACACTTATTTCAACTTTCCTGAAATCGAGGGACAGGATGGCGTGTTACCTTGTAAAGAGCCCTGGACCAGAATCCCAGAGGCCCAGTTCTTGTCCAGGCTCTGCCCATGACCACCGGGTGTGTCTGGGCCCTCATTTCCCCATCTACAAAATGTGGGGAGACTGGGCTCAGTGGTTAGTAGAGGGGGCAGTGAGTGGGTATCAGCACTACCAACTCTTTCCATCCCAAGCAGCATTTAGAAACCTAGTTTTCACAAGATTGATAGGGAGAGAAGTGCCACTGCTACAGAACCAGGAACACTAACTTTCTTGCAGAGCAGCAACGCTACCTTTCCTGCAAACCGTGAGTCAATCTTGCACAAGGAAGAAGTAGCAACAGCATCCTCTTTTGAGTCTGTGATGCCATAATGATGACCCTTGCAAAGGAATCAACAGCTTTGTAACCAACAGTGGACTTTAAAGTAATGGCTATAAATCGTGTCTTAAATAATGGCTGTTCATCTGCTAAAGCACTGAAAGAGGGTAGGAGAAATGTAGGCAAATACAGAGGGTCTGTCTGATATTATATAGCTGATTTGCCTTGAGATTATTTTAATGGTACCTGTAACAGGATACAGATAAACCACTGGGCATGGCTTGCAGGGCCCTCCAAGAGCTGACCCCCTTTCTGCCATACCATCTTGGTAGGCTCTCACTTGCTCTTACTCTGTAGACCTTGAGAACACACTGTTTGCACTTCTGGAAATGTACTTTATTGTTTCTTGCCTCTCAGATGGTATGTTTTCTTGGTCTGGGATGCCCTTTGCCTTCTTGACTCCTCAGACAACTTACTCTCTCTTGCTAGATTCAATTAAAGTACTCTGTCCTCTGATACCTCACTGTCGATTCCTCATCACCTCTGTCTATCAATGAACATGTCCCTGTGTGTATTATTCCAAGGACCTCAAAGGATTAATATCCCTCTCTCCCTCTCTGATCTTCCTTCCTGTCTCCCTTCTTTCCCCTGTGACTCCATTTGCAGCCCAAACTTTTTCCCAAATAAAACCTTAAGTGAACTCCCCTGGTTCAAGCAGGGACTTGACTGCCCAACTCTAGTCTGCTCTGCCTCCCAACTCCCCTCATTCCTGAGGGAGTCCCTGAGGCATGTCTGCCAGCATGCACTTTGAGAGACTTCGCAGTAGATTTTTAAGTCCTTAAGAAGCAGGGAATCCTCTTTGAGTGAATAATTTGTTACAAGGACACCTCAACACCTCGTTCTTTCCATCAGCAGCCTAGGGCTGAGCTAGCCCATGGTACTGGCCCAAGGCCAGAGATGAGGCGGGATAAAAGTGACCTGTGTTACATTTCAAACACAGGCAGTGGGCAGTTCTTGTTGGAATAAATAAAATATCAGCTCTTTTAAAAAACCTAGTATACATGGCTTTTGTTGTTGCTATTGTTTTTTTTTGTTTTTTTGTTTTTTTGTTTTTTTTTTAAGTAGCCACTATGAAAATGACGGAAGGTAACACTGGAAAAGAAAATAACATTTTAAATTTTAAATTTCATTTCCCGGCTGAAACAGCAGTTCTCAATGGGTCTGACAGATAACTGAATAATACGCCTTGGGATGGCAGTTTGGGCTTAGGTAAGATCCTGGAGTTGGAACAATTAGCAGCCTGAGATCACTCCCAGGCAAAGGTATCCCCATGCACTAGAGCAGGAAGAATGCTGAGCTGTCACATTTTGCTGATCAGGAAAGGGCCATGAAGGAACTTGCCCAGCATGAGCTGCCTTTTATATCCCCAGAGAACATCAGGCCAAGTTATGATCCAGATTAAGGCAGACTTGGAGGGAATGGCAGGGAGTCAGCCGACCTAAAGCTCACTAGGAACCTGAGGCACAGTCATTGTAAGACAGTTTTTAAAGAGGCAACTTCATAAAATCAGAAATGAATTGAGTAGGAACGGCCCCTAAGAGCCTAACCCAATCCTCTCCTTTTACAGATGAGGCCAAACCTCACAGCTAAACTCAGGACACTTTCTCCTCCATCCCACTTCTACTATCCAGCTCCTAAATCACAAATTTCTATCACCAAACTTTTAAAATAATTTTTAAAACAAACTTTTAATATTTTACTTAACTGGAACTAAACATCAAACCAGTCATCTTTGCTTTACATAGGATTTTTAATAATTTATTTTTTAAATTTGGGGGCAGTGCAACAAAGGGGATGTTATTGCGATAGAATTTTGAAGGGAAAATGTAATAGTACCCCAATTCTAATTTATTTTTCCTTATAAGAGAAATTTAAAATACAAATATAGACACCATCTAAATTTAGATCTAAAATACATGTTTCAAGCTGGTGCAGTATTGCACGTCTGTACTCCCAGCTACTTGGGAGGCTGAGGCAGAAGGATGGCTTGACTCCAGGAGTTCGAGGCCGGCCTGAGAAACACAGCAAGATCTCATCTCTAAAATGGACAAATGTATGAATGAAAAAAAAAAATACATGTGCAACCAAGAACTAAAAATTAAATTCTGAAAAGAAAAAACTTCTAAAAGGAGATAAAAGAGTTTAAAAAAATTCTCCATGAAAATTAGAGAAAATGTCCTGTCAGATTGCAGTTGCTGAGTCATTTTTTAATAAAAGGATGAACTGAATTTTTTTTTTCCTACTGAAATAACCAATAATGGCAAAAGCTAGTGAACACGCTAAATCTAGAAAAGTAAAACTGATACTCTGATAGGACCCTAAGACTAATGTCAGATAATGTCCTAAAGCATAAAAAGCCTATCCACCAGAAAGGAACAAGAAAGGCATCAAAACAAGGGAGGCAGAGCCTTGGGGCCACGGCTAAGCCTGGTCCTCAGACACACTTAAGAACCTACTCTGCTCTCCTCTTCCCTTCTTCTCCCTCACTTTTGAGGCAACAAACTATGCTGATCCTTGTTCTATGTAAAATAATTCAACATCAAGGTGAAATCCAAATCGCTCAAGTACGATTAATACAATACCCTACTCCTTCAACTCCTCCCTAAAATGAATGCAAGAGAAAACAACAGTTTTGTTTTAACAGCCACATAAGCTTCACTTCTGCTATTGTTGTTATTTTCTAAGGAAGAGCAAGAGGGTTTTTGAGCTGCTAGCCTAAGGCTAGCCCGGAAGACAGAATACTTTCATTTCTAGGTCACCCACATACATTTATTTCTGGCAAAGCACACAAGCAAACCATCTTTGTTGAAAATTCAGACATTCCCCCCACTATCTTCATCCTTCTGCCCAAGGACCCTCACACACAGGTAGAGAGTGGCTCATTCTCCTTCCTATCTACCTTAGATTTAATCTCCACTTTATTGAGGAAGTCTTCTTCAATTTCCTAATTGCAAATGAGTACTCTACCTTCGTGTTTCCACAGCATAGTATCCCAACCCCACTGATCATAGCCAGCACTGTGATTTTTTTTTCAAAACATGCATCACCAGAACCATGAAAATAAATCAAATCAAAATGAAAAAAAAAAAAGCAGAATGTAGAATATGTAGTAATGGCAGCTGTTGTTTTATGGCTCACCTGTTCTGATTCTTTCTATCTATCTATCTATCTATCTATCTATCTATCATCTGTGTATCAATCACAGATGCTGCAGTGTGCCACCAAGATTCTCGAGTACAGACTGAAGTACCTGACAACTCTGTCAGGTCCCTCTCTGGGAATGGCCCTTAGCCAAAGAGCCACCTCACCCAAGGTCATGCTCCCTCCTGGAGACAGGTGAAGGACGATGGCAACTTGGATTAGGATGGAAAGGGTGGAGAATGTGGGAATGCACAGGAGGCCAAATGAAGAGGACTTGGGAATAGACTGGATATGTATTTCCCTTGTGCCTTCATAGTGCTTGGCACAGCAGGGACTCAGCAAATATTTGCTGAAAAACAGACTGAATGAAGGCATGAAATTTGAGGGTTGCGTTTGGGTTCTTGGTACCATCTACATGTCTACATCCATTTCCCTTACCCCCACATTTCCCCAGCCGCAGAGTGTATGGGACCAGATAGGGTGGGGTTGTAAGCAGGAATTATAATTATTTTGCTCATAAATAAAAAGCTGGAAGATGAATTTAAGTGGACGAAGTTCTTTTAAACTCTACAGAGAGACCAATTTACTTTCCCTTTCCATAGATCACAGAGAAACCAGAAATTGGTTTTAGCTTTACTTCTGAGCCGTCCTGATGATGGCAAACATCTACTCTGGTTTTCCACTCCCAGTTGAGACTAAAGGTTAGTTAATATCTATCTGGACATCTTTAGGAATGCTACCTTTCTTTGATACAATATGTCTTGAGGCAAAGAGGTAGACAAGACAACTTTATGAAAAGACTCCAAAGATCCTTATGATCAAGTAACATGAATGTTCACAGAGCATACTTGGCATGATGTCCATTCCTAAGTCTTCCCCAGGTTAAATGGAGCCTTTGTGTTTCCTTGGCCTACATGTGCCATTCATTGGTGGCTTAAAAACCCTGCTCTCCATATGTGCAGAACTGTGATTCAGACTTTATGGCTCCCAGACTTGTGGCAGAGGTAAAGCAAGGTACCGACTCAGGATGGTGCCCAATTACTCTCCATCTCAACACCACTCACTGTGAATTCCTTTGCTTGGCACCTCTGAGTGACAGAAAATGGATTGTTTTCAAGACTGTTCAGGGGTGGGCCAACTGAAAGCTGAGACTTGCTCACAGACATGAAATGGGGAAGAAGAGACTGGGCTTCATTTTTCTTTGTTAGAAACTAGGATTCTTCAGTCTTCATGGCTCCCAGCTTGGCTCAGTTTATAAATCAAAATGGATGCTTAAAGGGAAAAAAATCAAATAGTCACAATTTTTAGCAGACAATAGTTAATGTATGCAGATTCCGTGGCAGGGAGCCTAATGCCTGTACCCAGGAAAGGCACACACAGCTGAAGTGACAGCAGTGACGAGGCAGACAAGCTGAGGGGTGACGAGAGCTCAAAAGCAGACGAGCCAGCCTCTGGGCCAGGGCCTTGTGCCAAGAACACACTTCCCAGTAACCTCCTCTCAACCCAAAAAATGAGCACAAAACCAAAGCGCTCACTGGCTCTCATCTAATTTATACCACAGAATTACCACAATCATCTGTGGCTTTTAAAAAATTTCTTATTTGTTTATTTATTCATTTATTTTGAGACAGAGACTCACTCTGTTGCCCAGGCTGGAGTACAGTGGCGCTATCTCGGCTCACTGCAATCTCCACCTCCTGGGTTCAAGTGATTCTCCTGCCTCAGCCTCCCAAGTAGCTGGGATTACTGGTTCCCACCATCATGCACAGCTAATTTTTGTATTTTTAGTAGAGCCAGGGTTTCGCCATGTTGGCCAGGCTGGTCTTGAACTCCTGACCTCAAGTGATCTGCCCACCTTGGCTTCCCAAAGTGCTGGGATTACAGGCATGAGCCACCACGCCCAACCTCATCTGTGGCTTTCATACATTCATTTCTGGGAGGACTAACCCCCCTAGGTGTGGGGGCTCAAAAGATGGCGACAAAATATGTACATGCAGCCAACTCTTCAGCCTCTCCAAATATCCTACTCCTCCCCACCCAGCACAATAGCCTTCCCTATCCCCTGAACCAAGAATGGCATCTGGGGCTATAAACATCATTCAAAACCCTGGTACCTGAACACTAGTCCAAGGTAAAGTTTACACACAACTCCAGTAAAAGGTGAAAAATAAGGACCCAGTGGTGATTTTTTCAGAAAACGAGGTATTCAACTTAAGCAGGATTCTTATTTTTGGTGTTAAAATGCCCATTAATGAAATGTTTTTAAGTTTTAAAAGTTAACAACCATATCTTGGCTCCCAGTATTTTTGTTGTTGTTGTTGTTTTTGTTTTGTTTTGGTGGTGGTGGGGGGGGTTATAGAGTGAGATTTTAGTACTCCATGAAATCTAAGAATCCAGGAAAAAGTATTTTTACGTACATGAACTTAGTAATAGTAGAAGGGTCAATAACCCTCTTAAGACACGAAGAAGTTTCTTGATACAACTTGTAAAAAGTTAAATGTAAGGGTGTATAGTCCTTAATAACTTACAATAGCCTGTGTGAATTGTATTGGAACCCACTTCTCTCTCCTCTGGGTCTCCTAAGTCCCTAATGCCCTTAAAACGCAGTCCCCAGGCACATGGCTTCTACACACTAGAACAGAAAGCCCCTCAAAGGCAGGAACTCCACCTTAAACCTGTTTAATCCTCTGGCATTGCCTGGAACAGCATCTTGCAAAGGGTAGGTGCTAAATTACACTGGAAAACATCAAGTTTCTAGGCCTAGTGAACCTTGTAAATTGCCACAAATCACAATGAACAGAGATTCCTGTGATCCATCAGGGGCTACATCTGGGAGAATCTTGATAGAATTTGGGGAAATGTTTACTTCTGAGTGTCAGAAGCTTAAGAAAAAAAGAGAACTATAAGAATGGCTTACGGTGTCATAACTGGAGGGGAAAGCCATGTGATCTGATGTGAGTGTTTTGCTCAACAAGGTTCTGTTTTTGTTTTCTTTTCCAAGTGTTAACTAAGAAAACTAGGTCACTGAAATAGGCCCTGGAGACTCACTAGAGACACTAGCATTCTGCATGTCATAATCGCAACAGCTTACCAGAGGAAAAGGTCAGGGAGAGAAAGATGCATCAAGAGAAAAGCAAGGTCCAGATGCTGC
Organism: Pongo abelii; assembly: GCF_028885655.2. Classification (NCBI taxonomy): domain Eukaryota; kingdom Metazoa; phylum Chordata; class Mammalia; order Primates; family Hominidae; genus Pongo; species Pongo abelii. The sequence goes on from NC_085928.1 coordinate 181,168,729, forward strand.
CCTGCCAACATCCTTTCACCTCTGCCTCCTCTTTTCCCGAGATGGTACTAACTAGAGGTAGGACGATGCAACTGTTCTTGGAGAAACAGGGCTCATTTATAAAGATTTCAAATCAATAGCTCCCTCTCTAAGGACTACTTCATGAGGCAACTCTGTCTTCCCCTCAGGACCTCTGGCAGACTCTTTGCTCACTCCATCCCACCTCCTAGCTGCAGATTAAGAAGATATATTACATCCCCTCCCCTGACCCTGCACAGGGTTGCCAAATGCAGCCCGAAGCTGGCCCCTATTGTCTGAGATTTACAACCAGGTGATTGGGAGTGGACAGGGTTGGCTTTGGACCACAGACATGATAGGCTGGGGGTTAGGGGAAATAGATGATAATAATAATAAAAAGGCAATGCTGCATTTCATTTTGCCTAATGTATGGCTTCGATAGGAAGCCAGTCCACCCACAGTGCTGTCTCAGTCACTTAATAGACTTCTGCAGCAGCAGCAGCAGGAGCAGTCTCCTGTTCAGAAAGAAAAAGGACCACACTGGTGTCATGAGAAAAAACAAAGGCAAAGGACCAAAGTGTTCCCAGCTATCATTCTTGGGGTGGCAGGAACACAAATGGGGACCCATTTGGCTCTTTATTTGGGCTGTTGATGAATAAACCCTCTCCCACAGTGTCCTCAAACCTCCAGCAGTTTTAATTAAAACAAAAGAAATGTCAGCAGGGAAAAGACTGGAATATAATTAGGGCCCACCAAATCTAAAGTAATATGGGGGAAAAAGACTAGTAATGAAAGGGAAGCTTTCATGTTCTTACTGAATCCCTGCTCTGTTACTGACACAAAAATCAATTTCAATAGGCTTTAGTTGTATCTGAGCGGGAACACAGTGACAGATGAAATTTAGTGAGCAACTTACTGGAGTCATAATGATTCCCACAGGAAAAAAAAAAAAAAAGACTACAGTGAGCACTCCCAGCCAAATGTCTCCTCTGTAAGAATGCGTATGTTTATTATACATACACATAACATGTATGTTATTAAAATTATATCTAAAATTTATATACCTAAAACATATATAGGCTGAGTGTGGTGGCTCATGCCTATAATTCTAGTGCTTTGAGAGGCCAAGGCAGGAGCATCACTTGCAGCCAGGAACTCGAGACCAGCCTGAACAATATAGTGAGACCCCGTCTCTATAAAAAATCTAAAAATTAGCCAGACCTAGTGGCATGCACCTGTAGTCCCAGCTACTCTGCTGAGGTGGGAGGATCACTTGAGCCCAGGAGTTTGAGGCTGCAGTATGCTATGATTGTGCCACTGCACTCCAGCCTGGGGGACAGAGTGAGATCCTATCTCTAAAAAAAAATAATTAAAAATGATAATATTGTATATATAGAAATATACTACATTGTAAATATATACATATGGAGGAGAGAGAATTTAAAAAGTAGTGGTTTTTTTTTTTTTTAATCCCAAAAAATGTGAATTCTCTCTCTCAAACCCTTTAAAACAGTGGTTTTCAATGGGGCAACTTTGCTTCCCAGGGGACATCTGATGTTGTCTGGAGACATCTTTTGATTTTTATGACCGCAGCTACTGACAATTAGTGGGTAGAGGTCAGGGATGCTACTAAATCTTCATAATGCACAGGACACCACGCTTCCCCCAACAAACAATAATTGGGTGCAAAATGTCAATGGAGTCAAGGTTGAGAAAACATGTTTTAAAAGAATTTGACATTTCATAGGTGCTCAATGAATGCGGAAGTCTATGAAATGTCAGATTCTGCAATAGGCACTAATACTACAAAGATCAAATGATAAGGTCTTGACCTCAGGGATCTCCCATGGCTTAAGGGAGGCACAGCAGAGGACGAATTGTTCTTTCCTTGCTTAGTAGAATCTTACATGTAAAATCTTTTCTTAAATCCCAAAAATGTATGTTCTTTAAGAACACAGGCAATACTATACCCAGTGACTTCTGAGACCACTTTTCAACTGGCTTTTGTGTGGCCAATTCTAAGACTTTCCCATTTAAGCAGCATATTCTAAATTTTTAAAAAACCAAATGAAGTATTATTAGGACTAAATGGAATTTGGTTTATTATAACTGGACACAATTCTGGCTAATTATATTAATTTTAGAAAGAATATCCTATTTTCATTTTAAAACAATATTTAGGTCTTAATAACTCTTCATACTATGTGTTCTTTCCTTCTTCTTCAAGGTTTACTTATAGTTTTAAGTTATCAGGTGCTCAATTTAGAAATATATTATTTTGTTTGATTAAAATATAAGTCATGTGAACTTTTAAGCTAAAAATGTAATAGTCAATGACAAGAGAATAAAGGTGTTTGCCTTTATCCAACATAAGTTCTTCAAATGCAGGGATATAGGAATCTTGCAATTGCTGTAAGTGATCTGTTTCCAAGAAATAAGGAAAGCAAAATTCAATTTTTTAGAAAAAATAAATGAGCAGCATTATTCTATATCACCAACACAATTCACCACCTTTTAGGTACTTAAGGATTAAAGAACTCAAGATGGTCAAAGAACAACATCCAAATATAGACTCTCCACAGTGTATGAAAGAAATAATTATGGCCTATTAATTGTTCCACCTGCAATAGCAGAAGACCCAGATCTCCGCAAAGGCTGAAAATATCTCTCCCCCTCCAACAGATGTCTTCTGTGTCAGCACAGACTGCATTTGCGATTGTGCTTTCTGAGCAAAGACCTGCATATTGTTCTTTGGGAAGGAGGGTGAGAGGACAAAAAGGACATTAGAAAACTGAAAGTTGTTTTATAAATGCAGGATGGCTCTTACATATTCATAATCTTTCAAAGTGATGGGCATGACAGACTACAGCAATTTGTCAGCAAACACATCTATCCCTGGGAAGCTAGTTGCTGGGAGTAAGTAGTCAAGTGCCTCTCAGAAACCTGTACTCTCCCATCAGGACAATAATGCTGAGAACGCTTTTGTCTGAAATCTTGGGGGGGGGGCCGGGGTGAAATACGATGACACACTGAGAAAGAACAAGGGCTCTTTTAAGTAAATATGATCTTCCCCAAGCTCTGGGTAGGCCTGAATGGGAGGGTAACTGACTAGGTAGTAAATGCATTGATTTATAGTTAAAGTTAGCTGCGATCTAACTGTGACCTATCGGGTAGCTTCGTCTCAAGGAGGGTGAGTTTTCCCTGACTCCAGTGAAATTCTTCTTTCCACCACATTTTCATGCCTCCAGTTTAGGTTGACTCATCAGGGATCATGAGACGGGCAAGGACAGCATCTTGCTGACTCTTGGAAATCTTCTCTTCTCAAACAGGTATTTCACATAGTCTAGAGAGAATTGACTATCTGTAGCTAGAGCTCTGCAGGCCCTATAGAGGACGTGCAGGTTAAGAGGAAAGGCTTTGAAAGAGGTATGAGGTTCCCTTGGACTACTTAGTGGGTCTAGAGTTAGCCCTCTAACTGTGTAGAACAGATATAAAACAATTAGCTCACTAGGTTGCAGTAAGGATTAAATTACATGTGTAGATACACTGGGTAGAGTGGCTGGGTAAACGGTGTTATCACAGTGCTTTTAGTGTGATTGAGGTTCCATTTCTGTTCTCTTCTCCTACTATTCCCCCCCCAAGTACCCCACTAGCCCACATTGCAGGTCTAGTTTCCTTCTCCCTTTCTTCCAATGTACCATGGGGACTTTACATGTCTCTTCCTTCTGCCACACTTGAATGCTCGCTGCCTTCAGGTCTTGACTCGAATGTGTCAGAGTCTCAAATGACTCTTCTCCAATAGTCTTTTTCTGGCTGCTATATCTAAAACTTCAACTCCACTTTAACTCTTATTATCCTCCTTCTCTGCTTTACAGATCATCTAACAAACTATACAGTTTATTTATATATCATGTGTACCAGGTATTTCCTGCTCTAGGAGGGAAGTGTCTTGAGGGCAGCGGCTTCTCTTTGTCTTGTTCATTATTCCATCTTCAGTAGCAGATCAGTGCCCACATGGTGGGTACTCAATCAATATGTGCTGTATGAATGAATTCCTAACCTCTTTGTGGAAACAGTACTTTTTTTTTTTTTTTTTTTTTTTTTGGAGATAGAGTTTTGCTCTTGTTGCCCAGGTTGGCCAGGTTGGAGTACAATGGCACGATCTTGGCTCACCACAACCTCCACCTCCTGGTTTCAAGCGATTCTCCTGCCTCAGCCTCCCGAGTAGCAGGATTACAGGTACGCACCACCACACCCAGTTAATTTTGTATTTTTAGTAGAGACAGGGTTTCTTCATGTTAGTCAGGCTGGTCTCAAACTCCCGACCTCAGGTGATCTGCCTGCCTCAGCCTCCCAAAGTGCTGGGATTACAGCACTTCTGTTCTCTTTTTAAAAATTCATAGCACTTCTTACTTGAAGGCATAACAATTCTGATAGAACAAGTACTGTTATCAGACTTTAAAACTGAGGCTCAAAAAACCCAAGATTTTTCCAGGTTGTATTTTCCTTTCATATTGGCCTTGCATATAAGTCAAGGAAACAATAAGATATTGTCTCTCTCTTTTAAAATTCTATTTAAATTCTCTCTAATGTTTAAAGAATAAAGAACAGAACTGTAAATTAAAATGCCTGATAATCAGAATATATTTTCCACTTAGGAAGATTTATTTCTGTAAATATATATGCTTTATTTAAATATTAGCAATATAAAGTATAGAAGTAGAGGTAACTGCATCTCTAAGATACATTTCTGCTAGCAGCAGCCAATAGATCAACCTTACAGGTAGCAGTTAAGAATGAGGCTGTGCTATTCACAATAGCAAAGACTTGGAACCAACCCAAATGTCCATCAATGATAGACTGGATTAAGAAAATGTGGCACATATACACCATGGAATACTATGCAGCCATAAAAAAGGATGAGTTCATGTCCTTTGGAGGGACATGGATGATGCTGGAAACCATCATTCTCAGCAAGCTATTGCAAGGACAAAAAACCAAACACCGCACGTTCTCACTCATAGGTGGGAATTGAACAATGAGAACAATTGGACACAGGAAGTGGCACATCACACACCGGGGCCTGTTGTGGGGTGGGGGGAGGGGGGAGGGATGGCATTAGGAGATACACCTAATGTAAATGACAAGTTAATGGGTGCAGCACACCAACATGGCACATGTATACATATGCAACAAACCTGTATGTCGTGCACATGTACCCTAGAACTTAAATTAAAAAAAAAAAAGAGGCTGTGCTTTTTGAACCAAAGGGAACATTTGATCCTCTTTCCCTGACATAAATATGGAAAGATGGAAACTTTGCCTAAACTGTTAAGACCTCAGTTAGCTAAGGTCACCTGCACAAAAACATGAAAATTGCCTTCCTTCCTCCTCTTCCTCATTTTCAATTGTGAAATAGGTGTAGGCATATGGTCAAAGACTCATAAGCAGGATCTCTTCTAACAGCACCTGATCTGAAAATATCAAGCCTGATTTCAACCTAGTTGCCAGTATCTGATTTCAATCACATTGGTTGGGGCTTAGGTACTTGCTTGCCTAGGATCCAAAAGATCAGTATCAATCTGCATTTTTTTTTTTTTTTTTAGCATTTAACTCGGCAGTCTTGTGTTTGCAACATTAATGGTTTATTTCATTGGTGGCTTCTGTCTGCATGAGGGACATTAAGAAAATAAAATTGGCACTCATATAAGCAAAATAACTGAATTGCTGGATTTAGTCATTAAAATGTACCTTATGATATCCCAGGAACTCCTAACCAGAAAATCTGTCTTAGATTTCATAAACCACTGATAGTAATTTAATGCCAATAATAACACAATATTTATTAACCACTGATGAGCATTCAACAGTTCATGGGCTTGAATATTGAAAAATATGTAGCAATCATACATATGATGCTTTAAAAGATTGAATTATACTTCTTAAACATGTTATTTCTGTTTTTACATTTTTAAACATTAAAAAAATCTTTTTGAGAAGAATACATTTTAGGAAACAAATTCAGAAGCCATAAAAAAACTTTGGAAATAATAAATGCAGTGGAGCTAAAGGAGTAAAAATATATAGGTTCTATTTAGAATTTGATCAGTTTTCAATTTTTCAATAAGGCTCTAGGCAAATCTTTTTAGCTCTCATGGATTTCATGAAGAAGAGAAATAGAAATACTTGTTATGCCTGTTTTCCCTTCCAGAACTGAAATGCAAACAGGAGTGTCCAGATAAGGTGAGTTCTTTTGAACTCCACTTTCCGTGGAGTTGTCTAACCTTGACAACTCCTGCCCAGGGATTCACAACATATCGTAAATACATACACTATTCCACTATTAAGGAAAAGGGCAGCCAATAAAAATTTCCTGAAAGGGCATCATTTCTATGAGTCGAAATGGATTTCAGTGCCCTTTGAAATGTGGTCAAGCTTTTACAAAGAAAGGTCTTATGAAGAAAATCTAATTTCACATAAAATTAACATTAATATTTATGGTAAATTTAAAAAAAACCCTTCTTATCCAACTCACAAGCCACATTGTTACACAACTCCAAAAAGCACCCTTCCCATTGTTTTCTATAAAAGTGGCATCTTCTGGGGTTGAACACATTGGTAGCCGTGTTGATTAAAAGTTAAATTCATAGACTCCTTACTGAGCAGCTATCATATATAAAGCACTGTCTTCATTTCTGAGGGACCTGAGTCTTAAGTCAATTTTATTATTAAATTATTTACATTTCTCACACAACAAATTTAGCTTCATTTTTAATGGATTTTACTCCTAGAGGAAGGTTTATAAAAAAATATGTATTTTTATTTTTCCCTGTTTGTTCCATTTTCAGAGGCTTTCTCCAAATCAGTTATGGCCAAGATCAACTCATGGCATCTTATTTGGGGGAAGACACCACTAAAAGAATATCTCTAATATATGTGGTTTTAGGAAACACAATAATTAAAGAAAAATCGTGAGAAAAGGAATCCACCTTTATTAACTCATTGAGAGAGAACCATTGATGTTAGATCCAGAGTATTCTTCCTTAATTTACTTTGTAAGGTCTTCCGAGAAAAAGTTCAAGTGCAGAAAACAATTGAAGAGGACTGCAATTTTGTTTTTTTTAGAGATAGAAATAATTTTTTTTTTTTAGACAGAGTCTCGCTCTGTCGCCCAGGTTGGAGTGCAGTGGCCCGATCTCGGCTCACTGCAAGCTCCGCCTCCCGGGTTCATGCCATTCTCCTGCCTCAGCCTCCCGAGTAGCTGGGACTACAGGCGCCCGCCACCACGCCCGTCTAATTTTTTTGTATTTTTTAGTAGAGCGGGGGTTTCACCGTGTTAGCCAGGATGGTCTCGATCTTCTGACCTCATGATCCACCCGCCTCGGCCTCCCAAAGTGCTGGGATTACAGACATGAGCCACCGCACCCGGCCAGAAATAAAATTTTAACTTTGTGCTTAGTGCTATACTATTCTCAGGAGAGAACTCGTTTATTCAAAAAATCAGGATTCTAATACTTCTCAAACATACTCACTTATTCTGAGGGAAAAACCACTTTTCTCAAAGAGCTTAATAAATGATAGCAAAAAAGAGATTTGCTGCATTCCAATTTATTTTGTACTGGCTAATACATTAGCCAGTACATACTTTTCATCTGGTCACATACTATTTCTACCATGGCTTTAAGTAAATATACTATTAAGAAAACTATCATGTTTTTGAACTCGAAATTTAATCTATTGGCCTCTATGTTACAAAGGTGAGATAGAAATGAACTTCATTCTTGTATTTCATTAATTGACACACCCATATTTGATATACTTTACTAGAAAAATCAACTCAATAGTGATAGGATGACAACTTACTGCTTCTCTTTAAATATTATGTATTTATTATTAAAATTATTTAAATTTAATAATAAGGAGTATGATATCATAGGGCTTGTCTAGATTTCAACAAAAGGCTTGAAATTACTATAAGATTATGAAAAAGGAGCAAGGAAGCTACTGAGAAAGATTTGTATAAACTTCATAACTGCTATTTTGCATTTAACTATACCAATAATGATTCATGAGCAATTTCTTCCTGGATTGCCAATACTCTTAGAAACTCTTAAGAAATACAGTATTAAAGCAAATGATTGGAAAAAAGAAGTCTGAATAAAGGATGCGGTAGTTCAGATGTGTTGTACTTCTACCTCCATTGTGTATAAAGGTGCCAGCTGTGTAGGGACTTGGGCTCTATAAAACAAAGACTTTGAACTTTTACTCTTCAGCACTCAACTTAGGTAAGGATGTAATTAAAACAAATTCCACCACCTAAATCAAAGTTAGAGAATCCTTTGAGCATGATCTGAAATGATTTGATAAACAGCACAATTGGGTAGAACTGTCAAGACATTCATAGCCTCAGGAATGGGCTGATACAAAAATATGTAATAACATACAAACACATGAATGTCACCAGAACAGCTGATCACCTTATCATACTAAAAATAAAAGAAACAACATTTAAACCATAATTTAAATTTTTAAATCATAATTGAAATTTTTAAATTTTCTTATAAAGTAGATTTGTGAAGGTGATTAAAGGGCCAGAGTTACCCAGGAAGGTTGGGACATCTTTTTAAGATACTTTTACAGTTAAAAAAAAAAATAGATCCTCAAGATTTGGTATAATCAAGGTGTTATAGTTATTCAAATGGAAGAGGGGAAGAATAGATTGATTTTTAAAATCTGTGTACTAATTTTTACAGTTTATGTACTTCTTTTCTGTAGATCATCTCATTTGCTTCTCGTAACTTTCCTTTGTCCAAGAATTCACTCACTACTGAATGCCTACTCTAATGCAGGTCTGAATAAAATGCTATTTCCTGCCCTCATGGAACTTATAATCATGACTTTCTTTTGTTATACGTTTTCGGTATTATGACTATTTTGATTTAAGTAAATCAACATCAAATCCTATTGGAAATAAGAAAGAGAAAGAGAGAGACAGACAGACAGACTTGGGGGAGGGGTGGAGATGAAGAACGGAAGTAGATGCTTGTGTAGGGTAGCCTTGAAAACACACAGGAAGGAAAGCAAAGAAGGCCTGGAGGGTGCAGCTTCAGGTAGAGGGAAAGGAGCTATGTGTGAGTGAGCGAGGAAGAGAGAGTGCTGCAGGAGAGGGTGAAAAAGGCTGGATTGTTCTGCCTTATTCCCTGAGCCTAATTTGCTTACATATACATCATCCCAAAGCCATTCTCAAGTCAAAGAAAAAGATACACCTTTGAGACAACAGTGGAAACTAAGATGGCTCCACAACCATGAGTAATAAATTAGATCCCACTGACACTTGGGTAGAGAACCAGACCAAAAAAAAAAAAAAAAAAAAAAAGCCTTTATATTCATACTTCAAAACAAAACAGATTCTAATCACCTCAGCAAAAATAGGAGGGCTGGAAATAATAGATAGTCTGTAAGATTTGTAGCTGGTAAATGCAAGTTATTATTAATAGCTAATATCTACTATGTCAGGTTCTGTTATAAGCATTTTACACACATTGACTCATCATAGCCCATTATGCTGTTACCCTCATTCTACAGATAAGGAAACACACAAAGAAGTTAGATGACTTGTTGAAAGTATCTATTATTTAACATAGGCAGCATCTCATTTGACTTCTGCATTTTCTTTATTGCTTCCTTTTAGCCAACAAAAAAAATATTTCTAAGAGCTTTCACTAGATGGAAAATATTTTCAGAGTTCACTTACAATCTTAGTCTTTCTAGCACTAGTTTTTCCCTCAAGATCTTCAGTTTTCAGCTATCATTTCTCAAAATGGAGTTTTCAGAAGGCAGGCGGTGACTTCAGTCTAGGCCATACAAGGTTTTCAGGGGGCTGGCAGCTTGAGAAGTTGATATTATGATGAACAGATGGCCAAAAGTTCCACAGAGCAACCAACTCAGACTGGGCTGAACAGAAATGCTAGCAAAGGTAGGACTTTAATTCAGTCCTAAAAGATCAGAAGAATAAGATTGGGGGGAAGACAAGGAAGGACACTTCAAGCACCAAGTAAAGGCACTGGCCAATGTATGAGGAAGGGCTTGAGTCTGTGTATGGCTATGACATCACATGTGTGTAGAAAATAGCAGGATATGCAATTGGAGAAGACAAAGTCCCAATCAAGAACAGCTTCCTGTGTCATGCTAAGGAGTACGATGTTACAGAGTTTACACTTGGGAGTTACAGGATCAGACTGGATTCCAGAAAGGTCACCCTGTCACCATCTTCCCCACTCCTTCCCCACCTGCCTACCCACTACCACTCAGATCCAGGATTGCAGTTCGTCTGTCCTCTACCAAGATTTGGAGACGATTAATCCAGTCAGGATCTGAAACAAAGGCTGGCAGCGAAAAGAGAATAGACCCAAAGAATAAATAACAAGTAGAATCAACAGGACATGTAGATGGTGTTTTGGAGAATTGAAAGAGAAAGAGAAGTCCTCTAGGAAGATAACATCTCTGATGTGTACAATCTAGGTGGGTAAGAGTGCCATTCTTTGAGACAGAAGGCTCGGGAAAACATGAAGAAGGCAGGAGGTGACTTCAGTCGAGGACCTACAAGGTTTTCGGGGGCCTAGCAGACATCCAGACAGATTTGTCCATTAGTCCAGTGGAGAAGGCTGGGCTTCAGGAGGTCAAGTCGGTCTATGGAGACAGAAGGACTCACAATGAACACCAAGAAAAAACAACCAAGGGGTGGGAAAAAAGAAAGTAGCAATATGACTGCAAATCAAGGAAAGAGAAAGTTTCAGGAAGAAGGACGTGATGAGTTTCAAAAAGGAAGGTATGGTAAGACCCAGTGCTATAGAAGACCAAGTGAAATAAAGACTAAAAAGAGCTCATTCAATCTGGCAATTATGAAGCCCCTGGGACCTTACATAGCAATGCAGGGACAGACATCAGTTTGCATAGAGTGAAGGAAAAAATGGGAGGTGACTATGTGGAGGCAAAGAGGGTAGAAAATAGTTGCTTGGTCTGAAAAGAGATGAAACTAGTCCTGAGGTCTCGCTGAAGTTGACTGCATGCTGAGAGGAAAGGGGCAATTCCGGGCAAGGGAGGAGACAACAGAAACAGCAGGAGGAGTCCTCTCACACAGAGGGAAAAGTCTTACATTGAGTTAGGATGAAAGAAGATAAGAATGTGAGAAGAAGATGAGTTTGAGAAGAAAGGCAGAGGGAGACCTGTGGGATATTTACCCAATGAGGGATACCTGTCCAATGGCTCCAGTTTTTCTAAAAGGCATAGAAGAAGGTCACCTGTGGAGAACAATGAAGGCAGGGGCAGCGGAAGGGAGGAGAGGAGAGTGGTGGAGATTGGGAGCAACTATTCCAGGGACAACAGGAGAAGGAACTGAGCAGGTACATACAGTTGATTATTAAGCAGTGCTGAGTTAAGCTGTGCAGCCCAAATGCAGAAAAATAAACAGCTAGACTGACCTTAGGGAAGGGGTCTGCAAGGTGGATATTATGGAAGAACAAAGGATAAAGGAGATAGTACATGTTGGCTAAAAATGATTAAACTAAGAAATCATGAGGCCCAAGGCTGGAGAGACAAGTTATTAAAGTTTCATGGGGACTGAGAGACTGATAAAAGACCCGAGGGCTTAGTCAACATCAAAGAACAGGTGTGTAGGGTGTGAGGGAGTACAGGCTGGAAGCATCAAAGGCTGTGGTCTGAGATTGGGATACTGTACATTTAAGATTTCAAAAACAAAACAGACCTGGGTCATAAAAAGTCCAGGTTGTGAATCATAAGAGTGGGGTGTCATTCCAGGTAATAGCAATATAACTATAGTATCAATATTATACCATTTTACAAGTGAGACAAAGACTAGATGACTTATTCAACATCACAGCTGGTTAATGGCAAGGCTAAAGTTTCAATCCAAGTCTTTGCTGCCAAGTCCTGTGATCTTGTCATACAAAATCATTTTACTTGGTACCTTTTTCTTTCAACCTTTGAATAAGAAATAATAAAATGGTGATTTTGCTTTCAGACTAGGATGAAGTTATAAATGAAAGAAAGCTATAAATCTGACTTAAAATGCAAGTGAAAGTAACAGTTTTATTTTCAGAGCTCTGGTTATTACCCATAGTGTAGGAGCTTATGAAATTCTGTTAAAATGTATATTTGCATAGTGTTTTCTTATTATAGAAACATTAAAAGTAACTAGCTATTGAATATGGCAACAAAAATAGTTAAGAACCACTTTATCTCATAAAACATAAAATCCAGCCTCCAGTGGCATGTCTGCTATTATTTCACAATTCTGGGTCCCAATCCCTATTAAGTCCAAGGCTGTGTCAGGATGATTTAGGAAGATAAAGCAATGTTACACCACATATTTTCAACCCAGGTAACTTTAGGCATACATCCAAATGTGAATATCAGATCTGTACAAATGTAAATGGAGCTGTCATTTTCTTTGATTAAGAATCGCTCAGGCTCTCCATCACCATTACTAGACAAGACAGAGTGGCCTGCTGCCAACTTAAGGGGGCTGGAGGGATGGGGCAGTGGTGTGGAAATGGCAAATTAGGGGCCTCCTGTAGTGAGTTACTGCTCACCAGTCCTGGGCAGCCCTTAGGACATTATACATTGAGACACATATTCAAATGGAATGATGGTGGTAAACATCAGCATAATTCACCTTGAATAATTCATTACAAAAAGACAAATGAACAAATGTCCAATTTGCTACCTATGATATTAGCGATCACTGTCTTTTACGATATATATTAAGTGAGGAGCCTGCAGGAAACCATATACTTTGCACGTTCTCACACACAGTTATTCCATAGCTATTTATTCCATCCACTCTTGAGGCAAGTAGGGTCTTTCCCTGTCAGTTGGAACCAATCCAACCCACCCAACCCAACCTACCAAGACTCTCTAACTGTTCCTAGCTATCCTGGTTTCTTACTGAGCTAGTAACTAATAGTTTGCTTTTACTGTATATTAACTTGTCAGGCTAAGGTTTTACATGATTACTATTTAATCCCCACATTGCCCATGTGAAGTAAATGCTATTACCACCCCCATTATACTAATGAAGAGAGCAAAGCACAGTCCCAAAATCAGCCAGCTGGTAAGGCCAAGCTCTTAGCCATGCCCGCATGATTCTGCCTTTGTTACTCTGCCTTTCAAATTTCACCCAACTTCTGCTCTATAGCTTGATGGCACATGTTCAGGAAGAATTCCCATTTACTTCAGTCCATACTGATTACTCCCTTCTCAGAAGTAGCTCATCCATACCTCGATGGAAGCTTTGCTTTCTGGTAATGCCAGCACCCTCTAATTTTCATGGGGCAGGCCTTGGAGAGACTGACCAGTCTTGTTTGCCTGGGAAACTGGTGTTGATGGATGGACAGCTTCTTTGCGGTAGTGAGATTTGGGTTAAATAGCTCCAGTACCTTAAAAACTCCAAGATGTAACCTAAGCCCTAGTCCCCCAAAATATTCAGAAACAGGGATTCCTAGAAATCTAAATCATGCTGTTTAAAAATTTCGTGTCCAAACCTGATAGACTTAAAAAATTAGAAAAGAAGAATATTAGAGACATTCATGTCCACTGATATTAACCCCTTCCATCCTACTTCTCTAAAGCCATGCAGCTAGCTCAGAGGAAAGTAGGAACTCCAACTCCTTCAGCTGTGGGAGGTGGGAACAACACAGGCCCTGTGGTCAGATACCTTCAGTTCTGTCACTCACTGGCTGTGTGACCATGAGAAAATCATTCAGATCTCTTTAGATCTCAGTTTCCACACTAAAACCAGAGAAATGATACTTAAGGCCGTTATAAGAACTAAAATAGCTAATGTGAAAGTTTTGTAAACCATATAGTGTTCTAAAAATGCTACAAACTTCCATTATTATTCTACATTTGGGATTTCTGACTTTCATGACAGAGATTTGTTTTTATCTTGCAATCCTCTGCTGCAACAATTATCAATTGATGGTGCCCCAGACCACTGTCAAATACAGTGTACATTATTCAAAGACCCCAAATACCAAATGGTCACAAACCTAGTGTGTTATTATGTCTGAAAGTGTCTGAGTGACCAAAGAATGACTGAAGCTCTCATCTAAACAGCAGAAGGAAAACCAGAATAACCCAACAAAAGGTATCATGTACACACATCAACCACCAGACAGGTTAAAGGTGTGCAACATCCTATGAGCGATGAGACTAAATTAAAGCACATGTTGGAACCTGCCTGTGGTCTGGGAAGAACAGCAGATACAGACAGCAGAGAACAGCAGGGACAGACAGCAGAGACCGGGACACAGATATGAGAACTTCCTAAAGAAGGAAGAAGGGATGAGTCCATAAAAAGATGACAATTTAGAATGTCAAGAGTCCTCTGGTCTGTTCTAAAATGAGGCTGGCTACTTGTGTTGTTAGTGGCCTGAGATGATGTCTACATGTTTGGGTAATGATTTGGGATGATATGAACTGATAGCTAGGCCCAGAAGTAAGAAACAGGTACTGCCATAATAGTTATCAACCTTCCTGCCACGGTCTTGGGATGAGTTCCTCTGTCCTGGGCAAGTTGGCTGGGGCTGAAGCACAGAGCAAGGGCCATTGCGAGGTGCTCCTTATTAGGACATTTTTCATCTAACTCAGACCCACAGACCATGTGCACTTAGTTGGGGCCTAATTATCAAGAACCTGTATTCCACACATACACTATTTGATACTTAATATAAATAATGTACCCAATTTTATTTAGCAAAACTAGCAAAACTTGTACTCAAAATGAATGTTGTCTCTAGGCACTAATACCATTGATGTTTAAATCATTCTGAAATTACCTGTATCACGTCCCTTTGAATATTGAAAAGGAATATGGCTCATCTTTGTTAAGAAGTATATTTAATTTTTTACATTTAATATTCTAAACTGGTAAGGAAGGTGAAAGATTGAGTTGGATAAAACTGTTAGAAAGTAAATATGATAACAGACCAAAAAGAAATTTTGTGGTTTGTGTATTTCATCACCAAAAGAAAGTAGCTCCCAAATATATAGGGCAATTGCAACATTTTTGAAGGAAATAGGTGCAATTCTGTACTTTAAGGGAAATGTTGTTCATTTGCATAGATAAAATCTGCTGTGTGTGTGTGTGTGTGATATCTCTTAACAGCCAAAACAATCTCCTATGTTACCTTCAGCCATTGTTTCCCCTCGCCTACAAATACATTTTCATTGCAAGCAGTTTGTGGATGAGAAAATGCCTCTGTTTTCCCTATGTTCACCAGTTGGTTACAACCTAGTGTTGGGGATACAGTAGGTACTAAATAAATGACTGACTTTTAAGCCTCAAAACTTAACTATAGATAAGTGTTCTGAACACAAGAAGTAGAAAACTCAAGCAATATGGGCAGCTGATGAAAATTAACTGTGCACTTATATAGGCAGATGTAATTAAAAATGAGGGGAGGAGAAAACAGGAATAAAAAAAACCACCCCAAAAACTCACATCGTGTGCATAACATTATATCTGAAAGTGTCATACATTTCCATTTTATAGCATTAGGAAGCTGCCTTATGATAATTCAAGGTGGGTAACATGCATATTAAAATATAGCTGTGCTATCTCTGCATTGATCTCCCCACTTAGAAGGTAAAATACTGGAGCAAACATGTGGCTTACCAGTGGGAATGAAATTAGGGTGATATTTTACATCATTGCATAGCATTGGTTCTTTGACATTCACAATGTTAACTTTGATGTGAGAAATCAGCTAGGTTAGTTTTATCTGATTATCTGGGAAAAACTTAATCTGGGTTTTGTAAGAAAATAATGGGGTAGTGGAATGGGGAGAGCACTCGGTTCCTGGTGACACCATCTAAATCCTGAAGAACATAAAAATAAACAGCTAGGATTTCACCATGTAAGACAGGAAAAATGGGCACTTCAGAAAATTTAAATGGAGTAGGGGTGTAGAGAAGCATTTCACATTTTAGAATGCATAGTTTTTTGGGGCCGAAGGAAACCACTCTTAGTCAACTTTAAGAAATAACTAGGGCCGGGCACGGTGGCTCACGCCTGTAATCCCAGCACTTTGGGAGGCCAAGGCAGGCGGATAACGAGGTCAGGAGCTCCAGACCATCCTGGCTAACACGGTGAAACCCCATCTCTACTAAAAATACAAAAAATTAGCTGGGCGTGGTGGCGGGCTCCTGTAGTCCCAGCTACTCGGGAGGCTGAGGCAGGAGAATGGCGTGAACCCGGGAGGCGGAGCTTGCAGTGAGCCTAGATGGCGCCACTGCACTCCAGCCTGGGCGACAGAGCGAAACTCCGTCTCAAAAAAAAAAAAAAAAAAAAAGAAATAACTAAAGTATCTGGGAATATTAAATCATGACTTCAAAGCTGTCCCTCTTGCAGGCTCAGTGAGGTGCAAAAGGTCTCAGATTTCAGGCACCCCTCACTCTGGCTTAATTCTTTCACTGTCACATATGGTTGTCTGATTAATCCAGCTAAAAGCAAAATCTGTGATGAGGCTTCAACTTGCTCTTCTGCATCCCAACCCTCACTTTAAGCTTGTGACCAAATTGCTGAATTAACCTCCTTTCTCATAGATCTGCCTGAAAAAAAGAAAAGAAAAGAAATCAGAAGACAGATCCCACATCCACATCCCCCAATTATCTCAAATGTCACAGCTAGGAAGTTTAGGCTGGATGGACCATCAAGACCCTAGGATAAATTGAAATAACAAACATATTACCTTCTCCCAAATCCTCTCTGAAGAGATCACCTTTTCACTACCCTCCCCAAGGGAAACTCTGATCAAACAAATCTAGCCACTCTTTCCCTTAAAGAGCAAAACTCACAAAATTAAGTTAAAAATGCATTCTTGAAGGTTGGAAAATAGCAGAAATATCTTTATTCTACACATTAAAATTTCCAGAGAAATCAATAAAACAAAGAATGTAACTAGCTGGCCTTCAAGAGTTTAAATAAAAACACACAACTAGCAAAATTATGAAGTGTGTCTTTCAGGATCCATTTTTCTGGACATGACTCAGCCAACCATTTAAAGCCCTCTTTACATTTAGTGTTTTTAATATCTACTCTTAAATTCTTAATTCACTCCAAAGTGCAAACGATTAATAACTACATCAGATTTCCTTTTTTCTTAAGAATGTTTATTTTAGCAAGAAAAGAGTAACTTCTAGCACTTGTAGAACAACAGAACAAAGACCTTCCATAGCTCTTTTATACTGATCTTAATGTAGCCTGTCTATTAGTAAAGACATTTTACAGAATAAAACCCCAAATAGTCTTAAAAAGATAATTTGATTTTCCTAAGGACCATTCTCCAAATTCTTCAGACCCCAAAGACCACACCACACTCTTCCTCTACCAGGCAGCTACAAGATGAAGGAATTATCAACTAATTTACAGAATTTCAGGCTTTACCTAGACCAGTGGAGAATGCAGTTCTTAGGGTTTTAATATTTGCTCACCCTTCCCCATATAAAGCAGAGTCTTGAATATAAACCCAGATTTCCTGCCTGCAACTGTAAATTCAGTTTCTGGATATACTTCACCAAGATAAACTGTTAGATACAAGCATCACCCAGATGTTTTGTAGTATTCATATTAATAATCCTATAAGCCTCTCTTTGGGGCAGAAAACAATGATCATTACTGATCCAATTTCCATTACTGGACGAAGACTCCCAACTACTAATACAGATACATGTGTCTATCCCTCCCTTTACAGCTAACATATAAGGGCTAAATGGAAATCCTGGTGGTACAGCATTTATCTATCACTTTGTGATAATCTGTGGGCAGATAACACAATAGAGACTCATTCCTTTAATTCAATTTCATAATCAGAAAGAAGTCATATGCAAAATATAAGTACAGAAAAGCTATTTTCAGAAAACATGATCTGATTTTTCACAGTTTTTGAATAAGCAAGATAAACGTTATAATTTGGAGTATGGTAATGGCTTTGGGAATTGTGTTCTGAGAAGTAAAATAAAAAGGGATTTAGCATGTAGATTAATCATATGGCTTTTCCAAAGATTCAAAATTTTGAGAAAGCCATTTTTAACATATCTGAAAATCACTTAGAATTTTCAGCGCCATCCTAGCCTCTTCTTCTAATTTTGGTTCATAACCACATCTTATTTTGCTGGATTGCAACTGACTTTGAGGTTGCAATATGTTTTATCTGATGCTGATTCAATTTAGACAATAAAGGAGTGAAGTTCTTGAAAGAAACATCTGGCCAACAAAACCTGATATGAGCAGAGAAACTATTAATCATTACTTTGGGTTATGGAAAATCCCACATTCAAATAAACCAAAAAGATTCTTGAAAATCTATCCCTCTACTCCCCATGAGGAAACAGTAGATTTTTCTAAAGCTCCCTGGGTGACAAATGCTGTCTGGTTACAAGCGATGCTCCATCTTAGCTAGAGCTAAGATGGTTTCAGAATCAAACTACAAATCATTTTGAAAGTTTCCTGTTTTGCAAACTCCGGATACAAGCTAAAGCGATTTTTCTATTCACTACCTAGACATCACCTGCTCATCAACAGATTTTAAAATATCTTGCAGAGGCAAATTTCCAAAAAAGGTAGCCTAAGTACTTATCCGCTATACCACCTCTTCAAAAGCAGCAGAGAATAAATACAAAGTTGTCTGATTAGTCAGCAGACAAAATGAATTCAAGCTGAGGTGCCTGAACATGGGCAAAGGAATGTTTTGTGCCACAGGCCCAAAAGAACAAAGCTCATTTTGTTGCACATTCTCAGGTGTCATGGTTCATATACTGGAGTGCCTTTAGAGACCCCAGGTGTGGCGGCTGCTCAGTGTTTCAGAAACATTCTTCTGTTTGGAAGGACATTGAAGAGCCATAAATGCCACAACAGTTTCTCTACTTTCTAGGCCCTCTATGGTTTTGAAATTCATCCCATCTCCTTGGATTTATATTCATTGTGGGTATGGCTTAGTGGTGATGGGGGAAGGGGTCTAGTTCTCCAGGAGGAACTCAAAGGAAGGCAGTTGTATAGAACCACAGAAACATATAGAATTATAGAATAAAGTATTCTGAGCAGCCAATAAGACGACCATTTACTACTTTGCCACACAGAGGAAAAAGAAGGAAAACAGCTCCCAAAAAGGAAAAAAAAAAAAGTACCCAATTGTCCTCTCGCCTCTTTTGAGCATGGCTGTTGTTTCGGGGTTTTTCCAAGCCTTGTTTTTTTTCATCAATTATTTTCTTTGATTCTGATGCCTACTTCAGTATGCATGGGAACAGAAAGCAAACTATTAGAAATTTTCACACTGCCAGAAGTTCAACAAATGAGTCTACAATTCCCAAGGCCCAGGGCCTAGAGAAATACCAGCTGAGAATTAAAATAAGGAGAAAGAGAATCTATAAAGAGGTTAATTAGCTTATGTGGTACAGTCGAGGGAGGCAGAGCATTTTGCTGGGAAATAGCCAGGATGTCCCAATGGGGAGATGCAATCTTCTTAACCAAACGAGATGTCTGGGGAACTCTTTTCTCCAATACTTCATGAACACTAAAAAACAAAGCCACAGACACAAAGGACAGAGCGCTGGCCATGAAGAATCACGGGGAGCTACTTCAGAAACACTTTAAGAAATACTGTTTTGCCCTCCAGCCAATTTCCTCTAAGCTTCAAGGTCAGAAAGAACTTTATAAAGGGTGACTAGCTGAGGAGTCATCCAATTTACTTCCTACTGACCCAAAAGAGAAGCCATTTACTACCACTGGCAGGAGTGGATGAATTCTGACCATCCCCATTCTGACTTTGGAGTTTCTTTTTGACTGCAGTAGGGTATTTGAGTTTGAGGCCAGGGATCAAAATAAACTGAATGTTCACTCAGGACAGAAGAGTAACACTGGCCCCCCCATGAAGAGAGAGTCCTCTGCACTTCCCCAGGGGTGAGTGTGTGACTGTGTATTTTCAATTTGGTATAAAAACATCAGGAGCAGAATAACTTGCCTGCTGAGAGACAGGTCTACTTCCCTAGGTCTGAACATCCTTTCTATCTTTCTTTAAACTTAAAAAGCACCCATCAAAAACTGTTTACTCTGGTTTTAAAGTGGAACTGACATGACAAGTGGCTGCACAGAAACAGGCCGAGAGAGGAACAATGAAGTCATGAAGGAGGCAGCCCTGGGCCTATTTCATCTCAAAAGAAGACTGCTCACCACTGTATGCTACTCTGCCAAGGTCCTAGAGACTTAGAAGAAGCAAGGAACCATGCTGTAGAACCAGGGCAGGCGGTACTCTAGAACTGGGAATTCATTTTCCACAGGCTTAATGTAAAAAGAGGTTTAAATGATTCCATGTAACTGGCCATCATGGCAGCATGCAAATTTACTTAGCATTACAGGAGTCCAAATTTCAGCTCTAACCCTACCAGACATGTGACCCTGACACTTTAACCACTCTCAGCCTCAGTCTCCTCATCTGAGAATAACACCTTGACATCTCAGATAGGAACTGGGACAGAGTCTTTGTGAAATACAAAGCAGATGTTCATGACGTAATAACTATTGTTGTTGCTGTAGACCTTGTTTGATAGTATTTATGCTCATCACAGCACTCTGTCCTTGTGATCTGGCTTCTCAGAATGGAAAACAACATTCTAATGACAATAAAAGCATGTAGAACATGTCAGGTACTTGAGAACCCACGCCACTTTCAAAGTCCAGCTGGGGTTCCCACCAGCAACAAAGAGCCAAGAGCACTGTCTGCCGGGAGCCCCTTCTCTTGGGACATCAACATCCCGTTCATCTTCGCCATAAACTAAGCCACACTTGATGTGACTTTCTGGAGAGCAGGCTACTCTTTCATCCCAGCTCAGATTCTGATGGCATTACACTGCCCATGGGGATGGAATTCCACACATGCGGACAGAGACACACCTTCTCAAAATCCCTCAATATCAAACTGCTGTTAAGATTCTGATTTCATTGCTGATGAATCTCATTCCTGAGGTACAAGTCACAGAGCCTTTTATGGTTCCTGCATTTAGAGATTGTCCCTAGCCACTACAGACAAACACATCATCTTGTGCTTAGAGACTGGTGCTTTTGTCCCTCATCTTCATTTTTCCACCACAGTGATGATGGATGCCCTGCGATCTCATGAAGAATAATGACAGCAAAATGAAAAGCATATGTGTCATCTCTGGGAAGACACGTGGGCAGTAAAATATAGCTGTACCAAGGCTTTGTGGCCATAACTCTTAATATCTCTGTGCAATTGGAAATGATTTTTAAAAACCTTTATGATTAATATTTTATCTAGAACTCCTACCACTGTGGAGGAATAGAACAAAGAAAATGCACATCACAAAGGGCCTTCAGCATCAATAAGTAAGAAATCTTTAAAGAGCTACACTATCTCACTAATGATTTCCCTACTGACCTGAATCAACTTTCAGAGAGAAAATGCAAGTAATAAAGGCCTAGGAGATGGGAGGATGACTCATTTGTTTCTCCTTCTAGCTGTTTTCTAATTCCCCTCACCTTTTTCCAATGCCCCATGTCAATCAAAGAAAGGAACGCCAACAGGCTTTCCTCACAACTGCCTGTAGCAACTACATAAGGAACCCACGAGACCAGTAAAGAAAAGCCAAGTCCAGGCTCCGCTTGGTCAGGGTCAGCCAAGTTTCAACTTACAATAGATAAAAAGGAAGCTCTTCCAAGTCAGGCCCAATTTAGGACTTCACTCCATTTCTTCCAGGGACACCATGCCTGGACCTGCCCTCCTGCCCACTCCACCTGGTTCCCATAATTTTTCTTCCTGTTCACTTGACCCTCTAAGAAACTCTGGAAGTGGGGTTTATCCTACTGGTGAAGTATCAGCTAAGACAATTCAGTGATGATAATCTCATTATAATCTCAGTAACCAATTTAATTAATTTACTCCTTGGACTGCTGAGAAGCTCTGTCTCTCCCATGCACACATATAAAATAATCAGACACATGTGCGCGCGCGCACACACACACACGCAAACACGCCACTGAAATTTGACTTCTCCTTATAAATATTCATGGGTCTATCAACCTTGTAGTGTGCTGTAATAATCTACATTTTGTGATTTTCCTGTGCACAGCTTACATCCCACAAAGTCAAGGACAGTGTGTTTTATATGAGAGAGAGAGAGAGCGCGCGCACGAGAGAGAGAGAGAGAGAGAGTGTATGTGTGTGTATCTGGCACACAGTGTGTACTTTATAAATGTTGGGGGAATAAATCTCAAACCTGGACTTTACATTCAGGCAGGGTGTTGACAAAAAGTTGGAAAGACAGACCTAATATTTAAACATAACCTTTAACCAGAAGGCAGCCACATGAATCTTTCAAGAGTCACCATTAGGAACGCACGCACGGCTGATGGGATAAGACTCAGGTTTCAGGGTTAAGTAAGAGTCAGCAGTTGTCTATTGGCAATTGATAACTATTCCTGAACACTCTGCCTGGAGGCCTAGAAGCTGACCCCTCACAGGAGTCCAGTCAGGACCACTGAAGATATGAGGAGCCTCTAACACTAAGCCCTTGAACAAAGAAGGTGGAAAGGATTCCAGTGCCTTACGTTTTGCTTCACCCTCATGTTGGAAAGACCTTAACACTCACAAATGGAAATAAATAACCCAATAGATTACTATACAAAAAGAGGGAAGAGAAAACAAATTGCCTGGCTAATCTCATGGCCAAAGGTAAAGAATTAATGGAAATTAAGGCAAAAAAACTGGAAAGTGTTATCCACAACTGAAAAGCACAACCTCTTAATAAGCCAGGCACTCTTTATAATATCATGGAATAATAATTCTGAACTCTGTCATTGTCTGTTTCACTGTCCTTGTCTGTCCCTCACCCAGTGCTCTTCAAGAGATCCATTACATCCCTCTTCTTGCCCTCATTCACTAAAGCCCTCAAGATATTAATCTGTAGTGCAGAGCTTGGCTGTCGCATGCCATATAACAGGATATGACAATCCTTTGCTTGTCCAACCTTTAGTTAGCCTTCTGAATCTCCTCCTAGGCCCGTCTATGCACTTCCTTGTAAAATCCAGTTTTAGCAAAAGAACCCTGCTAAGTCAGTTTAGCTAGAACCCCCTATCCTCAATAGCTGATCATCCCTGATATCTGATTATGTTCCTCATCCTCCACCATGCCCCAGGTGATGTCTGATCACCCGGGCTTGTTTTCAGCAAGAGTCCTGTTAGGTTGCTTAGCCAGAATCCCCCTTAATCCTGAAGTTTCCTCTTAGTAGGCTTACACCTGCTAACCCCCACACAGCACCTAGGCTGTAAATTCCCACTTGCTCAAGCTGTATTCAAAATTGAGGCCATTATTTCTCTCCCGCTGCAAGATGCTGTTGCAATGGTTCCTGTGCCTCTCCCAAAGGCCTCGAATAAAGTCTGCCTTACTGTGCTTTTTCCCAGTGTCACTGAATAACTTTTTTCCCTAACAGATGAAAACCTGGGGAAATGGCATCCCTTCCCATCCCCACCTCCTCCCCAAGACACACACACATTTTAATGAAAGCATTAATTTCCAAGAGGGGAAGGATGTGTTGATTTGGCCGGGGTGGATGGAGAGAGTGACTAGGGTACAGAGGCTCCCATAATTAATAGCATCTTTGTACTACGAGTTCTGTGGAGCTAAATTGACATGCTCTTGAGAAAACAAGAGGGTTGAGCTCAGCTCACAATGGTGGCTGCACCATCTGGTTTCCAATGAGTTGTTTTTAGCTAAATTTTCAGTTAGGCTCATTAAAACCTAAGACACTTCAGTGTTTAGTTTAAACAAATGGGCTCACACAGCCCATTTTAAAAACTCAATAGAACCTTCCTTTCCTTTAATGGCTAAAATGCTTTACAAAATTCCTTGGGGTCAAATAGGATGTTTTTCCAAAGCTAGTTGTTTAAAGCTATTCCTAAATAACTTCTCACCAGATAATGAGGGTTATTACTGAAATATTGCAAATTTTATTTTCAAATATTTTCCTAAAGGTTTACCTTACATTAGGTATTTAATAAAAACCTATGACCACTAGCAATAGATTACTTAAAAGCTTATGAGTCACATTTCAAAGAGATTTTGTCTGCTTTCCTTTCTTCCTCCATCAAAAGCCTACTGTGTGCAAGGATTGAGGACCTCTGCCTGGTCTCCAGCCTCAGCTTTGGTGCCATGCCTCTCCTCTCACCTTCACCCATACAAGGCTACTCTCTTGCCCTTTGTGGCTATAGCATTTCTCCCACCCCTCCATACTATGCCACATCTTTACACCTTTGCTCATGCTGATTGCCTTCCCTTTTTTTGCTTAGTAAACAGACATACATATTTTATGATCCAGCCCAAGTATTACTTTCTGTGTTCAAGTCTTCTTGATATTTCTTCCCAAGCAGAATCAATTGTTTCCTCTTTTCCTTATACAAAATTTTAGTCACAACTTCCCACTTACTTATTTGCATGCCTGTCTTCCCTACTAAATGTCAATCTACTTTCAAACAAGAACCCCAGCACGAATGATAATTCCTGGTAAGTAATCAAGAAATGTTTGTTGGTTGGATGGGTGGATGATGGATGGATGGATAAATGAATATCATTTTTGATAAAATCAAGGCAAATAGCCATGTCATAATTCCGAGTGTAAAGAAATCTATTTTAATTTCCTGTCTTCCTGTACAGAGTATGACTTCCTTGTATAAATATGACTCATTCATTCAACAATTGAGCACCCAATCCTACGGGTCATTGCTTCAGGTGGTGTGGCTACAGCAATGGGTGAGGCAGACAAAGTCCCTCTTCTGATGAAGTTTGAACAAATAAATAAACAAATGCAGACCATTTCAGATAATGATGTGTGTTATTCAGAGAATCAAACAGGAGAGAAAACAGAAGGGCGGATGGTTTGCGGGGAGGAGACACAAAACTTTGGTTTGGGTAGAAAAATCCTCTGTGAAGAGGTGACATTTGAGCTGTTTCCTGGATAACAAAACACCAGGTTTTATGAACAACTAGGATCAAATATGAATACTATTATTTATAACCTTTTCAATCCTAACCCAGCAGCGGGGTCAGTGGTTAGCCATTCTGGGGGTCACTGGGAGCAAGACAGTGACAGTGATCTCACTCTGCTCACCTCTCCAAGGGAGTTTTCACAACTGTGCTGATGAACCATCCTAGAGTGAGGGCAGACTGACCTAGAGGCTTACCTTCCCTTAGTTCTGTTTAGAAAAACTGCTGCTCAGTTTGATTTCACTGACCTTTTTAATAAAACGACCAGATTTAGTGTTTGCGTGTCCTCATGTACCCCTTCCATCACATCCCACCCTCACCCCATCCCACTCCACCTCCTCTGTGATATCAGCCTGAATGTCATTCTTCATCACTTTCATTTGAATATTGACAGAAAGAACAAAAGCTGGTGTTTCACATCTCAATTTATCTTGTCCCCCAGAGTCCATAAATCAAACAAAAATTCTACACAGCTCCTTAAAATACTCTGAAAGATAAAAGATCAATGTCTGGAAGCAACTTCTCTCAGGCATTCAGAACAGAAGCAACAAGTGAGAAAGCCGCCCATTCCTAACCTTGGAGTAGTTTCGCCTGGCTTCTCAAGAGGAGTGGCATTTGCAAAGCTCTGTGGTTAAAGCACTA
This sequence comes from Pongo abelii, assembly GCF_028885655.2. Classification (NCBI taxonomy): domain Eukaryota; kingdom Metazoa; phylum Chordata; class Mammalia; order Primates; family Hominidae; genus Pongo; species Pongo abelii. Next base: position 181,194,441 of record NC_085928.1, read on the forward strand.
TGGAAAGCAGTTGTATTAATATGCTTATGAAGAACTGCAAAAAAATGCCAGTTCATTTTTTACTAAGCAGTCAGTTGCCTGCCAAAAAAAATTCTTCCCTTCTTCCTTGAGGGAACCTCAATTTTTTTCTAATATCCATGCCTCAATAAAATGACACTATTTCTGGTTCTTGTTTAAATCCTGGTCTATCTTGATAATCCCAGCCCTCTTGCAAGTGACTGGTTTAAGGGTGGTTGTGACCTGTATGGGTCAATGCAGTAGGAGGCAAAAATCCATTGGAGATGTCTGGAAAATTTTCCCTTCTGATGAAACACTCACAGAAGGAGACAGCCCTTTTCATAGTACTGGACATTATCATGCCTGTATCTGACCCATGGAACTTACAAAGCCATATTAACTGTCCAGGTAAGCTAGCCTAAAGACAAGCTAAAAGCCTTCCAACTGATAACCGCTGTCATCTTGAAAATTCACCAGGCTACTCCCAGCCTTAAAAACAAGCAAGTTGGGCTAAACTTTAAGGTCTATTCCAGCTCAAAAAGTGTGGGATTCTCACCAAAGCACCTTTTAGTGCTATTTTAGTTAGTAGAGCCAGTATTGACGTATGTGATGCTACTTGTAAAAAAAACTCTGCCAGGTGACCAGAGACTCATAAGGAGTTCTGTTCATAGGAGGATATGAATTGAGATTTGCACGCCCAAAGGCTTTCAAATTTAACTTTTGTAATAAATCAAGAATCAGAGCAGGTTAAGGAAGGGCATTAGGAGAAATAAGACATTTACACTGACTGTGCCAGACTGCAACTCTGTCAACAGAGAGGAACAATTTTGAGAGAAAAAAAGGAGGGGGTTTTCAAACTTCAATGATGTTGCCTTTTTAAAAATCTCCATTTATTCATTTATCCATTTGACAAATTTTTATGGAACACCTACAATTTGGTAGGCAATGTCTATACGCGATGATGTATAAAACATACAATTCTTTTCCTAAAGGAGTGAATAGTAAGTTCAGTGAAGGTCATAGAAAAGTAAAAATATATTACAGTATTTCTGACAAGAGCCATTATTAGAAGAAAGCCCAAAGGAGTATGGGAGGCCAGCCAGGTAAGGGGTGCTTACCCTAGGATGGAGCAAGTGATGTAGGAAAGGCTTCCTATGGAAGCAACCCTTAAACTGAGACTTGGAGGAGGTTATGGAAGGCAGGGCAGGCAGAGGCCTGGCACACTGGCAGGAACACCAATGTTTTAATAAGGCTGGAGTACTGGCTGTGAGGCAGGGAGCTGTAAAGCTAGAGAGGTAAAAGCTGGGACCAGGTCACCTGAGGCATGCTAAGGAGTTTGTGAGATTTTATTTTATATATATGTGTGTGTATATATATACACCCCTTACCTGGCTGGCCTCCCATACTCCTTTGGGCTTTCTTCTAATAATGGCTCTTGTCAGAAATACTGTAATGTATTTTCACTTTTCTATGACCTTCACTGAACTTACTATTCACTCCTTTAGGAAAAGAATTGTATGTTTTATACATCATTGCATATAGACATTGCCTACCAAATTGTATACACGTATAATACACACACACACACACACACACACACACATATATATTTTATTTTCAGATGGAGTTTTGGTCTTGTTGCATAGGCTGGAGTGCAATGGTGCTATTTCGGCTCACCTCAACCTCTGCCTCCTGGGGATCAAGTGATTCTCCTGCCTCAGCCTCCCGAGGAGCTAGGATTACAGGCATGCGCCACCACACCCGACTAATTTTGTATTTTTAGTAGAGACGGGGTTTCTCCATGTTGGTCAGGCTGGTCAGTACTTGGGAGCAGTGTGAAACAGAAGGGAATTTGTCTGCAGGTGCTTTCTAAGGCCCCCATCCCGGGTTCCCTCACATTCTCCAGAGGCCCTCAAATTAGAAATTCTATAAGCTTCTGCTGTGGAATCAATGAATGAGCACAGCTTAAAGTACAATTTTGTGTTTTAAAAAGGGGGATAATCTCTTAACACAGAAGAAGGAAGCTATAGCCCTGCAATGGTAAGGTGATCTTGGAGATACATTTAGATGAGCTAAGTTTACAGGTAAGGAGACAGAGGCCCAGAAACACTGTGGAATGTTCTCCGAGTTCACCGATGGTATTTCAGACCCCTGCAATGAGAGGGGTAGTGGGTGGCGGGGCTCCCTTCAGAGGCTGCTGAATTAGGCCCAGTGAGCTGCCAACTACTGAGAACAGTCACCCTTTCCTTACGGAATACCTTGACCAGAAGTTCCACGTGGCATGGCATGGCACACAAAATGAGTGCTCGTTAGGCATCTACTAGAAGAAGGGAAAATCCTGCTATTTCTCATGCAATTTGAGAATGTGAAAGTGAACCCGGGTACTCCCCAAATGTAGGCACCAGGAAGCAGAATATGGTGCATGAGTGTATTTTCAAAAGAAAAAGCTGGCAAATGACAAAATCCAAGAAAATTGGCACAGCTGCTTGCCATTTGAAGAATCAAAAACTGAAAATATTTCAAATAATAGGAGAAAATCTAGAGAAATTGTGACTTAGGACCAATTTGGATAGGATTTCTAAGCAGACAACGATCATTTTAAAGATGTGTGGATGCTCATTTTCAAAACCTACACTGACTTCTTTTTAGAAGAGCCACAGGCCAGAAGAGCCTTCTCAGTGGAACCGGATTCTTTTGTCTTTAATGACACAACAGGTACTTACATGAACTGTGTGGTCTCAGACCTGCATTAATTTGGGCAGACAGATTTCAAAAGTGGTGAAAAACAAAACTGGAAGAAGGCCACTCTTAAAGTGTTTAATTTCTTTGTATTTGCAATTCAAGCAGATGCTACCAACAAAATACATATGCAAGAATGGTTAAAGGTTGCAAGGGAATGGTAATTAAAATAATCTTTATAAGGTGATTCATTTTGTGAAAGCTACCAGGGATGTGATAAGCCAATATTAATGTAATTAATCAAGGTTACTGGGGAAACAGAGGGAAAGTGGAATCTTAAAAAGAGACCAGACAGTGGTTGAGTCCTAAGGAGAGTTGATCTGAGTCACTAGTGATTGCTTTAAATAAGCATTATTTTTTTTTCCTTTTTAAAATCATGAGAAGGGAAAGAATTATCAAATAAGAATCTGCAGTTGGCTGTTCAGTTATCCCATGGCTCCTGGGGTCCCCAGACATAGCCGGCCAGGCTGTCATGGCACCTCCAATTCAGATACATGACATGGCCCAGCATACTTCCAAATGCAATCTAGAATCAAAAGGTGGCAGATGTAAATGCGGCACGGGCCCAGGAAGCTGTCAGGGTTGAGAGAGGAAGAAAAGGAGGGAAAGAAGAAAAGATGGGGGGAAGATAGGAGGAAAGAGAAGAGAAAAAGGAAGAAAATAGCAGGAAAGGAAAAGTTTCTCTTCCACAGTTGAGATCACTGTTGACAAAGGACTGTGGACTTGAGTTTTAGAAAATGAAACGAAAGTAATGTAAGCTGCTAACATTTCCAGGAATTAAATTGTCATTCACCACCCTTCCCAGGAGGTAACTGCTAAGGAGGTAAAGGATTCCAATATTTTTTTAAATAAAAAAAGCCTACATTAGGGTCTAATACATAAGAGTGGGAAAACAAAGCAAACACCTTCAGGAGGAAATTTACCCTCTCAGTTTCCTTTCATCTTTTCTCAAAGTAGAGAGGAATGAGTCTTCCTTAGGTTGCCCCCAACCCAAGCTGTCACCTGGGCACACAGAGAATGACTGGGCTCCTCTTTTTGTATTTGAAATGCCTACTTAGGGTCTTCAGACCTCATTATGTCACTCTGCTCCACTGCACATCTGTGAGATTTGCCAAGTTATCTCATTCAACAGAGTTGTGAAATCTGCATGCTTCCATGGGAAAACCTGAGCCTTTGCAGAAATAGAGTACATTTTACACAAAAGGAACCAAGCAGAAATTTGGTAAAACAATCTGAAAAAATTATAGAGTGCCTTGAAAACACTTCCTTCCTCTGGCCTTTCTTGAGAAACCAGAAGTCAGTGTCTTCCAAGTTGAAAAAATCAGTCCAGCTTAAGTTAAACTGGCTTCCTTCTGTTCTCCAAAGCAGATGATTATCATATTTGACTATTTTCACTCAGAGTCTGTTCAGAACAGCCTGGCCAGTGTAAAATCCAAAAACATTTCACTCTCAGATTGCCATATAAAATGCCTCTCTTATAATGAGAAGCCTAGACAAGGCAAATGGCATTTTCAGCATTATAAATTTTTTTCTAGTGATAAGAAACTGGCACAGATAAATCCATGTTCTATTTCTTAGGATGCATTTAACTTTTTTAAAGGATTAATTTAAAAATTATTATTCAGAATGTAAATTACAGGAGAGTTTTTGATCTAACCGTCTTAGGGTTATAGTAGTATTCACTCAATCTGAGTCATGGTAGAAGAACTGGTAAGTACAGAATTGACATCTTGCTAAGAAGAGCCAAGATGTTCTCAGAAATCCAGCCAAGGCTGCTGGTGCAAGGGCTGCTCTCTTTACCTGGCTTTGTTCAATACAGTACCAAAGAATTCCTGGCTCAGCAAGTTCTGAGAGAAAGTAAGGGGCTAATCTCTTCCAAAATGAAATAAGATCCAGCAAAGGGAATATACTTAATTCAGAAAAGCAGCATGGCAAGACTGAAAGGAGCCTGAAGTCAAAACTCAGAGACTCCCAGGTCTGATTTATCCTTCTCTCCATTGGCTACATGTTCATAAGCTGAATATTCCAGTCATGGGAAATGGACGTGAGTTCAAAAATGTGCTAGTGTGACTGTAAAATGCTTTGTCCTCATCTTTCTGATTCCAGAGACTAAACACTTATATGGAAATCAGCCTACTAATAACATCTCATCATACAGATAAATTACAGTGCCATCCATGAGCAAAGGACTGGCAATTATCTAGTGACTACAGCCTTTTAGATAGGGCAGGAGAAATAAAGGTAACTTTTTACCTAACTGATATGTGAAAGGAAACAGAGCAAAGTTCTCCACGTTCTCCATGTGTCAGCTTCCTCATCTGTGAAACTCGTTCATTTATTGAACAGGTTTACCGAGCTCCCACTATTTATGCCAGGGTCTGTACTAGGACCTACAGATTCAACAATATGCAAGAAAGACCTCATATCCACTCCCTGCCAATTGCAAGCCTTGCTGATGGCCCCAGAGCCTCAGCCACCCTTTCATTCTTCATTAGAAGAAATTTAGCATGACCCTTCCATTGCACCACATCAAGACTACACTCTGAGGAGTCCTTCTGGAAAACTGTCTCAAAACTTGAGCCTGATTGGGAGTTGATTTGCTCCTCATTTAAAATATAACCCCTCCTTATAGAATATTATGCTTCCCAGTGATACAGTCTCTCATTGACCAAACTTTTAGTCAGGCTCTTCTAAATCTTCTTCCCAACCAGGCCTCGACTTTTGGACTTCCGTGTGTGTCTTTATGTTGCCTAATTTTAGCAACACTCCTGACAAGTTGGTTTAGCCAGAATCCCTCACCTTTGCTATCTGATCATCTTCCTCAGCCCCTACCATCCCCCAGGTAATACCTGATCATCCTAGCCTGCCTTCAGCCAGAATCCTGTGAGGCCAGTAAGCAAGAATTATCCCTCCTCCCTTAGTAATTTTCTATCCATTGACCTCCCCACTCTGCTACTTGGCTTTAAATCTCCACCCTGCCCCTTGGTATATTCAGAATTGAACCCTGTTCTATACTAAGGTCTCTTTCCCTCTATTGCCAAGGTCCTGAGTAAAGTCTCTTTGTACTGCTTTAACTAATGTCCAGCTCTGGTTTTCTTTGATACCAGTCATCCAAACCTGAGCATGAATTACTTCAATCACCCCATGAAATCTAACCTCAAGCAGAGACTAGCTGTAGGAATGGAGTTTTCTTTTGGGAGAAAGACAGAGGGAAAGGTAACCAAAGAAAGAAGGGCTGGGTGGTGTGCTGCAAGGGAAGGCATTGGACAGGCCAAAGATCCAGGCTCCAGGAAGTAGGAAAGAGAATTGGAAGAGGGACAAAATAGACAACGCCAGTGAAGTTACAGTTGGCAGCTCTGGGAAGTACTTCCATAGCCAAAACAACGGCTGCTACATGGAGTGATGCAAATTCAAAGGCATGGCTCTGTCACAAGAATTTATACTTTCCAGAAGTATATTCACCCACAATTAGAAAACTTATTTTACCTTCTTTTTCAGAGTAATTCAATTCTCACTTGATATAGCCCACTCAAGTTACCAAAGTTTTCCTATTGACATCTCGATACAAAAATATTCAGGATTATTCAAAGCTCATTTGAAAAACCTCAAAAATTTGTAATTAAAAGTACAAAATGGCAGCATGCTGGCTACTTGAAAAAAATCAAACTATAATTTTTCTTACAATGAAAGGGAGTAATACTGTCTGTAATTTATTTAGAGAGTAGCTAGTATAATGCAGGCATGCATATTAAACACTCTCTATTTCATTTCATCTGACTAAATGAATAAATACATTATACCATCCAGACACACAGTTGAAACATTTCCCCGAGTATTCTTTAAACACAATGTGCAAGATTGCAATGGCATCATGACTGACAAAAATGACAAAGACGCTGTTAATCAAGTAAATACAAAGCAGCAGCATGAATTATTTCTGCCAATAATATTTGCAACCATACAAATTATATATTGATGTTATACTGGAGTGTTTAGTATTTCAGCCAACATACATCACACAATGTTCCCCCAACCTCGATGTTTCATTTCCTTGGATAGCTTTAATTCAGTGGTGGCACTCAGAACCACAGACACAATATCAGCTTTTTGTTGCTGTTGTCTCAAAATATGATTTCTTTCTTATTATGAAATAGTTATCCCACAAAGCACAGCTGGGGCTGGTGTTACTTCAGAATTTCCTACATGAAAGACCACTGAAACAGCCTATGCTGGAGAGACTATAGTTTCACTTTCCTTCATGTTTAGAGAGAAGGTGATATGTGACAATCACTGCTGAAATGGTCTTTACTGACTCTTGCATCAAGGTCAGAATAAAAACATTTTAGGGGAGGGACTATTAAGGCAATTCTTCTAAGGCAAGAAGTTCAAATATTTTCCTTCATTAACCTAAAATAAGTTTCAGAGAAGTTTAAGTACACTAAATAACTAGGAAGCTTTTTACTTCTTCATCTATGAGATCAGTCATACTTATCTATGATTCCTCCATCTCAATAGAAAATACACTCACACACCCACACACATATTCACATATGCATATACACCCACATTTACACACTTACTTTGAGCAGTTCAATTTCTGCTTGGAAACTGTGAAGATAATTATTTTTCCTTAGTTAACCCCATCTTTCTAAGTTTAGAAGGAGCTACTCAGATACTGCCACAGTTGGGTAGGTCACTCACTAAATTTTAAGTTCCTTAAGGGCTGGGGGCAAGTGGGTCATGAGAATACCCCTGTAGCATCAATACTTACAATACTGTCTGGTTACTAAGTTGGAGTGGATTCTTAATGAGCAATTGGACCACTTAGGAAAAGGCTAGAAGACAGTACTACATCTTCCTCACTGACAGCTACTTCCCTGTTCATACACAGATGGAATGTATATGGAGCACCACTATAGAGCGACTGTCAACATGCAGAGGAAAGAGGCCAGAGAGAAAATGCCTGGTGACTTCTCCAAAAATACCCACATCCTTAGTGAGGCATTCCCACCTAAATATCACACCAGCAATTGAAATCAGACCCAAAGTAAAATTCGTCTCTAATCGCCAACTATCTTTCTCAAATTCTCCTTATGCCTTTACATGTGTTAATTTCATTTCCTGAAATACCCATCCCCATCTTTTCTCACTCCTCTCTCACCCCTGCCCACTGCCCCAGCTGTTTCCTGACAGGTATAGTTGTTAGCCGCAAAAAATCGGGGTTGAATCCTACCTCTACCACTGTCTAGTTGGATGATTTTGGGAAAGTTACTTCACACTCAGTGCCTCAGTTTTTTAATCTACATAATGGGGATAATAAAGGTTCCTGCTTCATAGAGGTTAAATGAGTTAACAGACGTAAAGTGATTACAACAGAGTCTGGCACATAACAAGTGGATTTTAAATGATAGTCATTATTGTTCCTGTTATTTCATTTCACAATGGTACTTTGCAAGTGCATTTAATACAACGCTCATTTGTTTACCTTTCTGGCTCTACTACTAAGCTGAATTCAGGGATATTTCTCACTTACTCTGCATCCTCTGAGTACAGTGCCTGATACATGGTGGAGACTCACTACATCTGGGAGGGAGGGATTGGGTTCTGGCTTACCCTAATGACAAGCTTATTCTTACTGTGCCAGGGTTTGAAACCTTAGTCTTCAAGTTCTGTAACAATTCTAATTGTGCACATTTCCTACCTGTGTTGCCAACTCTAATAGTTCTGGCATTTACTTGCACTTCTGCATTATTCTTAGAATTTTCTAAGAGCCAGATACTTTTTAAAAAGAAAATAATAATTATTGGCTTCACTCCAAGATCATAAACATCAAGTTCAAGCTCCCCTGCCTGGTACCAAGACTCATTTACAAGAAGATCCAGACAACTTTCAAACATCATTTCCATGACCTATCCAATACACACCCTCTAACTCACCTTGTGTGTCCTGTCTCCAAGCCTGTGCTAAAGATGGGCCTTCACCCTGGAAACACTTATGTCCATCTGTTCAAATCTTATTTGTTCTTCAAGATTAAAACCAAATGCCATTTCCTCCATAAAAACCCTTCTCAAAATTAATCTCTACCTCTCATGTGTTCCCAGAGCACTTTTTACAGGAAAGCTATTTTATTAAAATATTTATGACTGCTTTAACTTTTGTTATTTATATGTATTAAGTTCTTAAAGGAAAGGGACCATGTCTTAATCATGTCAAATCCAGAAATGTGCCTAGAACAGTGTGCTACAACCTATTATATATAACTTTCAAACCCGAATTTAAAAGAAAAAATTAATTGACATGTAAGATGCTGACTCACATCTGTTTACAAAAAAAATTGGATTTAAATAATTAAGTTCCAATTACGTTTAATTCTCAGAATTACCTTTGAGCATTAGATTCTTGCCTGAACCCCGTAAAGCCTTAAAGTCTGCTTTATATGCTTTCCTTGACACAATAGGCACTGAAAACATTTGTTAAACTTAATTGTTGAATTGTTTCTTTCTGGGAAGTTTAGGAAACTGGGTCCATAGAAGGAGTCCATATGATTATAGCCACCACCTGGAGATGGCAAAGGCAGTACGTGATGACACAGAGAGAAAAGAATAGACAAACTAGCTTCCTCTGCTGGTTCCTGGCCACCATGCAAACACATGCATCACTTACAGACTGTCTTTGACTTTCCCCCATCCCACCCGACCGGAGCCATGACTGGTGTTGGGACTAACAAAGTCCTCCTGTTGAGGTCTGCAGGGCAAGGTGTGGGTACCAAGGGCTTCAGTGATAAAGAAGGCAATTGCAGTATCAATCTCTGGAGAATTCCAAGATCCAGAAGCCAGGCCTGAGAAAGAAATGTTCACATTTAAATTATGAGCTAGAGCTCTTCAGCCATGAATTGCTAAGGGGTCTTTCCTAAGATGGCACCCTACACATCGAGACAGTTGGGGAGCCACTTCAGTGTCCGTTTGGTCTTTTGATGCTGTCCCATAAATCCTATATGTTTTTCTCATTTCTTTCATTTTTTTTTCTCCTCTGACTGTACATTTTTAAATAACCTGTCTTCAAGATCACAGATTCTTTCTTCTACATGATCAATTCTGCTGCTGATGCTTTGTCTTGCATTTTCATTTCCTTCATTGTATTTCTCAGTGCCAGAATTTGTTTAATTATTTTTTTATTTCAATCTCCGTTAAATTTCTCATTCTGGTTACTTATTGTTTTTCTCATTTCACTGAATTGTTCCTCTGTGTTTTCTTGAGGTTCTCTGAATTTCCTTAAAACCATTATTTTGAATTGTTTGTCAGGCAGTTCATATATCTCCATTTTCTTAGTGTCAGTCACTAGCACTTTATTTTGTCCCTTGGGTGAGGTCAGGTTTCCCTGATTGTACCCTTATGGCCACGTACTGATATTTGTACGTTTGAGTAAATATATATTCCAGTCTTCACAGATTGGCTTTGTCTGGGAACACCTTCAACAGTCAGGCCAACCAGAGATTCTGGTCAGGACATCTGACGTATGGTCAGAAGCCCATGGCTGCTAGGGCCAGTGTGGCGCTCGCACAAGTTAGAAGCCCAGGGGAGCACCAGAGCAAGCTGAAAGACCCAGGCCACTGAGACCTCCATGCTGCTGACAACTGTCTAAATTCCAGGGCTGCTAGAGTCAGCCCACTAGAGATGTGGACCAGAGATCAAGTCTGCCTCAAAAGTCTAAAGCCTGGAGCTATAGGGACCCACCTGATGCCAGAGTGAGTCTGGAGGTTCAATCTGTGGGTACCAGCCATAGTCTGGGGCCATGGAGGCCTTCCTGGTTCTGGGCTTTACTGTAGTGGGCCTGGTGTTGGGGTCCAAGGCAAAGTCCTGTGCTTACTTCCCTCTCTTTTCCCAAAGTGGACAGTATCTCTCTGCATTGTGCTGCCTAGGGCTGGGGTAGGGGTGATGCAAGTGAGTAATGTAGAACTGTCCCTCCTACCCTCTTCAACGCATCTTTTCATATTACGCTACAACCAGGTACTATGATCTCTCACTTAGTTTCCTCAGCTCTTAAGAAGGTATTTTCATGCATGAATAGTTGTTCAAATTAATGTCTCTCTGGAGAGATGATCACTGGCGAGTCCTATTCTTCCATCTGCTCCCTCTCCACAGACTACAGCTTAATAACTTTTTAACCCTGAGAGTCTCAAAACTTACCATATGGGTATATGTTGCTCAAAAAACCTGACCTTTTTAAAAAATAAAAATGTGAATAGAGCCTAAAGAAAGTGGTATAGGAATGGTAAGAGATGTCATGACAACTGATAATGAACCTTGCAAACTATTTGCTCTGTTTTGGTTTTCCAGGAGGGACATTAGAGTGAGAATATCTGTGAATTAACAGCCTGATTTACTTTAAACTTTCATGAAGAAGCCTGAAACAACAATGAAGACATAAGTCTTCTTAAGAGGTTAAGCACAGTCACCCCAATCACCCGATTTCTCTACCTCATCTTACAGAATATAGACATATATCCACAAGGAGCAATACAAAACTGGAGTGAGAAAGTGAGTTAGCTTCCATTTTCAAAAATGTTTATTTCTGTGTTTAAAGTGAAACAAGAGCCCCAGGGCCCTATATCCCAGAGGAAGACCAACCTGTGAGCATTCTTTAGCATACAAGGAAAACGTTTAGCAAAGGGAAAGGCACACAAGAAACATGAACATCCTCATTCCAATTTTCTGTAATTCTCAAGAATTAATCTGAGATGTCTGGATTTCTCAGGGCTGAAAAGCAAGGAACATCACATAAAGGCTACTCCAACTTATCAAAATACAATTTATTGCCAGAGTTATAGATAAACGGAGCCCCTCTCTCTCAGGTTGCTTGTAGAGACTGAGCCCAGGAAGCACTGGAAACCACTTCAGAAGCAACTCATAGCTACTGGCTGCATAATGAATGAGAAGGTATCTTCTACAGCCCCTTGAGTCTCAGCCAAGCATCACAGAAGCCAGGAGGGGGAAGTTAAGAAAAGTAAAGTAATACAAAAAATGTTATAGGATAGAAATATGGTCCTAGCAGCCTGAGTTTCAAGTAATTCTCAGATAGATGAAGGTTAAATTGGCAGGCCAACATATATGCAGCTATAAAATGGACAGCAGAATAAAATATTTTCTAATAATTCAAAACAGAAATGTAGAAAACAATATTGTGACTACCAATTGACCACACAAGTTGATCTTGATCTTCTCCTCTTTAATCAACCTCACTAAATTGAGAGTTAAGAAATTTAAAATGGCATAATATCCTGAGGATGTCCAAATAAGTCTCTTTCTAAAAGAGAGAAAATGGAAGGGTGATAATTAATGAAACAGGGCAGAAGAATCTACAATGTAGAAATTTATGGGCAGGACCCAATTAATCTTGCAAAACTGGGCAAAACTTGAGATTCTTGGAAGGCCAGAGAATAAGCATGAGCTGTGAGGCAGGAAAAACAAATTATCTGAAATCATGTATGTGAAGCAACCAATCATTAACCCCTACCCTATGCCCCTCTCCATTCTGCCAACTAATAATCTCTCTTTTTTCTCCCCCATGTCCTCCTCTCCATCAACCCAGACACCACCTACCCCCAACCACACACACACACATACAAAAATAAATTTGGAACAATCTTTTAAAAAGAAATTGGAAGGCTTCAGAGAAAAAGCACATTCAGACACCAACTCATTCAAATATCATAAAACAAAGCCCACATAGAGAGTCACAAGGCAGCTGTTTAATGGCTTCACTCTTAATTATGAATAGACAATCATGGTTACCAGTTATATGAAGAAAGCCTCCAACAAGAAAGAACACAAACGAGATGAATAAATGGAGGAAATAGTTCTGAAGGAAATACACATAGGACAAGCAATAGAAAAGAATTTCAAAAATTTAAAAGAGAGCCAAGAAAATATTATAACCATAAAACAAGAAGAGAATGCTATGAAAATGGAAGAAGTAAACTAGAAAAAAATCTTAGAAAATTATTTCTAAAATTAAATAGAAGGATGAATCAGAAAAGATTCTAATTTCTCACAAAATTATGACTTGATTTCAGAATTTGAAGTTATCATAAAATGTGTTTCCATATAAAAAGAGGAAAATCTGTAGTCCCAGCACTTTGGGAGGCCGAGGCGGGCGGATCATGAGGTCAGGAGATCAAGACCATCCTGGCTAACATGGTGAAATTCCGTCTTTACTAAAAATACAAAAAAATTAGCCAGGTGTGGTGGTGGGTGCCTGTAGTCCCAGCTACTCAGGAGGCTGAGGCAGGAGAATGGCGTGAACCCGGGAGGCGGAGCTTGCAGTGAGCCAAGATCGTGCCACTGCACTCCAACCTGGGCGACAGAGCGAGACTCCGTCTCAAAACAAATAAATAAATAAATAATAATAAATAAAAAAATAAAAAGAGGAAAATAAAGAAACTGACCCTCTACAAAGGTATAGGAATTAGAATGGCATTAGACTTTTTAAGAGCAAGCCTGAAGACTACAGACAAATGTAGCTCCTACTGAGAAGTTACTCTTCCCCTCCACTCCATTCTCAACACCCACCCCCCAAATGCTTAAGAATGGAGCTGGACGAAAATGATTTTCATCTTAGAATTCTATATTCATCCTAATCATCAACTAAAGATGAAAATAGAACAAAACATTTTTAAACATTCAAAGACTAAGAAAAGTTAGCCCCTCCACACCTTTTTATAGGAAGATAATTGAAGATATGTACAACCAAAATGAAGGAGTGAACCTAAAATGAAGACAGGATAGTTTTCAGGAACCACTGGATCTGAAGGAGGAACTTCCAGAGTGACAGGTAAGCATCAGACCTAGGGAGCAGAAAGATGGAGGAACCTGCGGAGGAGGGCCTGGGGAAAAACTCCACCAAAGTAAACTTGGATGTGGGAAAATGTCAAAAGTGGAAGCTGTCATTAAAGGGCCAAAAGGGTAAGGGAAAATGGCATTTGGAAATTCCACAAAAACAGACACCTATATGAACAAGAAAATTAAACTATAATGATCATTAACTCCACTATAAATAGGTCACAAATAATATTTATTGATTTTCAATTTTTAGAATTAACCTTTTGATAAAGCTTAAAGACTTAAATGTACTTACAAAATAAAATGAAATATCATGATCTGTATTATATAAAAGTAAAAAGAAGTGGAGAGTGCAGGGGTGCCAAGAGCCTAATTTTACAAAGTAGGGAATCTAAAAGATACTCTTTGGTAATAAAAAAATTCATCAAGATGCATACTTAAGAAGTAAACTTTTTAACTATGAATGTTTATTTCAGTAAAAAGTAGAGAAACAAAAAACAAAATATTATATCGTGTGTTTGGAGAAATCGGCATGTGAGGATATCGGAAAACTAAATTCCCATCTATTTTAGCAAAAAGTCTATGCTTTAAATTGCTATACTTTAAATGTGTCCTTCCAAGTTCACGCAATGGAAATTTAATCTCCCATGCGACACTGCTGAGAGGTGGAAGCTTTAAGAAATGATTAAGTCATGAGGGCTCTGCCCTCACGAATGAATTAAAGTGATTATTTCAGGAGTGGGTGACACAGGATAAATGTGGCCCCCTTCTCGGCTCTCTCTTGTGCATACTCTCATCCCACGTGGTGCCTTCAGCCATGTTATGATAAGGCAAGAAGGCCCTTATCAGATAGAGCCCCTTGACCTTGAGATCTCAAACAACTCCTATTGTTTATAAGTTATTCTCATTTCTCTATAAATTATGGCATTCTGTTACAGCACCACAAAACAGACTAAGACACTAATAAATTAAGAAACAACAATAAAAGCCTATTTCATTGAGATTTGAAGATAACATTCAGAATAGCTAAAAGAGAAAAAAGTAGTTGCTTTTGGGGAACAGGTTCGGGAAGTATTAATTAGAAATGTGTTACTTTTAGACAAGTCCTAGCACTATTTTGATTAAAAAAAAACAAATTTCAGAGAAAATAATATTGTAAATGTACAATGTATCAGCAACTTACCAGATGAGTTTCTGTGGGTTGGTTTAGGAAATGAATAATTGTTTATAGCAGGGGTTAGCAAACTAAACCCTGCTCAGTGCCTGTTTTTCTAAATGAAGTTTTAATGGAACACAGTCACACCCATTTGTTCACATATTGTGTAAGTCTGCTTTCTGCTACAACAGTAGAGTTGAGTAGTTGCAACAGAAACCTACAGACCGCAAAACCCAAAATATTTACTATGTGGCCCTTTATAGAAAAGGTTTACAGATCTCTGATTTGAAACACTAATTTTCTGGGAAAATGTTATCTACAGCCATGCTGACTTTTTAAAAAGAGTTAAACCAGATGCAGTGGTGTGCACCTGTGGCTACCCAACTCAGGAGGCTGAGTTGGCAGGATCGCTTGAGCCCAGGATTAGAGGCTGCAGGGAGCCGTGATCATGCCACTGCACTCCAGCAGGGGTGACAGAACAAGTCCCTGTCTCAAACAAACAAACAAAAACAACAAAACAGGTTCTAAGTTGGGGGCTGCCTCTCTCATGCGCATATAGCTCACCCAATGGGGACAAACATGACATGCCTCGAGACCTGGTGTCTAATGTTTTCTGACTGGGACACGTAAAAGGGGAATTGCAGGCCCCAGTTGGATATATGCATGAGATCCCTCTCTCCCTTTCACAATAATGGAGAAAGTCTATCATGAGACTACAATAATGGAGAAAGTCTATCATGAGACTAGAATTCTCCTAACCTTTCAGATGACAGTAAGAACCCAGCCCTTGTCTTTTAATTGCTACATGCTGTCCAAAAAAGAGCAGCCTTTACATGCTCACATAACAATGAATTTCTGCTTGTTTCTCAATGTGGATATTAGAATGAAGCTTATCAACATCAACATAAGTATTCAGCATTCTAGGCCAAAGACTCAGCAGCTGGGCATTCAAAGATATCCTATAGATACTCATTTTTTTAAAAAAGATAAAAAAAATTAAAAATATAAAGAAACCAAAAAAAGCCATACTAGTCTGAATGCCATGATCTTGGTCTTTCTCATCACAATCCTTTAAATTGCCATATAACCGGGAGGTAAATCCAATTTATGGGAAGACCAAATAGGAAAGTAAGTGATAGTCTGCTAAGGAAACCATTAAAAAATAGGAGTATCCTCCTAAATGACAAGGGGTGACTGCCTAAATTATGTATTAAGAATTAATATCAAACAATCATACCTCTTAGCATTAGCTAGTTCATAGTAGGTCTTTCTGCACAGAAACCACTTGACTGTCAAAAAACTTATGGTTGTGACAAAAACTTTAATTCCACATCTGGGATTCTCAGTGGATATGAGATATTAGCGAGTGTAGAATTGTATCAGAATTTCAGGGTGGAGGGGGATATTTTTAAATGATACTGCCCCAAGTTAGTGAGAAATTGTACAGTACTGAGCACTATTATTGATTGGTGCCTGTTGCATACCTCAGGCAGGCTGATGAGGAAGTATTACACAGTTCTCCTCTTTAGGGGAGAAGAAGTCTTCTAGCAGGATTTCCTAATTCTTGGTATTTGGATGAAGAGTTTATATGCAGACCTTATTGGACAAAATCATGTCTAACTAGCAAAAAGAAAAAAAAAACCTAAAGGGTAAACAAATTTTGAAAGTGGGATGTTAACCTATTACTTCTAGCTTTAAAATCAACTAAAACAAAAGTCATCTGAAGATATCTACCAAGATATATTTTTAATGAGATCCTCCCATAAAGTGTTTATAGTTTGCTTTTTTCCATTTACTTTGTTTTCAAATATTTCCATGTCCATAAACATAAAATTCTATATATTTTTAATATCTTCATTTAACATACTTGTAGACAGTTTAGGCTTTTTGTCAAATTGTTTTTAGACACAGAACTCCTAGGTCAAAGGACTTATAATTTTTTAGGATATTTGATAACAGATCTCCAAACTGATCTTCCAAGAATTATACCGATTTGCCCTCCCACTACAAATACATGATTGTGCCACATAGCCACCCCCTTGCCAACTCTGGCTATTGGCATCCATTTCCAATACTGCTAATTTAATGACTCTCAGAATGGTTCATAATTTGGTCAGAGCTTTGAGCTGCTCTATCCAAGGCAACTGTTAAGTGCACTTAACATTTTTTGACAATAGCGATGATGATGATGATGATGATGACAAATGCCTTTGTTCTAAGCATTTCACACCTATTATATCATTTAATTGATACAACAACCCTATATGGGGGTATTATGATCATCTCCATTTTGCAGATGAGATGAACTGAATTACAGAGAGATTATTTAAATTGCCCAAACCTACAAAGCTAATAGGAGGTAAAACTGGGATTCAAACACATGTAGTCTGGTTCTAGAATCCTTCAGAATCTATCTTACTCCCCAAGATATCAGTACATACTTACTAATAGTTCATGCACCATAAAGAAAAAGATCCATCCACTCCTGCCCTCAGGAAATGTTACACTTCTACAGTTCTATAAGTGTGAGCTAACTTGAATACAACTAGCCAAGTACTTTCCCATCTGGAATCTGTTCCCTTTTGAATTAGAATCTATGTCTCGCACATTCCCTCCTGGCTATGTGGCACTCATGAATGGATGGGCACCACACCCCATATCACACCAGTCAATCTGCCACATCCTTCTGCTTTACATCTCTTGGCATGGCCTTAACCCTTGCCCAGGAACCAGATAATCATGTGAGTCTTGACTGAGACTCAACAGTTCTCACAGCTGCTGACCACTGTAGATGAGAATTTTTGAACAGGGTGAGAAAAATCTTGGGTTCTAAGAGGCAACAGAATACCCTGTACCATGCTCTGGCTTCCTGGGTCCACTACTTACAAGTTATGTGTCTTTGGATCAGGCACTTAACCTCTGTGAACCTCAGTTTTTAAAATCTGTGAAGTGGAGACAGTATTTACAGCTCATAGTGCGATGTAAGGAAATGTGCTAACGTGCTTAGCACTGTGCCCGGTACATACTATATTGTTGGTCAATAAAAGTTATTGTTATTTACAGATGTTTCAAATCTTAGTTCCTTTTGTTATTCCTGTTGATACCAACTTGAGAATTATCATGACACTATGAAGTCTAAACTGTCTCTAAATTAAAACTGTATCCAAAAGAATAATCTTTCAGAGATAAACCAAAAGACGAAATAAAAGCATCCATCACTTTAAAAGACAATGTTAATATATAACATTATATAAAATTTTCTTAATATCAGATCTATAAGCTTTAAGACTATCCCGTTACCATAAATCAGAGCTAATACTTTATTACTTATAAAGTAAAAATAGATATTTCTCTTACTATATGTTACTATATATGCTGTTATGTTACTATAATGCTGACCATGGCTCTACAGGAATAACCTAGACAAAATCTAGAACACTCAGTAAAGCAGATGGTGCTTAGGAATCTACTGAATAAAAAGTCTCAGCTACACTTTCAGAAAGTATCCCTTTGAAGAAGCTAAGGAATAAGCATGTCTTTATGGAATGGCATAGTATTAAACAAAAATAGATTCTATCTATTAGTGGGAAACATTCTGGTTCAATTGAGATGGACTAGATCTAGGGTCCCCAGGTTTTGCTTGGATAGGAGTTACTTTCTATTTCTCTTTGGCCTCAAAAAAAAAAAAAAAAAAAAAAGGCAGTCTGAAGGTAAAGCATTGTAATCGAAGAGAATAAAGGTCGGTGACAGCCTCTCATGCCCTTTCTCATATAAAAAACCTTAAAGTTGGTGAGGAAGAGAAATGGCATTACACAGTCAACAAGCTTTGACCATATCAGACCACAATTTTTCAACTAGAAGTTTCCTCAGGGTAGCACAGTATATAAGAACTTTGCTTTCAAGACAGAGGTTAGTTGAATTCTGGTGCTATTTATCAGCTATGAAATCATGAGCAAGCTATTTATCTTATTTAAGTCTCAGTTTCTTAATCTACAAATAGGGATAGTAATAGAATCTACCACATAGGACTTTTGTGAGGATTAAATAAAGGAGTACACTGTACATACAGTGCTTACAGGTGCCTCTTCCACAAGGAACGGGCAGTACATTTTAAATATTATTTATATTTCTGATATCCCAACAGTTAACACTAAACCGCACCAAGTATACATTATTTTGCTCTCTCTCACACAAATATACACATATATAAACAAGTCACACAGTCCCACCCCTGAAAGTCAACAAGGATAGTGTTTGCTACCCTTGTAGAGTACAATCTTTAAACTGTGATGACAAGACAATAAATTTTCCCAACCATTTGAATGAGCTTTGGAAGTGGATTTTTTACTTGAGCTTCCAGAAAAAAAGCCCAGTCTGGCTGATGCCTTGAGTTAGCCTTATGAGCATTGAAGCAGAGAACCCAGTTGAGCCTGACTGAATTAGTAACTATAGAAATGTACACTAAGAAATGAAAGTTGATTTTGGCCAAAAAATAATAATAATAATAATGGTAACTGTGATAATGTGAACTGGCATCCTCTCCCTCACTTACAGCAGACTTGAGGTTAATCTAGAGAATGAATTTTGGGCTAGAAGAAATCATCCAGTCCATAATCAGTGTCTTCAGTTCTACAATCAATTAAAATATTTGGTTATCATCAAAATAACATTTTCTTCAAGGCATTAGTCTAAGATCTCTATCCCAGTGAATCACAAAGAGGAGAAAGAAGAGCCTGCACAGAGTATTTATAGGTCACTGACTTGGTGCACAGCCAGAAGATTTTTTTTAACCAATATCTCTGCCAAAGGAACTATCTGCAGATTCTCTTAATGGTTTTTTGTTTTTTTTTTTTGAGATGGAGTTTTGCTCTTGTTGCCCCGGCTGGAGTACAATGGTGCGATCTCAGCTCACTGCAACCTCCGACTCCCGGGTTCAAGCACTTCTCCTGCCTCAGCCTCCTGAGTAGCTGCAATTACGGGTGCCTGACACCACGCTCAGCTAATTTTTTGGTATTTTTAGTAGAGACGGGGTTTCACCATGTTGGCCAGGCTGGTCTCGAACTCCTGGCCTCAGGTGATCCACCTGCCTCGGCCTCCCAAAGTGCTGGGATTACAGGCATGAGCCACCGCGCCCGGCCTCTTAATTGTATCTTAAAGCATTTTAAAAATAACAAATGAAACTGAAAAAGATAAATCGAGGTATCTGAGCAGTTATACTGAACTCATTTCTGAAGCTCATGGACAAACTATGTAAAATCTCAAGAGACTGAAAACTATTTTCTATTCTCAAGATTCAAAGTAAAAACTTAGAATACAAAACTCTAAGAAAGAGAAGGCAGAATGGTGGCAGCTCCAGAGGGTGGGCAGAATCCTAATCTTACAACAGACCTGGGCAATTGCTGCTGTTAATTCTACCAGCAGAATGATGTAGGAGGGCTCCTTACAGCCTGGGCCTGCCTTATATTCTCTGCACAATGAGAGTGGAACCTGGGCACCTATTAGTCCCTTGCCATGCTATCTTCCTGTGAAAATTCTTATGAATAAGAAAACGTGAACTTTATAAAGGAATAATTTTATTCAAATTGTGTAAACTGGATATTTTTCACAGTTTCTTGTCAGGAGGTGGGCAGATAAGTTAAATTTTATACGTACTTTTTTAAAACAAACAAATGAACAAACAAAAAAACCTCATGTAATGTTAGCAACTGACCAAATACTCCTTGGATTTCATGTCTTGGGAGAAGGAACTAAGAAAACATACAGTTCTCTGAAATGTTTCCTGGATTCTTTCCTCTTTTTCCACAAAAATAGAACTACTCTTTTTTTCTTTTTTCTTTTTTGATGGGGGATGAGGATTATACAGAAGATTTGGCAACCTAAATGAACATGAGAGAAAGCCAATAGTGTAACTAAAGGAAGGGGATCGCCAAAACCATTCACTTAGGGGAATTTCAAACTTTGGTGCTAAAGCTTCCAAATAATCAGCATCACCATCACCAAGGAGCAGAGGAGTTCGGTCTTGCTGACTGCCAGTTAAGGGCTCTGAAAAAGAAAGGCTCCTTGGCAGCTATTCCAATATGGCTCCTGCCCCCTGTGAACCAAGGAAAAGTGGAAATCTAATTCCATATAGCCTGGAAGAAACCTTAGAGGTCCAGGGCTGTGGAGAGGTCAGGTGAGGAACAGGAGTTCCCACCATGCCACTAGGGTTCTGGAAGCCCTGGTAAGCTGCCAGTGGCACTACAGCACCAGGAACTGGTTCCTAGAGAACTGCCTCAAATCAGACACACATAAGGAAGACAGGCAGTGATGGCACTGCACGGGAATACAAGCAGAACAATCTCCTCAGAACTACTTCGAGGGTACTGTCTCTCAGCCATCTTCCAGGTTTTCCACAACCCACAAAGGTCTTTCAGGTGGGTATAATTTGGGGTTACTTGTAAGATGGAGTTACAGCACAACTTCATTGGCAAAGATAATGGGATCTCATATCTTGAAACAAAACTTTCTGGGTTTCACCATTTGCCCGTTATCCCCTGAGAAACATCAGCATCACCTGTTAATTTGCTCAGGAATGCAAATTCTCAGACCCAACCGAGACCTATGAATCTGAAACTCTGGATGGGCGGCAGGGAGGAGGGCAGGAATTTGTGTCCTAGCCCCTCGTTGTTAAGATTCTGATGCACACTAAAACTTGAGAACCACTGAGCATTCTAGAGCAACACAATTTCATGAAAAAACAGCTTTGAAAACAGCATATGGATATTAGGCAAAAATATGTGCCTGAATAGAAGAAACACACTCCGTTCATAGTAGGGTTCTATTCCCCAATTTTTTAATTTAGTAGTTCTTTGTCAAAAATGTCCTCTCACATGCAGCATTTTAAAATGAGAAATCTGGGGCCTTCTCAACCAACTTCACTCCCGCTTTCCAGGGCAGCTCAAAACAAATGACCGATAAACCAACATGGGGCACTCTGAATCATCAGTCCATCTTTAGAACTCCCCACATGGTCAGCTGAGGCATTCCATTGAGAATGCATCATGTCTTGACTTCTCTCTCTGGCCAATCCTGCCGTCATTGCATTTCTTAATAAACCTCCTGCATGCTAAAAAATAAAAATAAAAAATCAAATCAAATGAGCAATCTATTGCAAATAGCCAGTCCCAAAGAAATCCTTTTGCCTTTGTTGTTCCCCTCAAAATTGCACATTATTTAAGGGGCCTGTCTTTTACACATTTTTATTAGCACCTAGAGCAATACAAATCCTCCACAAACTCTAGCAAATATGTCTTAATACAATAATAAGTAATTCTAAGAGCAAGTACTCAAATTAGTAAGGTCTGGTTTCCTGTAGATTACTAAAGCAGGGAAGGAGTAAGGGGGAGAACTCAGAGAAAGCGTGCACTGACTAAAAGACAGAAAGGAAGCAGAAAATTTATTCTGAGCAGATGCCAAGACTTTGCCACATGCTTACAGTAAGAAATGGAGAGCAGAGAAAATTATTTTTAAAACCTTCTTTCCTTGAGAACTAAGTTATCATAGCCCTGCTTTAAGATATTAGGTAAATACCTTTTCAATGAAAGACATAGGTGGACCCAGAATATTAGCAAGAAATGTGCCTTAAATTATTTAAAGGATACAGACTATTTATTTTCCATGGACAGGAATCTCCTGTCTTCATTCATAAAATTCAAGCCGATAATTTTTTGACAAAACTGTTTTCTTTATAAATTGTTGATAAATAAATAAATTGTTGACAACGTATCATTTCTACCCAAAACTGCAACAAACACATCAGCCACTTAAATTCCTCAGCAATACTTAGGCCGCTGAATTTGTTATCAGTGGTAATATATGTTAGCTTGCCTGACTTTAACTGCATCTCCTCAAAGAAAAACGCAGATGAGAAAGTAAAAGTGTAGAGGTTGGTATGATAGAGTGGAAACTGATGAGCTTTTCTGAAGTAGAGCTGGATCCTAATGCCAGCAGCTATATTGTTATGACTAAGTTAATTGACACTCAGGACTGTTTTCTCACCTACACAGTGAAGGCTGTGGCACAGTTTAAATGTGTTCATGTGTGTACGGTGCCTGTAGGATGATAAACACTAGATCAGTATTATTATTATTAAGAGGTACCCATTTTCATTTTAAATCAATTCATTAGATGTTAATAAAATTAACCCCTATTCCTCCATTCTGCCTTCCATTATCTGGCAGATAAGAAGACTCTGGCCCAATTGTTCTCAACTCTGGCTGTATATTACAATCACTTGAAAGTTCTTGTGTGTTTTTTTAACTGCCATCTTGCCACAGAACAACTGGATCAGTGTCTGGGGCAGGCCCCAGGCCTTGGTGATTCTGATGTAGTAGGAGGATTGAGAAACACTATTCCAAAATGGATTCTTTACCAAAATCACTTTGGGGCAAATTGGCTATTCTGGAATTTGATCATTTGGTGGTTTGGCCTGCTCATTCTGAAGGATCAGGAGGAGGACACAGCCTTTTCCTATCTTAGCATTCCCGGGAGATGTCTAGTACACCCTATGGCAAAATAAATACTATTCCGTATTTCCTGGTTAGCCTTTGCTGGGGAGAGAGGGAGAGGGGTATATGTCTGATGACAAGCCACCGAAGGAGAATATCAGAATTAACTAAAGCTGGTGGAAGAGACAAAAGATTAGGTTAGCTATTATTCTTTAAAAACTTCTCCTTCTCCTCCTTCTTCATCCACCACTGTAACAGATATCTGAGGAGTCCCTACTATAGTACTTAGAACACTAACTGAAAATAGGACAATTCATGAATGCCCTGACTCGTTACATGGAAATTCAACAGGCAAGGATCTATTCAGATATCTCTGGAAGAAGAAGGTCTTCCCATACTTCTCCACAATTTAAGTCATTTTTCATAGTCTAAGAATATAAGAGTATACAATGTACAGCCTGGCCAACATGGTGAAACGCCGTCTCTACTAAAAATACAAAAATTAGCTGGACATGTTGGTACACACCTGTAATCTCAGCTACTGGAGAAGCTGAGGCACAAGAATCACTTGAACCCGGGAGGCAGAGGTTGCAGTGAGCTGAGATTATGCCCCTGCACTCCAGCTTGGGCAACAGAGCAAGACTCTGTCTCAAGAAAAAAAAAAAAAAAAACAAGAAGTAGACATTGTAAATTGAAACATAAAATTTTAGAGGCAGAAATATCACCTTGGAGAGCAAACAGATACTTCATATTTGTTCTCAATCAACATTACCTGATACCCATTACCAGCCAGGGTTATGCAAGGTACTTCCATTTACACAATCTCATTTATGACACAATGTTGTAGTTTGAAGAGCTCTGTGTGCTGTTAATAGTCAGGGAGCCCTCTTGTAATGATCAATTGCTACAGCCATTTAAACCTTCTTTAACTTAGAAGGTTTATGATGCTAGAATTTTACTTTTTGCATTCATATCTGTTTTCATGGCGTATTGTTAGTAAGGTGGTTTATATCATGCCAAGTCTTTGGTCAGAAAAGATGCTGCTTTCACAATGTTGTTCTCATAGAAAAACATAAATCACTTTGTGCTATTGTTTCCAAGAATATGCTAAGGCAAGTAGGGGTTTTCCCTACAGTCCTCAGGGCAAGTTCAAGATTATTCTGGGTATTATATGCTGCTGTAAATATTTCTTCCCATAGGCCAACTGAAAAACTCAAAACAAAACAAAAACAGAAACAACAAAAAAAACCCTCAAAATTGAACAAAAATTCTCATTTTCATTATTAAGAAAATTTTCAACTATTAGTTATGTTGTCAAGTCCTATTTTTATCATTGATTCTTTTCAAATTCAATATATCTAAAATGTGGACTCAGATGTATCTAATCAACTATTTTTGCAGCTTTTCCTTTGCTTTTAATGCAAACTCTAGAATAAGAACATTTAAAAAGGTCACCCCAGCTGTGCACAACCTGAATCCAACAGGATTCCAACAGGATACTTGGCTTTAACTTAGAATGTTGGCTTTAACTTGGAGTAATGGCATGGAAGTCTCCTAAAAATTTCCACTATGTTTTATGAATAATCTAGAACTTTACTGGAGATTTTACTCTATTTTACAGTGATATGGCTTTAAAAGACTATAAGTTTTGATTCCAAAGAAATCTAGTGCAACAGCAGGTCAACTAAGGTCTTGAATTTCATTTAGTATTTTATTCGAGATCAGTATTTACAGTACTGACAAAAGTTTTTGAGATCATCAAAGTCAGTGAACTCCTTCCTTTACATTTATTTGATATATACAGGGCCAAATTGTTCAAATGATGCTTGAAGTGAATGGTAGAACCAGGCTAGTCATTTCAAAATAGGCAAAAAGTTTGGGTGGAATGATCAGTTGAACAATCAATTAAAAGTCTGACCCACAGAAACGAACTTTCCAGATGATCTCAGATTTCCGAGGAATACATTGGTGTTGTACTATCCACCATAAGGGCTGGTGGCATGAGGAACATTCAGGAGCAACGGACAACAAATTATGCTGCTTCAAGAAGTCAATGGCTGGCTGGGTGTGGTGGCTCACACCTGTAATCCCAGCACTTTGGGAGGCTGGGGAGGGCGGATCACAAGGTCAGGAGATCAAGACCATCCTGGCTAACACGTAAAACCCCATCTCTACTAAAAATACAAAAAATTAGCCTGGAGTGGTGGTGTGTGCCTGTAGTCCCAGCTACTTGAGAGGCTGAGGCAGGAGAATTACTTGAACCCGGGAGGTGGAGGTTGCAGTGAGCTGAGATCGCACCACTGCACTCCAGCCTGGATGACAGAGCAAGACTCCACCTCAAAAAAAAAAAAAAAAAAAAAAAAAAGTCAATGGCTGGCAGATTTGAAGTGCTAACAATAGTTGGCAGTGTTTCTTGAAATAAACATTTATCTATTTGGAGAAGTAGAATGAAATGAAATCTTTTTGAAAAAAACATTTAAAAAATTAAATTTGAATTTGACTCATAGGGATTGATCACAGTTGAAGAATTTGACCTGCAGGGACAAATTGTTCAACTGATCCAATAATTTAAATTATAATGTATATGTTCTCATTCTAAGCACACTTCCGAGAGCAGCAGTAGCAGTTCAAGAGGCATAAGGGAAGCTTCACAAATAGCTCATTAGCTCAAGAAGTAGATGAAGGGGGAGTAAAAATTAAAAAATGGTGAATGTCCCAAATTGGGAGTTAGAACACCTGGTTCTGCAAAGACTAATTGTGTGTCCTGCCTCTAAAGTAGATATTCAACCTCTCTTGGCCTTTGAAAGAACCCGTAAAAAGAGAATATGAGAATGACGTTCTCTAAGATTCTATCATACCTTTAAAAGGCTATGGTTCTAAGTTAAATTGGAATTTGGTTTTAATAAGGACTTAAAAATTCTTCATCTTTCCAGTTAAAAATGTTCAGTCTCCTGTAAATGTCACTACTGATCTGATATCCTGCCATGACATTCCAGAGATGAGACAGGAAAAAATGTGACTGGTTCATGTAGATTCTATTCCTATCCTCTCACTATCCTGACTTTGCCAGGAGCAGTTCAGTTCTGGAACACTTTAGAAAACATGTCTTTACCACTAAATTTTTAGAATAGGGATTCAAATTTAAAGTGTAAGAGAAGGCTGGTCGGGCTAGGTGGCTCATGCCTAATCCCAGCACTTTGGGAGGCCAAGGCGGGAGGATCACTTGAGGCCAGGAGTTTGAGACCAGCGTGGCCAACATGGCGAAACCCTGTCTCTACTAAAAATACGAAAATTAGCCAGGAATGGTGGCACACACCTGTAATCCCAGCTACTTGGGAGGCTGAAGCAGGAGAATCACTTGAACCCAGGAGGCAGAGTTTGCAGTGAGCCGGCATGGTGCCACTGTACTCCCGCCTGGGTGACAGAGCCACACTCTGTCTCAAAAAAAAAGAAAAGAAAAGAAAAAAAGTGTAAAGAAAGGCCTCGGTTTAGGTCTGAGCCTAGACTATGGTTTCCCACCTAGCTCTTCTAATACGATTCATTTGGGCCTCGGTTTATTCCTCTGCACAGTGGAAAAAACAAATCATTTTGATGAATGGTACTAGATTTTAGTAGGGTAGGTAATGTTTTTAGGATAGAGGTAGAAGAGGATGGGAAAAACAGCTTGTAGCATTTTGGGCTCTTGAGAAGGCATGTACTACTCTAACCATCAACAGTGGATCATGCATCTTGCTGCAACTTATTATTCCCAGGTGCTCAAAAATACCTATGGTTGAATGATGATGACAAAGCAGATGTCAACATTTAAATCTGGTAAACATCTAACAGGAAGAAGCGTGACAACATGTGGGAAAAGGTTCAAATCCAAGCCAACCCAGATTTGAATCCTACCACCATCATTAACTACAGAGAGGTTATTTGATCTAAGACAAATTACTTACCATCTGCAAATAGGGAAATAATTTTTTCTCATTGACTCTATTTTGAGTATTAAATGATATATCACATATTAAGGTCTCAGAGTGCCTGGCACACAATAGATATGTGAGAAATGGCAATGATTATTACATATCAAAATGGATTTTATTAAGAAAAATCAAATATGCTGAACATCAGATTCCATGTACCTGCTACTAACATATTATGGGCTACCTTTAAGCCTCCCATGGTCATCTTTGTAATTTGCCAGAATCTTATCTTTAAGAAAAGACAATCTCTGCAGAAGATAGGTATTAAGTATTTTTCTCTCCATCTGAAACTTCCAAATCCTCATCACCATAATGACTGAATGTACAGCACTATAAGCATGAAGCTCACACATTTATGGAGATAAGAAAACAAGTGTGGCAAATTATAGCAGACTTTATGGAAAGAGTCAGTTCAATGAAAACAGCCAGATAAGTAGGAAGGAAGGAAGCGTAAATCAGATATGATGAATTCCATGACAAGCCCATAGCACCAAAATGATCAACGATCTTAGTATGTTAGTTTACTCATACCGTAAACACTCCATTTATTTTTTTTTTTAGAATTCCATTTCAACTTACCCATTGTCTTTTTAGCTATGGCTTTTAGCATTATTTTTTTAGTGTTGTTTTAGAGGATATACATCCTTAACTTTTCACAATCTACTTAGAGTTCATACTGCACCACTTCACAGAAAACGTGCAATCCTTAACCATATATTCCATTAACACATCCTCCCACCACCATAGTACTGTACTTTATGCTATGGCTGTCATATGCATTACAGCTATGTACATAATAAATCCCATAAGATAATGTTATAGTTTTTGCTATTAATCATATGTATTGTAAATAAATTGAGAGGAAACAAAATATTTTTTATTTACACAGATATCTGCCATTTCTGATGTTCCACATTACTCCTTGAAATAGCCAGGCTTCCCTCTCATATTATTTCCCTACAGCTTAAAAATTTTCTTTAGCATTTCTTGTAGTGCAGATCTGCTGATGGTGATTTCTTTTTATTTAAAAATGTTTTTGCCTCTATTCTCAAAGGACATTTTCATTGGATACAGGTTTCTTGTTTGACAGGACTGCACTCCCCCAAACCTTCTAGAACTTTAAAGATATTGTTAAACTCTCTGCTGGCCTTCATAGCTCCAGATGAGTGTCCATGATCATTTAAATCAGTTACCTTCTATGTTGTGTGCCATTCTCCTCTGACTGCTTTCAAGATTTTCTCTTTAATTTTTAGCAATTTGACTATGATATGCTTTGGTGTGACGTTTTTGTATTTATCTTATTTGGGTTTCACTGAGCTTTCTGCATTTGTAAATTTGTGTTTTTCACTAAATTTGGAAAAATTTTGTCATTATCTCATCAATATTTTTTCTGTTCCGCTTTTTCTCCTTTCCTTCTGAAACCTTAAACACATACTAGACTTTCATTCTGTCCCACAGGTCTAGGATCCTGTTCACTTTTTAAAATCCTTTATCTCCTTTATTCATCAAGGATCCTTTCTACTCATTTATCTTCAGGTTTACTGAATCCTTCCTCATTACTTCTACTGTGCTATTAATTAAACCCATACAGAGGATTTTTAAAATTTCAGATATTATTTTTAGATCTAAGATTTCCCTTTTGTCCTTTTTTATATTTTATATTTTCCTGCTGAAATTCCCTATATTTTCACTTACGTGTACAAGAATATTTTCCTTTATCTCAATTATAATAGTTGCTTTAGAATCATTTTCTAATAATTTCAATATCTGTATCATCTCAAGGTTGGCTTCTATCCATTTTCCCTTGAGAATGGGTCACATTTTCCAGGTTCTTTGTAGCTAAAGTAACTTTGGATTGTATCCTAAACATTATGAATATTATTGTGGAGACTCTGGATTCTATTATTTTCCTTTGAACAGTGTTAATGTTTATTTTAACAAGCAATTAGTTTTGTTAAACTGCAAACCCTGTCTTGTGTGCAGGAGGCAACAGATCAAATCTCAGCCCAGCTCTGTTACCATTAACTGTGCTGCTTTGATTTTGTCCAACACATGTATGGTTCAAGAATCAGCCAGACTCACGCCTGTAATCCCAGCACTTTGGGAGGCCCAGGCGGGCGGAACATGAGGTCAGGAGCTCAAGACCATCCTGGCTAACACGGTGAAACCCCGTCTTTACTAAAAACACAAAAATTAGCTGGGCGTGGTGGCGGGAGCCTGTAGTCCCAGCTACTCAGGAGGCTGAGGCAGGAGAATGACATGAACCCAGGAGGCGGAGCTTGCAGTGAGCCAAGATCGTGCCACTGCACTCCAGCCTGGGCGACAGAGCAAGACTCCGTCTCAAAAAAAAAAAAAAAAAAGCATCAGCCAGAGACTTGGGCAGAGTTTATACTCACAATCTTGGGCTCTCCTTGTCTGACTCTCTCCTTTCTGGTTTCCCCCTCTCACTCGCCAATGGCCACAGGCTCCCTAGACTCTTTCTTCTTGCCACTCAGACAAGAAAGCGAGGAGTTTTTAATCACAACTTCGGCTGCCCTGTGTCATTCTGCAAAAACAGAAAACTCACCCCACTAAAGTCCTTTTTTCCAGGTGCCCACTGCTTTACAAAACCTGTTTGCCTATTTTTTTCACTTTCAAAAACCTTCAAGTAGTTGCTTTTTTGCATTTTGTCCCAAGTTTATTGTAATCTGTGGAAAGGTTAGTGTGTTCAAAGCTTATTCCAACACACTAGAGGAGGAAACCACAAATATCCTGATTAATGAAAAAATCTTTTATCTATATATCAAGAATTAAACTTGAAATGATGAACTATAGGTTGGCGAGTCTTCCTGTGCCTGCAGAAGTCTCATTTTACCCCACTCCTACAAGATTCACACTGGATCTTCTATTATGCATTTCAGCTCATCCTCAAGCCTCCAGCCAAACCTGGTCTCCATTTAGTAAGTCTTCACTCCCAAGGGTAGGATGTGCACCACTGGTAAACTAGATGACTTAAGGTGACTGAGACAGAACATTAAATAGCATGGAATCACATAACTATGGGGAAATTATTTTCAATTTTTTTCAACTCTTCTGATTCTGCCAAGGAATGCATCTCAGTTTTGTGGTAATATGTCTTTGACACTTTTCTAATAGTGGCTAGTTTCCCCTTTTCAACACAGAGACAACGGGTCTCATGCAAAGAACTTTCTCCAGGAAATAGCATCTAGCTAGAAACGAATAACATTTTTTTCCCACTCAATGTATTTTTAGAGTTATCTTCTATTTGTAGTGATACTGTTTTTTATTTGTGATAATGACATAAAGTTTACTTTTTAAAATCAAAATTCATAAAAAAAAACTTGATTTAAAGAAAAATAATAGGCCAGGTGCAGTGGCTCGCACCTGTAATCCTAGCACTTTAGGAGATCAACGTGGGAAGATTGCTTGAGACCAAGAATTCCAGACCAGCCTGAGCAACACAGCAAGAGCTCATCTCTACAAACAATAAAAAATATAAAACTGGCCGGCTGGGCGCAGTGGCTCACGCCTGTAATCCCAGCACTTTGGAAGGCTGAGGCAGGCGGATTGCCTGAGGTCAGGAGTTCAAGACCAGTCTGGCCAACATGGTGAAACCCTGTGTCTACTAAAAATAAAAAAAAAATTAGCTGGGTGTGGTGGCAAGCACCTGTAATCCCAGCTACTCAGGAGGCTGAGGCAGGAGAATTGCTTGAACCAGGGAGGTGGAACCAGTGAGCCGAGATGGCACCACTGCACTCCAGCCTGGGTAACAGAGTGAGATTCTGTCTCAAAACAAACAAACAAACAACAAACAAAACAAAACAAAAAAACTAGCCAGGCATGATGGCATATGCCTGTAATCCTAGATACTTCAGGAGGCTGAGGCAAGAGGATCACCTGAGCTGAGGACATCAAGGCTGCAGTGAGCTATGATCATGCCACTGCACTACAGCCTGGGTGACAGCGTGAGACTCTGTCTCCAAATAATAATAGTAGGCCAGTCACAGTGGCTCACACCTGTAATCCCAGCACTTTGGGAAGCCGAGGTGGGTGGATCTCTTGAGGCCAGGAGTTTGAGACAAGCCTTGCCTACACGGTGAAACCCCATCTCTACTAAAAATACATAAATTAGCCAGGTGTGGTGGTGAGCATCTGTAATCCCAACTACTCAGGAGGCTGAGGCAGGAGAATCACTTGAACCCGGGAGGCAGAGGTTGCAGTGAGCCAGGATTGTGCCATTGCACTCCAGCCTGGGCCACAAGAAGGAAACTCCATCTCAATAATAATAATAATAATAATAATAATAATAATGACAGTATCAGTTATATACAGATAAGAATGGGGAAAGATTGTAGTAAATAGTTCTAACTGCTATAACAGATGTAGCCCCATCCCAAATCTCAGTAGCTTACATACAGAATTTCTTACTCATGAAAATGCCAATAATGCTATTTGGGTGTTTCTAGTTTGTGGTAGTTATCCATGTGTTCATTCAGGGATTAAGGATGACAAAGTCTCTGCCTTCTTCAACAGAGATCTCAAGATCACTTTGAATAGGTCTGGCCAGGGAAAAGAGAGACAGAGAGAGGAAAAAAAAAAAGAATAGCAGACAGTGTGGGCAGTTTGATGGGCCAGGCTTAGAAGAGATATATATCCTTCTGTTCACATATTACTGGCTAAAACTGAGTCTATGGCCACACTTCACTGTGAAGCAGGCCAGGAAATGGGTCTGGCCTAGGAGAAAAAGTGTTTTGGGTTTCTATGAGCATAAAGTTTAGGTAACTGCCCTAAGATTTGGGGAACTATGCACTAGGTTATGTTTCTTCAAAGCAGAGGAGAAGAAGGAACCATCATTTCTCAGAAAATTCTCTTTGTTTTATAAGGATGACTTAAGATATTAGCATCTCTCCTTCCTGCCTGCCTTCCGGATCCCAGGGTCAGGCCTCTCCCCAAGAAATGCAGAGACTGACAGGCAGTCCTCCAAAGCGTTCTATCCATTTCAGTAGACCTCCACCACGGGAATCTGGGGTGCCCACTGTAGCTCCAAGCTGTCACATCTCCTGTCCCCCGGCTGCCCTTTCTTTCCCAGCAGCTTTGTAATCACAATTTACCAATCCTGCCTCTCGCCCTCTCTACAAAGTCTTTGCTTTCTGACAGTTCAATTAGGTAACTTGAAAAAGTAGCCAGTGTTCATATTAATTGAAAGCTCTTCCTTCCTTCTCTCCAGGGAAATTAAGAACATTTTACACTGTGGCTGCCTGGAGGCCACGGTATTGTTTTGAATGTGTCCTAGCAAGGTGTGGCCACCACAGACCAGGGAGGTAGCCCCATCTGGCTGGGGGGCAACTCCACCAACCCCACTTCTTGAATATCTGGCCTGTTCCTCCGTGGCCACCCCTCACCCAAGAGAGAGTGCCAACTCTTTAAAAGCAGGACATGCCCCTCCCAGGATCTTTCTTTGATGCCCACAGACCACAGAGGGCCTAATGCAAGGTCGAGTACTGGGCTTTGGCTCAGGACATGTAACTGAATTCAAATGATTGATTCAGTGCCACTGAGGTATTAGCAGTCATATAAGTTCTGTTCTGTGTACTCTAAAAACAGTATATTTTTAAACAATGAAGAACAGTATGTGTCAAACCTTTAGTTACTCCCAAAATGCTATAATTAAAGAGTCAACTCCTCATATTTTGTCAGATCACAGTAGAACTCATGGACTTCCAGCCTTCTCTCAGCCATGACCTGTGCTTGACCCCCACTATTTTAAATTCCTGAACTGTTGGCAGAAGTGCCTGGGTAGATATTAATTTCTATAAATATGTTTTGGAGAGAGGCAGCCACTGCAAATAAACTGGTGTTTCATGAGTACACCCATAAAATGCTACTCTAGTAAAAAGGGCACCTGATACTAAATTCTGAACCTACACTTCCCCCCAACACACCCTTTTTAAAAATGGAACCCCTAGATTCAAAGACAGTTTGGAGTGGAGGTTCCCCAGATAATGTCTGCTTGCTTGTTAGTTACATTGATTTTAAGAACAAATCCATTTAAGCGATTTTCACAGCTGACTTGTCCTCTTTCCATGGACTGTGGGTTCTGGAGCCAGACTGCCAAGGTTTCAATCCTGATTCACCACCTTCTCATTATGAGATTTGGAGCAAGTTACCTCACAGGATGTTTAGGACTTGCTTTAAAATTCTTCATTCAAAAAATAAAAGGGGTGGTGGTAGAGTTACTGAAATAAGATGGGCAAAATATTGATAATTATTGAAGATAAGTAAGGTACAAGTCAGTTCATTCTATCCACTCTCTTGACTGTTTGAAATTTTCCATAATAAATTCTTAAATGACACTTTTATCTAGAACATAAGTAATTCCCCAAGGCCTTCCCTCACAAAACAACTTTCTCCTCTATCAGAGATGAATTGTAGAAAATATATTGAGTATTCTATCTTTACTTTCAACTATGCAGAACAATTTCTTTTAGATTTCACTGTTCTCATAAGTTAATAATATAACAGGAAGAACTTTTTTTCCTTCTACCTTCAGCTATTTAAACCTACCAAGAAATCAAATTCCCTGATGTGTAGTTTACCGCAGTCCTCGCCTCTTATAATAAGGCCAGTCAAGATCCTAGGTATCTGGACACAGCTATAATTTGGTGTCGTTTTTGGTATTGGCTCTGAGATCTCAGTCTCTCGATTCCTCCCCTTTCCAAAAGGGGAAAGACCGGGGGCGGAAGGAAGAGAAGACAAGAAGAGAGGGAATGTACTGCATCCTATGTCAAGCACTAACACAACTGTTTTCTCCCCCATTGACTCTTCAAAACACAGATGCCATGCCCATAGAGAGGGGAGACAAATAAGGCGATATGTTGGGCTCAATATATACTTTCTTTTGCACCCCCACCCCAACTTTCACATGTAAGTAATGCACTGAGAAAAAGAGATGACTTCCTGCTGGAGCTCAGACTGTGCCAACAGAAACTGCTGGTTTCCCTCAAGTGATATTAATAAAACTAACTTTATTGGCAATTCCTGTCAGGGCTGCACATGATAACGTCAAAATTGTACAGATTGGGGAAAGGCTGTTTAAAAGTTTTCCCCCAAATTATCAGTTTTCAATTATATCCCAACAAAATATTGATGTCTCTTTTATTATTGATATGTCATATAAAATTTGGAGACAGTTTTCCTCTGCGTCTTTGAGAAAAATTAAACTCTCAATATAATTTTATTACTTCTTTCACATATCTTCATCAGCTAACTTAACATGGATCTGTTAAAGCATTCTAAGTGTAAAAAATGAAATTTGAGTTTTATGTTAAAAATTTAAGAATTATACCAAAGTAAAGTTTAGAAACTATTTAAAACCAGTTAATATCAACATCAGAGAAAGAAAAAGTATATAATGACAGTTCTAATTATTACATTCTCTTGTTTTGCACTTCTAAAGAGTGGCAATTAAATCTCTACTTTGACTTATGTGGAGAGTAAAATCTGCACCTGCAATACTAACACCATTTCATTTCCTCCAAGAAAGGGATTTTAGTTCCTTACAATATAGATCTTGGGTTGGAATAGTAGATGCAAACTGCTTCAAGAATAGCACAGTGCCTCTGATGATTTAGGATGGTGTTCCAAACGCCACTTGGTTTCCATTCAATATGAACAAGTACAAAATGATCCTTCAAGTCCCCACCAAAATCAGTACAGGCTAAAGTGTGTGTTGGTTTCTATCTAAGTACTGTACATGGACCAACTGTAGTTTCTGAGGTCGGGAACACTGTCATTCATTGTCTTAGCCTTAGGTATGCCCCTTCCCCCAAACCTTTTTCTAAGAGCAATTACAGTGAAAGCATTTTGTAAAATGTTAAGCATTAACAAATGGAACTTTTTTTTTTTTTGCCAATATTCACTTGTAAAAATACTTAGCCAGACTGATAGTTTGACTTTGGGGAAATATATGTCTGTGGCAGAAACAAAAATGCTTATTAAATATTCCATCTGTTCCCTCACATGTCCCAGCCCCTTGCAGTTATGTCAGATCATGTAATATAGTTCTGACCAGTAACTTGTGGGCAGAAGTGATTTGTGTCCCTTTTAGGCCAAAGTGCAAAAGAGCTGGCACATGATCTTCTGGCTGTGTCCTTTCTTATCATGGTGAACTGACGGGGACATGAGTTGCAGATGTTGCGGCTACAGGATAGTAAAACTGCTGCCATGGGCCTGGGTCCCTGAATGACTGTGTGGAATATAACACTACTACCAACTCTTGCTGGATATGTACAATAAACAAAATACAAACCTTTGTGTGTAAAGCCACCAGAAATGGGATTATCTGTTCCTGCAGCACATCTATCCTATCCTGAAAAAAATAATGTGTAAGGTCTAAAAGCCTTAATCTTTCACCTAACCAGCTTCACAAAACTCTGGATCCTTCATTTCTGCAAACTTCTTCCCATGCTGATCGATGAGAAAGGCAATATGCAAGGAATGGCTCCACCATGGTGCCTTGCACATGCCTTGCACCATGGTGACCTTGCACATCCCCTTATAGGCCATAGAGGCAAAGCTTAGCCACAGTGTGACCCAAGTCTTGGTAGGATGCCCTGAAATTCCTCCTGAAATGAAGGGAGACAAACAGCCTTGTGGGGAGCTCCCATGAGGCGGTTTCTCATCTACCTCCAGATTTTGTGGGAGACTGCACAAGACCTTTCCCATCCATCTTCCTTGTTTTGTTTGTGTACAGGACTTTCCATCTTGCAAACCCCCTTCCCCTTAGGGCACAGCCACAGGCTTCTGTGCCAATAAAACTACTTGGCTGTAATTTAGAGGTGGCTCCTCTAGGGCAAAGTGATCCACTTGTCATGCCACCTGTCTTCTGGCCTCTCCAGTTTGGTGTCATCCTGTGTGTGGGACTAGGGAGGCAAGGAGCTGATGGCGTACTGATCTTGATTTTGCTGTCTGTGTAAAGTAACAAAGCTCTGAATTCATTTGGGCTTGCTTTTGCCTTGCCAGCCAGATCTATGGAAGTGTGGAGAGCCCACATGGTAGCTGCCCTATCAGTGACCACACTGCAGATTGGGCATTGCTTAACTACTTGATACAATGAAAGGTGACTTTTATGATAACTATTTGTTGCTCAGCCTCAGCTTAGCCTCAGAAAGAGAAATGGTTTTCTGACGGGATATCTTTCTTTTGCTTGAAAGAACAAAATGGGGCCAACCAGGACTATAGCTTTCTGATTCGAAGTTGGAGAAAAAAACAAGTCAGATAGGTTTCCCACTGCTTCAGCTTCCTCCATATTTTAATGAAGCTAGCATCAAGTTTACAAACTGAGTTGTTAGGAGGCTCCAACAACCCAGGCCCTATTGAAGATATTTGGTAGCACCTCTTCTTGACAGAGTCTGAAGTGTGCTGAGTGGTAGCCACAGGCTTTGGAAGAACCCATGAGAGAAAGTCAACACCTAACGTACAAGGAGGCAATTTATGGCATTTCATACTTTTGCTATTCCAGGGAACCAGAAACACCTATCACAGTGATGAATGACATCTTTCAAATTAAATAACCAACAGGAATGTTAACACTAAATTTCCTGAATATTAATAAACATGAATGGTGCACAAATGCATTTACAAACTACTAAACATCAGGAATTGTGTGAGAAAGAAGTCTCACAAAGATAAATGGAGTTCCATCTTTAGATGTAAGCTCAAAGTTCTCTAAGACGGGTAATGTTTCTGACTTGGGAGTGAGGTCCAGAAAAAATACACGCTGGGTGATGAGTCTTTAGATATGAGTACATTTATAAGTAACTTTGTGGCTGGCAAACCTAGGTACCTATGAAAATGGTGCCACCACAGCAGCATTCTCTGTTGGCACTCATACAGCACGGCCATGCCCTATGGGGCCACGAAGAACGGGAGTATGGTTTTGCTTCTTGCAAGTTTACAGATATCCTACTGAGAGTGGGAATCATCATGACATATCTTGAAGGTTGTAAGGAAGAAATTTTCTCAGAAAGAGAAAGGGAAAAATGTATGCATCTGACATTATTTCTGGAAAGGAGAACATCCTTTCCTTATAAGACCTACAAATATGCTGTTTTAAAGATGATTCTGGGCAGAGAATTGTGAGAGAAAAAAAAATCTGTGCTTTCAATATAAATGATGGTGACAGAAGAAATGCTGCATGCTGATAAAAATCACAGTGCATATTGATGAAATATTCAAATATCCGTCATATTCCGAGGGAAATATCCTAATGTTCTAAGCAGATATTGTTAGACCTCGTTAAAAAGAAATTGTCAAGTACTGTTCTTTTTATGATTTTCTCAACCACAATGTTTTTCTAGACCTTCCTTTGTGCCAGGCATGATGTTAGGCAGAAAGGGTACAAAGATGAATAGGACACATGTCTGTTCAATTGGTTCCTTGATGCAGTTTCTGCCTTGAAGCTCCATTTCCACTCTTTCTTGGTTCCTGCAGTAACCATTAGTGTTCAATTAAAAGGCTCTGGTCTTCAGCAACCATCAAAATAAAAATGATTCAGGCAAGAATTCTCAATGGATGGATGTCAAAAACTTTGGGTAAAGGTTTGGATGGGGAGAGTCACAGGGTCCTCAAAATATTACCCCATGGGTTACTTATTAAATACAAAAAAGCAAAGGAGAAATCTCTGCAATGGAGAAATCTAGTGGGTACCAGTTTAACCAAGGATTTAAATTTAGTACCACCAAGAATGGGAGGAGGAAACATTATGTGGCTCCTGATGTGATGCAACAGGAAGCATAAGCATTGCCTACATGGTGCTCTGGCAATAGTAATGAACTGGAATCTAACTGTGAGAAAGCAAGCAGACAGATACAAAATGTAGAACACTGTATCAAACAACTAGCTGGACTTTTTTTTTTTTTTTTTTTTTTTTTTTTTTTTTTTTTTTTGAGACGGAGTCTCAGCTCTGTCATCCAGGCTGGAGTGCAGTGGCACAATCTCTGCTCACTTCAACCTCCACCTCCTGGGTTCAAGCGATTCTTCTGCCTCAGCCTCCTGAGTAGCTGGGACTACATGTATACACCACCATGCCTGGCTAATTTTTGTATTTTTAGTAGAGATGGGGTTTCACCATATTGACCAGGCTGGTCTCGAACTCCTGACCTCAAGTGATCCGCCCACCTCAGCCTCCCAAAGTGCTGGGATTACAGGCGTGAGCCACTGCACCCAGCCTTAGCCTGGACTTTTCAACACTGCACTGCACTATTAGATGAGACATAAATGTAGGGAACTATTCTATACTGAAGAAGACTAAAGAGAGACAGAACAACTAAAGGCAATGCATGATCCTGGATCAAAAGAAGCAGCTATACAGTAATCATTTGAACTAATGGAGAAATCTTAGTAGGGACTGTGTTTAAATGGCATATTGTATTGGTGTCAAATTCCTTGGTATTTAATGGTACTGTGACATGTTCTTGTTCTAAAGTGATAATGCTGAAGTACATTGGGACGAAATAGCATGATGTCTGCAACTTACTTTCAAATGGTTCAGGGGAAAAAATGCGTGTATACACATATATATACACATACATACGGGAGGAGACACAAAGCAATAAAATGGCGAAATGTTCACACTGGCAAATTTAGATGAAAAGCCTACCAGTGTACATTGTATTACTCTCACAATTCTTCTGCTTAATTTGAAATGTTCTATTTTAAAAGGGGTGGAGGGGAGTGGAGGTGAAAAACAGCAGCTGACTGAGCTTGGGTTACAGTTGTGGGTCATGGAAAACGGCAATGCTAAGGGGCCACTTGGATGAAGCCTGTGTTCTTGGCCTCACAAGCCTGTCTCTGACAAGGGTCAGGCCTCATCTTAATGACATGACAGTCCAGGAGGTGCATTCCTAGTTAGGAATGGATCAAGACACTTCAACTGCCACACTCAAAGAGATTTGTCTGTTTTAGTATAGCTATAGACTTAGAATAAACATGCTTCAGAAAGTGGACAACTTCTCACTTGTTATATAGACCAAAGTAAAATAGCACAAAATCTACAATGAAGTACTATGAAGTGCTCAGTAATCAACTTTAGGGACAATATCAGTGCATCTTTTGGTCAATGTGGATAAGTGTACCTGTATCCTTGCATATGGCCATAACCAAACCTTGGCTCCAATGGGAACCCGAACATTAGACTTTAAAATTTTCTTTTGAATTATGAATTCTCTGCTGAATAGTCCAGAGCATAGGCCTTAAATTCTGGCAGAAGTCCTATGAATGAATTCATTATACATTTTAAAGGAAAGTCATTAATTCTTTGTAAATAATGTTTTAGTATCTAAAGTGAAAAATCAGAAGGTGTTAAATGTTTATAAAAGAATGAGAACTCAATGTCTAACCTTCTACACTCTCTGATTGTCCTTTTATAAAGCCCTTTGCACCTGCAGGAAATACAGAGCTATTTCCATTTGAGGGTCTCCATCTCCCCACCATCTGCTCCACATCCAGCCCAAGTCTGTCTTGCTCAAATCATCTGGTTTCCTTATCATAAACAAGCAGTCTTTCCAGTTGTGTCTATGCAATGCAAAATCAGATTCAGATTATAATGTGCTTATTTTTCTTTATAGGTTGTCTAGTAATTACTTTATATAATAACAAAATTCCTTACAACAAAGCCAGTGACGCTAACACCAACTTACCCAACATTTATAAAGTCAAGCAAAATAAAGTTTTTGTTTATCACACACGTAAAAAATAATATTCCTCCTAAACTTAAACAGAATCAAAACAACTCTTCCCTTATCTTTTATTGTTCAATTATAGTGTAAAGTAAATAGACAGTTACTACCAGGAAAAAAAAATTTCAGTAGGAGACAGTCAGCCCTGCCTCTTGCTATGCTTCAGAGAATCTGAATATCCATTTCCATCCTTCCCCAAATTCCAGACTCTAAATGGCCTAATATATGACATTAGCATGATTTCAATTAATAATCTATGATATCTTCATATCATAAATTTTATTTGAAATTTTGAAACACATATTTCAGGTATCAAAGTATCTGACACTGGTGAGGAACTGATTAACATAAGTAAAAATATTTTTTGACAGCCCATCACACATCCTTGTTTCACTAAATACAGAAAATTATTATATATGTAAACATATACATATAGAATATGTAACACTTCAACACATTCCAATTATATTACTAAATGCTTGCCCTTCCATCAAGAATTTGGGGCATTTTATGGCATGGCCTTCACGTAAAAAAACTTAGAACTAAGCATCGCAAGGTTCAACTCACATTTTTTTCCTTTGCATCTCCAGTCTGTCAAACATGTATATTTCACTATTCTTCTAGGACCAACTCTTCAAAAGCTACTATGTATGAGTAAACACTCTATACATAGTCCCCTGACTCCACCTGTTTTCTGGTGGTGTTAAGAAAAATATCATTGCTAGCCTATGGTCCTATCCTTGGAGGAAGGGAACACCAGGACGTATATTATGACTGTGAGTCAGGTGAGATAGTCTGAGGCAAGAAACAGCTTTATAGAGTGTAGACTGGATATGTGCAGAGGCGCTGAAGAACAAGACAGCCAACATGGATTCACTTCCAGTGAAGAAGGCCCTGGGGAGGAAGGGTGACCTGAGTTGAACCATGAGAGGAGGTGGGGGTGGGAGGAATCTATGAAGGAACAGGGGTGAGAGGCATTATGTAAAAAGAGAGACAAGAAGAGTACATATGGATGTCTGCAGGGAAACGAGGTGGCCGCAGTCAGATGAGAGTTGACGAGTGGCAGAAAAATGCCAGCTGCTAGGTCAGCAGGTGCCAAGAATGTGAAAGCCCCACAAGGAAAGCAGAGGAGGTGCCATGGTGATAGGGGAAAATGGGGCCATTCCATCAGAGAAATGCAAATCAAAACCACAATGAGATACCATCTCACACCAGTTAGAATGGCGATCATTAAAAAGTCAGGAAACAACAGGTGCTGGAGAGGATGTGGAGAAATAGGAACACTTTTACACTGTTGGTGGGACTGTAAACTAGTTCAACTATTGTGGAAGTCAGTGTGGTGATTCCTCAGGGATCGAGAACTAGAAATACCATTTGACTGGGTATATATCCAAAGGATTATAAATCATGCTGCTATAAAGACACATGCACACGTATGTTTATTGTGGCACTATTCACAATAGCAAAGACTTGGAACCAACCCAAATGTCCAACAATGATAGACTGGATTAAGAAAATGTGGCACATATACACCATGGAATAGTATGCAGCCATAAAAAATGATGAGTGCGTGTCTTTTGAAGGGACATGGATGAAGCTGGAAACCATCATTCTCAGCAAACTATCACAAGGACAAAAAACCAAACACCGCATGTTCTCACTCATAGGTGGGAATTGAACAATGAGAACACATGGACACAGGAAGGGGAACATCACACACCAGGGACTGTTGTGGGGTGGGGAGACGGGGGAGGGATAGCATTAGGAGATATACCTAATGCTAAATGATGAGTTAATGGGTGCAGCACACCAACATGGCCCATGTATACATATGTATCAAACCTGTACGTTGTGCACATGTACCCTAAAACTTAAAGTATAATAATAATAATAATAAAAAAGAAATTGAAAATCTCTGGCACAGGAGAAAAAAAAAAAAAAGAAAATGGGGCCATAGACAAGCTTTAAGTGAGAAGGGTGCTTGAAAACAGTGCTAACAAACACTAGATTAACAGCATTAGTCACTTAGAGAGCTAAAGCATAACCTGACTTTAATGCGGCCAGTACATAGCACATATTGTTTCTTTCATTTTCTTCAACCAGACTACTGAGGAAAAGGCTACAATGAGTGCAGGAACATTTGAAGACCCGAAACACTCTTTTCCCATTAAAGAAAATATTTCATCTGGACCAAAAGCAATTGCAACAAAAGCAAAACTTGACAAATGGGACCTCATTAAATTAAAGAGCTTCTGCATAGCAAAAGAAACTATCAGCAGAGTGAACAGAAAACCTACAGGATGGGAGAAAATATTACTGAACTGTACATCTAACAAAGTCTAATATCCAGAATCCACAAGGAACTTAAACAAATGTACAAGCAAAACACAAACAATCCCATTAAAAAGTGGGCAAAGGACATGAAAAGACACTTTTCAAAAGAAGATAAACATGTGGCCAGCAAATATATGAAAAAACGCTCAATATCACTAACAATTAGAAAAATGCAAATCAAAACTACAATGAGATACAATCTCACACCAGTCAGAATAGCTACTATTAAAAAGTAAAAAATTAACAGATGCTGGTGAGGTTGCATAGAAAAGGGAACGCTTATACACTGCTGGTGTGAATGTAAATTAGTTCAGCCATTGTGGAAAGCAATGTGGAGATTACTCCAAGAACCTAAAACAGAACTACCATTTCGACCCAGCAATCCCACTACTGGGTATATATCCAAATGAATATAAATTATTCTACCATAAAGACACATGCATGCATATGTTCACTGCAGCAGTATTCACAATAGCAAAGACATGAAATCACTAATTGCCCATCAATGATAGAATGGATAAATAAAATGTGGTACATATATACCATGGAATACTATGCAGCCATAAAAAAGAACTAGATCATGTCCTTGGCAGGAACATGGATGGAACCGGAGGCCATTATCCTTAGGAAACTAACACAGGAACAGAAAACAAAATACCACATGTTCTCACTTATAAGTGGGAGCTAAATAATGAGAACACATAGATGGAGAGAGGGGAACAACAAACATTAGGGCCTACTTGAGGGAGGAGGTTAGAAGGAGGGAGAAGTTCAGAAAAAAAATCTGCCAGGTACTATGCTCAGTACTCAAGTCATTAAACAGTCTGTACACAAACCCCCAAACCATGAGTTTACCTATATAACAAACCTGCACATGTACCCCTGAAGCTAAAGTAAAAGTTAAAATTTAAATTTAAAAAAAAAGAAAATATTTCATATGGATATTCATTCGGGACTCTTTCACCAACTTTGCATCACAGATCTGAAAGCGGGGAGTATAAAGTTACATTTTATAAAGTAGGAAGGCAGGTAATAAATGCAAGCTGTGCTTCTCAGGGCACGCAAAATGACTTTTTACCAAATTTAAAGAAGAAAAACTAAGCAAATGAAATTTTTTCATCTTTCCATTTCAGTGACCAATGGTGAGACTGTTAAACGTTTGGATTCCTTTTGAACAACAACAACAAAATTATATTTGGATTCCAAGTGCCTCATTCAAATGGGTTTTCATGAAAAAGCAAAATGACAGGGCCTAAATGTAAATACCACTAAAGCCCCAGGAAGCTGGAAAGAAAAACAACCAGTAGGGAAAACGTGTTCTTGGTGGTCAGAAGCAGCAATGATTCCCAGCGATTCTATGCTCGGCTTTTCTTGAAATAACAAACCATCTAAAGAGAGAAGGCAAGTGTGTTCTGCTGCCGTGGTGATGGGAAAAACCTCAGCCAGCAGCGATGGGAACTGACTAGTCAGACTTGGCAGACACAAGACCCGGGAACAAAGTCAACAGCATGCTTCATGTTTTAGGGAGGCTTATCTACTGTGCATCTTCAGAAAAAAGATTTAGACTGAGAAATTCATGGCCACGGCCAGAGGTTGATAGTAAAAGGGTAGCTAGTCTAAAAACACTCAGCCCTAATACCAAACCGTCCTTCACATATGTTTCCAAAACCTATTTTCTATTTATTTCTTTTCTATTAAATTTTATGGGTGGTGGTGAGGTGAGAGAGTAGTAAAAACAGGCTGGTTACAGCAAAAATTGCCATTCTGTGCTATCACTCTGGGCAGAGTCTCAAAAGCTGAAAGTCATGCCAGGCTCAGGATCATCAAATTCAAACCCTGCATCCAGCCTCATCCATGTCAACCAGGACTTTAAGGGAAGGCCTCTTCTTACATATTTCCATGTTTAGAAACTGCACACACATTCCATGTTCACTTACTCTAAGGGGTCAAGAAGTTCCTTGTGATATATGATTAATATGCATTCTCTTCACTCATTTGACTCAGAAGTCTAACCTAATCTGTGCAAAATAGTTACTGAAAGATTAGAAACTGTTGAATTTTGTTCTTTGTTGTTTTGAGTTTTCTTACTTTTTTACCACTAGTAGTACCAATTCCAGACCACAAGTGATTTGTGAAATTCAGCCTTCATTTTCAAAACTGCATATAAGCCTATTTATCCTGGAAAAAGAACTGACAGTTGACTAAATGAAAGAATCAGCACAATCATCCCAAATCTTGAGTATAAACAGCTCTCCTGTCAATGGTCTGGGATGGTTCTCAAAGTGGTTTGGGGACCTCTGAGGATCT
The DNA here is from genome assembly GCF_028885655.2 of Pongo abelii. Taxonomy (NCBI): domain Eukaryota; kingdom Metazoa; phylum Chordata; class Mammalia; order Primates; family Hominidae; genus Pongo; species Pongo abelii. Next base: position 181,239,003 of record NC_085928.1, read on the forward strand.
CTGAGACCCTTTCAGGGGTCCATGAGGTCAAGACATCTTTATAATAATACTATAATGTTATAAGCCTTTTTCATTCTCATTCTTCACAATTGTACAGTGAAATTTTCCAGAAGCTATGTGCCACGAGATGACATTATCACTCTGCAGCTAATAAAATGTTTATATATTCTTGTACTTTAAAAATCTATCATTGGAAGAATCGATATTGTTAAATTGGCCATCCTACCCAAAGCAATTTACGGATTAAATGCTATTCCTATTGAACTACCAATGACATTATTCAAAAATTAGAAAAAACTATTATAAAATTCATATGGAACCAAAAAAGAGCCTGAGTAGTGAAAACAATCCTAGGCAAAAAGAAGAAAGCAAGAAGCATCACATTACCAGACTTCAAACTATACTACAGTGCTATAGTAACCAAAACAGCATGGTACTAGTACAAAAACAGAGACATAGATGAATGGAACAGAACAGAGAACCCAGAAATAAAGCCACACTCCTATGACCATCTGATCTTTGACAAAGTTGACAAAAACAAGCAATGGCAAAAGGATTCCCTATTCAATAAATAGTGCCGGGATAACTGGTTAGCCATACTGCATCCCTTCCTTATACCACACACAAAAATCAACTCAAAATGCATCAAAAACTTCAATATAAAACCTAAAACTATAAAAACCCTTGAAGAAAACCTAGGAAATACCATTCTAGACATAGGCCCTGGCAAAGATTTTATGTGAAAGATGCCAAAAGCAATTCAAACAAAACCAAAAATTGACAAATAGGACCTAATGAAAGCAAAGAGCTTCTGCACAGCAAAAGAAACTTTCAAGAAAGCAAACAGACAATCTATGGAAATGGGACAAAATATTTGCAAACTATGCATCTGACAAAGGCCTAATATCCAGAATCCATAGGAAGCTTAATTGAACAAGCAAAAAACCAAACAACACTTAAAAGTGGGCAAAGGACATGAACACTTTTCAAAAGAAGACATACATGTATCCAACAAGCATATGAAAAAATGCTCGACATCACTAATTATTAGAGAAATGCAAACCAAAACCACAATGAAATACCATCTCACACCAGTTAGAATGGTTATTTTTAAAAAGTCAAAAAACAACAGATGCTGACAAGGCTGTAAAGAAAAGGGAATGCTTATACACTGCTGGTGGGAATGTAAATTAGTTTTGCCACTATGGAAAACAGTTCAGTGATTTCTCAAAGCACTTAAAAACAGAACTACCATTTTGACCCAGCAATTCCATTACAGTGTATATACCCAAAGGAATATAAATCATTCTACCATAAAGACACATGCACATGTTATGATAACTGTAGCACTATTCACAATAACAGAAACATGGAATCAACCTAAATGCCCATCATTGGTAGACTGGAAAAAAAATGTGGTACATATACGCCACGGAATACTACACAGCCATGAAAAAGAATGAGACCATGTCTTTTGCAGCAACATGGATGGAGCTGGAGGCCATCATCCCAAGTAAAATAACACAGGAAAAGAAAGCCAAATACTGTATATTCTCACTTAATAAGCGAGAGCTAAACATTGAGTGCACCTGGACACAAAGAAGGGAACAACAGAAACCAGGGCCTACTGCAAAGTGGGTCATAGGAGGAGGGTGAGGATCAAACAACTATCTAGCATGTACTATGCTTACCATCTGGGTGAACAAATAATATGTACACCAAACCCCTGAAGCATGCAATTTATCTATAGAACAAACTTGCACATGCACCCCTGAAACAAAATCAAAGTTTAAAAAAATGCTTCATTATGTTTAACAAACTCCCACTTACTGATCTTACAATAAACATTGGTAGATATAACTCACATAAACAAAGGCTTCTTGAAGTCCTCAGTAACTTTTAAGAATGTAAAGCATTTCTGAGACTAATAATAGTTTGTAAAGGGTGGGGGTTTTATGAAGAGAGACCTTTCATTCAAAATATTACTAAATAACTTTGCAATGTGGTGTCACACAAGCAGCTGGGTGTCTAAAAACTAAAAAACTTAAACATCCTTAAACTATTTTTCTTGAAGTCCAGCTTTCACCAGTAGCCTAGACTTTTCCTTTCTCTGGATTTTTGCTCCCCAGTTCTCCTCTTGGGGAGAAAACCTTTATCTCATTCACCATCTGCTATTCTTCCTCTGCTTTTGAAAGGAAATCCTTTTTCTGAAATCCCATCATCACAGCCACTCACTGGAGCTCTTCCTTACCTATTGCTTAACTTCTTCCCGTGTTAGTTACCATCTTTACTTCTTGACTCATTTTTCATTATTATTTATAACATATCTACTTTTTAAAAACATTGAAGTGATCCATCATAAAAGACACATGCTACTGCCTCTTCAGTAATACCTCCCATAGCTCTCTGCCTGGCAAACTATGACTCACAGTTGAAGCTATGGACTTGTCTGGACTGCATCTTCTCCCTCCACAAACAGTGGGACTGGACTCATATTGGATCTAATACAGCATCTTATAGAGCTGCTGAGCCATCATTTTTGTTTACAGGATTGCAACCCACCAAGACTGTGAGATTTACAGTCACAATTGTAAATCAAAATTTACAATTTTAGGGGAAATTTTTCTTTCTCCTAAAACTAGCACAGAAAAGATGTTTGATGACCAAATCAATTAATGAATGTAGGACTGTAGATTTAGAAATTAAAATTTAAGAGAGATAAAAGGGTAAGCAAATGAACAAAACAGCAAAGCTACAATATACTTCGTACAGTACATTAAATCTCATTTTGGCCTTCCTGAAAGTTAACAGAGAAAAGAAAATAAGAGTTTGGGTTCATTTGTTTCCCTCCGCTCAATTTCTTTTACTTTTTGTATGAAAATTTTCCAATTCTTTTTCCTATTCTACACAGTTGTTAAGCAATCTCTTGTTACATGTTCATATTTGATATTTAAATAAAGCTTTTCTTTTCAAGCATTATAATACAAAATCTACTAGTCCCTCACCTTACATGTTGATAAGCAGAGTTAAAAAACAAACAAACAAACAAAAAGAAAGCTGATAGCACACTCTTTAGAATGGCTGCAACAAGGAAAAATATTTACTTTCTAATTTTCTTTCAGGAATGTATCAAGCACTTATGAAACATGTGCTTCCCAGTTAATTCAGATCATGTTCTGTTTCCCCAAATGTGTATATCTTGTCAGCTCAAACACAAGTGACCACTGAATCTCAATCTCCACTCACCACTCCCACTCATTAAAATTCTGGTGGGACGGTGAGAATGTAATAAAAAGATATATTGCGAGCTTTATTTGCAAATATAAAAGCATGTCCCCACAGTAGAGCAGAGAGATAGAAAAAAAAATTCAATTCAGTAGCTTTCCCATTCAAAGTTTGTTAATAGACGGGAAAGAAAATTCAACTCATAATACATGATGAGAACCTTTTTCACTGATTAACATTATACGAATAGTTTTGCGCAAAGTATTTGTGTGGGTAAACATTAGCATACCATTATCATTATTCACTGACTTGCTGATGACAGCACGCTTTCCAGAAACAGCTGGGAAATGCAGAAGAAACAAGCTCACGAGTAAGCACCTACTGTGTGCTAGGAACTCCAAGTATATTTCCATTTAAGCTCCCTAAACATTTGAGAAGTATGCATCCACCACTTGTAGTACATAGATGAAGAAACTGCTGCTCATGGAAACTAAGTAACTTGCTCAAGATGACATAAAAGAAAGAAGAAAAACCAGAATTCAGATCTGGGTTTGTCTGGTTCCAGAGCACACGCTGATTTTTCTACATTGGGCTGCCACCTGGAAGTAATCTCTTAGTATCGAGAACCTTCCCCCAGAAAACAAGCATGTCACCTGAGCCCAACTAACCCAAAAATATTCACCATCATTCTCCAAACACTTTTATCTTGGCTTTCCCATTATTTTAACAAGTTATGTTAGTGGAACAATAGAACAAATCACATACTTTCTTTACAAAGGAATTTAGAGAACACAACCCATCATTGATATTTCTCTTTTTCATCATCAACTTTCCTGTAATTCAGATAAGCAAAAACTCAGCCACCTAGATTTTTATAGCCGCATTGGCAAGAGTGGGAAGGATTTCAGCAGTGAACATACATGCAAGGTCAGGAAGTGCCAAAGCCACCAAGAGTACATGTGACTTCGGAGGTGGGGGGGTGCACCTGCCCACCCACCACAAATCTTAGCCATCTGGGCTGTGGAGAAAAAAAGGGAGGGGAGACATTTTGTGTCATTGCTCTGCACTTCCTCAGCTGTCCCTAACAGCAGCTACAGATTAAAAAAAAAAAAAAAAGGCTAGACTGGCATATCTGATTTTAAAAATATGTCCACAAATGAATATACAATAAGTTTAAAATATGGGGGGACTGGAAGGAAATACATCAAACGATTAATAAAAGTTATCTCTGGTTAGTGAAATTATCCATTGTGAGCTCTTTCTGTGTTTTTCTAATTCTTCCAAAATTATCAGAAAAATATTATTTTTATATGAAAATAGTTCTATGTAACTACATGTAGTATATTATTTTAAATATTTATGTTTTCAAAGTTAAAAAAAAACAGTTGTAACTAGAGGGTGGTAGCCTGACTATTTAGAACAACTGCCCTCTGTTAGGTCGCAGATAATTGAAGTAATACTCAGGTTTTAACGACTACCCACACAAACCACTTTGGATGTACCCAAATTGCCTTGTTCTTGGTGGGTATCCAGTGGGTCAGAAGATCTATTTAACTGAGTGCTTTCAATTGTTTGTGCCAGAAGTTTTCTTTTAGCTGGGGTCTCTTTCCTGTTTCATCATCAATTTTCAAGTTCCTAAAATACATCCAGTAAATTTACCAGTTTCCTTCATCTATGGTGCTGAAACTTAATAAATTGCTCTTTTTTCAGCTGGAATGTCACGATGTCCAGTTTATTCATTCATGGCCTTACCTGTGTGTCTCTGACAATATTACTACTTTGGCTTTCACAAGATTCATATTCCTGAACTATGGCTTATGGCTCAAATCCAGCAGCTCTCACACAGGGCACCTCCTTGAGTATTCATGGCAATTACTGATGCTTAAAGATGAAAGTCTTGGACCACAGCGTGCCATTTAATGTACTTCTGACCCTGCAGATCTGTGTGTGCTTAACTTCTCCACGTGGATCTCGCATCCTCCCAGCGTGCTACGCCGAATAAGAGATTATGTATCAGGGCAATCACTTTGCAATCACCGAGACAGTGTTTTGAAAACGAAGGAAGAATGCAAATGTGTAGAAACTACTGAAGAGATTTTACCAGCAGGTAGTGTATAAACTCAAAACCAGGAATATTGCCTCTAAAGATTGCAGCTTGACCGATTTTTAAAAATGTATCTTTGTTATTTTTTTGTGATACTCTCTACCAACATTCAGCTTTTTTTTTTTTTTTTTTTTTTTTTTTTTTAAATAGCTGGGTTACACATACCTAGAATCACAGAACAGTGGATCTGGAAGGGAAATTAGGGATCCTCAACTTCAACCTGCTCATGTTAAAGATTAGGAAAGCTGTGGATGTGAGGGCTCAGGTGACGTGACGGAGGACTCACAGAATGAGTGGCAGAGAGGGCCCCAGAAATAGCTTACTCTGTTTTCCTATCATTTGTAGGTAGCAAAGTATATAATTACCACTTTTGTCATTAGACAGTTGTTATATAAAAGAGTAGTCTTGCAGGTAAAAATAATTCTAATAAGAAATCCACTTACAATTAAATAATTCTAACAGTGTGAAGGTTCACTTATGATTTTTTAAAAAATTATTGTGAAATAACAAACATGTAACCATGTTGAGGTGGGAGAAAAGGGGTCCTTATGTCTAAACAGCAAGGAAAAAAACACACAAGAAGAGCCAATCTGTCACCACGAGAGCTGCACTCTGAGTCCTTCGATCTTGAGAATAAACATGGATAGAAGTTCCCTCTGAAAATGCAGTTATTGTGCTAAATGAATGACTTAAAGACACATCTTTCCTCTTTGTTTTGTGCCATGATCTGAGTGCCTTGAGAACTAGCTTTCATCCGGGCATGGTATGACATCATCTGATAAGTGTGAGGCTCTATAGTAGTTGCTGGAATGGGCTAGGGTGCAAAACAGAGAAACACACAGGCAGGAAGGAATGCAGAGACCAGTGCTAATTTAAACATTCTATCCTGAATATTTCATTTGCTCCATAAATGTTTAATGCTTGGTGCCATATTACAGGATGTTCATAAACATGCAGATATATAGATGAAAAGTAAAAAAACATAAGCAAAACGAAGCTCATTCTCAAGAGGTGAGGATGGCTATGCTTTCTGTTGCTGGAGTCCCTTTACAACCACATCTCCTAGTGCAGCTGGAGACTTCCAGCATCAGAGAAGATTTCTGGATTATAAGAACCTCTACTTTAGCCTTATCCCTCTATACTCAGAGCCACAGTGACCAATCTGGCCATCCCCCTCTGCCTATGACCCTGAGACCTTTGACCGGCACCTCTGAACAGTGGTCTCAAGAGGACAGCCTTGAAAATATGACTCAATCCTCCATGACAGCAAGACCAGGAGATCCATGTAGAGCCTATGGCTGATCCAGAGGTTCTCCAAGCTGGTGTTGCCATCCCATTTCTGCCTCTCTGTAATTTGCCTAGAGACTCACTGCAGTTTCATGGATATGATCTTGGATGTATAAAATGGGAAGTAGCTGCTAAAAGATGAGGAATTCCTGGCCTAAGTCAGTTCTAGGAATTTTATTCACTCATTAATTCGTTTGTTCATTCAAGAGATAGTTCCTGCATGCCTGCTGGGTGAGTGTGGTTACCTGTCCTCCAAAACCTCATAATCTACTAGGGAAAACCCACACAAACAATAAATAAATAAATAATAAAACACAATAAAACAATAGAGAGTTGTGAGGCTTGAGGGGATCATAGAGGCTTTATAGAGGTGGCACTGTCCTGAATCTAGAGTGAGGAGAAGGATTCAAGAGGCAGAAGGGAGGTCAGGCCGCACCCCATACTCATGAATAATACTGATTAGTGTAGCTTTCAAGTATCACTAAACATCTTTGTCCTTTGCAAACAAAAAGCATTTTAATATCACAAATTTTTGAGTGCTAGGGAACTCAATCAACAACTGTAAAATGTTCTGAAAATATAAAATGCAACACAAAATCTAAAATCTAAAATCATTAGTAACAACAACCACGAACCATACCTCCTGCTTTATCCTGAAGTGAGCCTTTCAACCAGAGGGACAAACACGAATTGCCTGAGGAAGCAGGGGTAGGAGACGTGAGGACTAAGATTCTGCTTTGAAAGCAGAAAGGGAAGAGTTGCCACCATTTTAACATTTAGTGACTAGCTTATTTATACCCCCTTGGCCACAGTGACAAAAACACAGCTTTATTTCTAAAGACAACCACATGGGCCATTATTCAGCCAGCCTTCTCAACTGATGATGACGTGAACTGTGAATCCACATTTTTTCCTGTTAATAGACAACTGAAATGGAACAAATATCCTGAACTCACCCTGATCTCTTACCACTGAAGAGAGCAAACACAATACTCTATTCATTCTTTCATCCAAATTCATTCATTGACCCACACATTAGTGCACCATGGTGTCGTGCATTAAATTAGTTCTCATGAACTTCTCTCCAGAAGAGTGTATTAGTTGCCCGGAGCTGCCATAATAAACTACCACAAACTGGGTGGCCTAAAATAACAGAAATGCATTCTCTCACAGTTCTGGAAGTGAGAAGTCTGAAATCCAGGTGTCAAGGTGTCATTGGGAGTTGGTTCTCTCTGGAAGTTCTGAAGAAGAAACAGTTCCATGCCTCCTCCCTAACTTCCTGTGGTTACCAACATTTCTTGACATTCCCTGGCTTACAAACTCATCCCTCCCATCTCTGCTCCCATCTTCACACGGCATTCCCCACTGTGTCTGTGACTGTCTTTTCTCCTCTTCTTATTCAACACCAGTCAAACTGGATTAGGACCTACTCTAATCAAGTATGATCCCATCTTAACTTCATTACATCTGCAGAGACCCTATTTCCAAATAAAGTCGTATTCACAGGTACTGGGTATTAGGACTTCCTCATATATTTGGGGAGATACAAACTCATGACACAGGGCATTTCACAGTTGTTTTACACTACTGCCTTCTTAACCAAGCAAGAGGCTCTCACTGGCGTCAAGGAGTTTACAGTCTAGAGACAGAGACCCATAAATCTGTCTTCCCTGCTCTTCCCATAGCTGCAGTTTTAGCTTTGTGGGTTTGGTGCTTATCACCTTATCACCCATCTCTGCCAGATGACTGTAAGCTCCCAGAGCACCGGCAGCATCAATTTTCTGCTTTCCATTACATTCCCATCTTCTTGCACAGTACAAAGGATAAAGCTTTCAAGAAATAATCATTGAATGAATGTATGGATAGATGAGTGAATTACCTAGATACAAGCAGAAATGAGAAAAGCCTATATAGGCAATAAAGTTACACACAATAGGCCAACAAGGAGGAATAGAGAGAAAGAAATAATTGATTCTGATTAGTAGGGATATAGAAGGTTTCATGAAAGAGGAGGCATTTGAGATCAGCCTTGGAGGATCGGCAGGATTTTATAAAGGAATAAGGAGTAAAATTTATTCCCTGCTGACCAAACAGTATGAGCAAAGGCCTGCAGACATAAAGTATGGTCTTCGGGAGAACAGTTAATAGCCCAGGCAAGCTGGAGCAAAGAGTATCTAAAGGGATTTAAAAACACTTTGGATGAAAAGGGGAAGAAAGGCAGCTCACAGAGGCCTATAAACCAGGCTATTCTGAGTGCAGTAAGAAGCCACTGAGCTTTGTGGAGAAGGGAAATGATTTGCTCCTACCTGTGCTTCAAAAGGAAAAAATATATAGGAATGGTTCATACATTGATCTTTTGTGTCCTCCTGCCTGAATGATAGTTCTTTTATTACTATAAGGAGTATTTGTGTATTTTATATTTACCCATGCAACTACTATTTACTTGATTTGCCTGAGGAACTAAGAACTATATACAAGTGATTACATTTTATAATTACATAATTATATGATATATATCATATAAAATATATAATTATATATCTTTTATAATTAAAAGATCGTATCTGAAAAGTACTTAAATAGGATAATATCACAGGTCCTAAATTTCTTCTCCAGAGAATGACCTGGAGTTTAAGGCCCAGGGGAAGATGATTAACTACCAAAGTAATAACAAGGACTTTCACCTGTAACAAAGCAGTTGTTCTGGGTCAGGCCAGGGTTTTTGGTTTAGGTTTGAGCATGGGAAGTCCACAGACCAAGTATATTCACAATCAAGGTGGTGCAAGACTATCATTTGTTGTTGTCCCCAGGAAGCACCAGGGACTCCATCACTCATCACAGGCATCTGGATAGCAGCCAAGCACCATGATAGCGGGATGTGGGAGAGACGCTCCAGCTATCCATGGAGGACTGCTCAATGGCTGAAATGCTGCCAAATGGAGACACATGTACTATGGTCTTGGTGCCACCAAAAGTCTTCGGTAATAATGCAACGATTCTTAGGAAGAAGTATTCAGTCACTCATCTGTAAAGGGATTCATTATATAGAACTGTTAACCAAGAGAAACAACTACCTCATTGCCCGCTTAGGCAAATGCGAGACTGGGAATCTGGACAGAGAGTGACTGAACAGAATGAAGATGACAAGAAAGGGAAAGAAAGCTCTTTTCACCCTTACAAACCTTATAAGGTAGGCCCCAGACTTTCTAGTTTACAGTCATCACTTTGTTATTTAGGTTATAAGACAATAGAGGGGTTAAGATTGTGTTTTTCTGTTCACATTGGTATCCAAGTCCTAGCACGTAGTTGTATCAGACAAATGTGTGCCCAAAAGGAGTGAGCTGCTAGGCAGATCCTATTCCATGGCACTTCGAGTATGCTTCTTGGAACTTGAGAATATATTGAAATTGTGCCCATGTGTCTACCTTTCCCATGGGACAGTAACCATCCTAAGGAAAGGAAACGTGTGTGCTTATTACTACTATAGTGCTTCACATTTAGAAAGCATCTAATTCTTAAAGCTCAGGGGGCTCGAATAACTTACATGAAGTTAAATAGCTCATAAACAAGAGGCTTAGATTTGTACTAGGTCTGTCTCCATCCCAATCCTATGCTGCTTCTATACCTCAGTGTAGAAAGGAGGAGAATCATACTATATAGTTTAGCCTGAACCTGGCCTGTAGATTGAAATGTCTCTGGAAACAGGCTTGCTGCTGCTTTCCAGCCTTCTAAATCAGACAATTGCATAATTATTTAACATGAGTGTTTCAATTATTTAATGCCTGATCAAAATACAGGCGTAACATAATTTAAACACATGCAAAAGCATATACACCACAAATACTGAGTCCAAGTAATCATTTTCCAAAACATATTAAGGTTTTTAGTTACTAATGGTCCTAAATTTCTGTTTAAAGAGAATAAGCTTGGTTGGCCCTAGAAAATTTTGGAGAAATTCAAAGCAAAATTTCTTAAGTTAATTCTTATTTTATACATAATCTAGCTCTTACAAGGAAATATTGTAAACCTGTTTAAACCTATCCTCCTAAAACCCCTAGACATGTTCTTACTCATAAAAGAGAGTAGAATAAATCTTCAAAACCTAATTATTTTAAAACTGAATGCAGTTCTTTACATGATCTATCGACTTTATCCTTTTGCCAAGAGATCAAAATTTTTTTTAATTGAAAAAAAGCAACTTTGAAAATGCACTAGGCTTAAACCTCCTTTTATAAACTCTCAAATTAACACATCTTAGTTTAAGCACTAATGAAACACATTTCATTCCAGTGGGATTCCAAAGATTAACAATGTATCTACACATATCCCAATGAGTGCAAAAGAAAATTTATCCTGGACTCAGTATTAAAAATTACATGCCGGCCAGCATGGTGGCTCATGCCTGTAATCCCAGTGCTTTGGGAGGCTAAGGTGGGAGGATCCCTTGAGGCCAGGAGTTCAAAACCAGCCTGGTCAACATAGCAAGACCCTGTCTACATAAAACTTAAAATACATAAATAAAAAAATGTAGCTGGGCAAGATGATTGCGCCTATAGTCCTATTTACTTGGGAGGCTAAAATGGGAAGATTTCTGGAGCCCGGGATTTCGAAGCTGCCGTGAGCTTTGATCCTGCCACTGTACTCCATCCAGCCTGGGTGACAGAGGAAGACTCTGTCTCAAAATAAAATATAAAATAAAATTGAAAATTACATGCAAAAACACCAGAAATGAAATTCTATCTTGAGAAATGCTTTATCCTTTGTACTTTAGATTTTTTCCAGAATGGGCAACTTTCCATAGTTTTATAGAAAATGTTTATATTGTTGGGCAAAAATTCTGCAGTTAAGTTCTAACCACAGTCTGGAAGGAATTTAGCATGAAGACAAGTTAAAATTACAAAGAGGGTTTTTCCCCTTACTGATAAATTAACAAGTTTAACTACTATGGCTAATAAAACATGCCTTTCCCATCCTTACTTGGTATTTTTTAATAGCTTTGGGAAGATTTTGGGGAAAAAAGAGTTTCAGAGCAAGATATTCATTGAGGTTAGCAGGTTGGCTAG